>NC_066583.1:357221252-357558752 GCF_024323335.1 Lathyrus oleraceus
CAAGGCCAAACATAAGTAAGGTCAACATAAAGTCAATACAAAAGTTCACCAAAGCATTAAATCAATTAAACTATTTTAAAACTATTTTAAAAATGAAGAAAATAACTTTTCAAAGATCAAAAACCTAAAACCCCTTCAAAACACCAAAGAAATGGCCAAGGGATATTTATCATAGGTCAAGTAAGGCCAAAGGATCATTGAATAAATTTTTTGGTATTTTTCAAAAGTCAGAAGTAATTAAAAACTAATTAAAACAAGTTAAAAATCACAAAATTCACCAAAAATATCAAACTTAATCCAAAATTTAATTTTAAATCATCAATGGGAAGAAAATATTTGTGAATTTTTGGTGTTGGTCCCATACTTTTTGGATCAAAAATGAATTTATGGTGAATTTTAAAAGAAAAAGTTATTTAAAAATCAAGTTAGAAAAATAAAATGAAAAGGAAAAACGAGAGCCATCAGATCTCCTTCATTAATTGAGGTGGCAAATCTGATGCTCGAAAACACATGTTCCATGGTGTAGCTCAATCAACGCGCCACACGCAAGGTAATCACAAACAAAGGCTCATATTAGAAGATGGAAGAGAGATCCAAGGGTGAGGGCATTGTCATGCCACCACCGGAGCCTTAGCTCCGATCTTCTTCTCCGGTGAGGGTCACCGGACTGTCAAGACCAAACTTGACTAGAAATTTATGGATCTAACATCATTTTTAAAGAAAAATTGTAAGGATCACGAATATGACCTCCATTTGTTCCATCTCTCACTCTATAATCATAAAAGTAAAGATCAAACTAGAGGTGTTCAACCTGAGTTGCTTCGAATCGAGCTTAAAATAACTCAGTCATGTTGCCTACATTGGTAGGACTTTAGCCAACACAAAATTCAGTTCAGATCTAGAGTATGGAGGGAGAATCGAAGAGATAAAGTTTTGAGAAATTCACCTTCTATGAGCAGCTTCTGAGCTTGGTTCTTGATGCAATGCTTCGTGCTTTCTCTTCCTCTTGCTTGCAGAACCTTAATGGAGTGGAAAAGGGAATGAACCTTTGGAGTTTTTGTTCATAAACTTGAGTTGAAAAAAAACTCAATTTCTTAAGAAATCTTTAAAGAATTCTATGGTGTGAGGTTATGGTAATGGCTAGCAAAGTTTGGACAATGTTCTCCTTCAATTATGAGTAAATCCTCTTTGATTTATAGGCCAAGGAAATGATATGTGCATCTTTCCAAATTTGAATGAAAATGAGCAATTTTGTGTGCATGGGTACATGTTTGGAATCTAGTCTAAATCGTGCCAATAGGTTACTGAAGTCATCACACAAAGCCATGCAAAGTTGTGCATTATTTGGAGTTCAAAACTTGCCAAAACAAGCCATGGAAAAACCTCATGCACAACTCCCTCATTCCTCATCCAAATGGCGTGATCTTGGACTTTTTGAAAATCTCTCATCATAAGGAACAACTTTTATGTTGTGACATTTTCAATTTGAAGCTTGGAAAATGGAGAGAATTGGCCTTGAAGATGGAGGTATCAAACATACTTAGAAATTTTTCTAAGTTATAAGTCAAATAACCTCTCTTTCCACCTTGAATAACTTTTGATGTGAGCTTCAAATGAACTTGACTCCTTCTACAAAGTTGTATCTATTTCAATTCTATTCAATTGGAACATAAAATTGGAACCATTTGGAGTTTGGATGATGGATCTATGGATTTTAGAAGTTGAGGAAATTTGCTTGTTCAATGATGAGGACCAAAATGGACCTGTAATGTTTCCTCGTGGTACATGACTTTGCAAGTAGAATTTGATCTTTAACAAAGAATAAAAGTTTAAGAAGACATCTTGAAATTAATCATGAAACTTGAATCATCTTCATATCATGAAAAATGAGGAAGCTATGGCTCTTGGAAGTTGACCTTCTATCTAGGGCACAAACAAAATGACCTATAATCTTTCATCATAAAAAATGACTTTCCAAGAAATATTAGATCTTGAGGCCAACATGAAAGATGTTTGTAATGTCATAAAGAGTAATTTTTATATTGAAATAATTTTCATATGACAAAAATTGTAGGAGATAGGGTCTAGGAAACCCTAGATTTGACTAGTTGACTTTTCTAGTAAACTTCCTTGAATGAACTTGCATACTTGAAGTTACTTTTCTATTAGGGGCTCACAGAGGATCATATATGCTTATGATGATGTAAAATGAAGTATACCTTGATATTTTTTTACCAACAATTTAAGAAACTTGCTGAGGAAGGCACACAAGATATCCAGATGAATTAGGGATTCCTTGACAAACAAGCTTCAAACTCTTGATGAACTCTTGATCAAAATGACAAATAAAGAAAATGGGGATCCATATATGATGTTTAGAACCAATGTGGACCTTTGCTTGCTTGATCTATTGCATTGAGGGTCTCAAACTCTAGTTGTGGGCTTGGTGAGGCACAGATGGACACACACACTACCTACAAAAGAAAAAAAGCTACACTAGACATATTTTTGTATTTTGGTTAGTAAACAAAGAAAATAAAGTATGATACAAACATATATTCTTGGTGATCTCTCCCAATGCGAACCCAATGAATGATATGTGAGGAGAATACCAAGGTGTGATCCCAATGCCAATGCAAAACTATGAGATGGCATGAGGAATCTTAGGGGTAAAAATTGGGGTCTTACACCAAGCAAGGTTGTTCTTTTTGTGAGGTAGGGATTTTGAGAGGTGCCAAATGAGGATGGGCTTTAGGCTTTTGAGGCATAGAGTGAGGTCGAGCTCTTTGATTGTAAATGTTGGGTGCCGAACAAAATTGGGCTTTTTGGCTGTAGGTGCCAAGTGAGGTTGGGCCTTTTGGGCTTTTGTGGCTCAAAATAAGGCCAAACTCTTCGATTATACATGTTGGGTGCTAAGAAAAAATGGGCTTTTGTGGGGTATTTGGTGCAAAGAAAGGTGGGGCTTTTGTGAGATGTCAAGTAAGATTGGGCTTTTATGAGGGGTTAAGTAAGATTGGGCTTTAGGTAAGATTAGGCTTTAGGTAAGATTAGGCTTTTTGTGAGGGGCCAAGTAAGATTAGTCTTTATGACTTTACATGTTTCTTGCTAGGGGAATATGCGAGACGAGTGAGATGATATGGAAGATTAGATGCTATAATTATGTGATATGAATAATGCATGATGATGATTCATGTGATGACTTAAATGTTTCAACAAGTGCCCCTGGGATGGGTCGTTGACGGTTAAGGATTAGAGAGGTTGTTTATGTAACAAGGTTGTTTGTCAAAACGTGGTAGGGTTTTGTGCTAGCGTGACCTCTCGACACTCACATTGAACTTGATGTTCGCTAATGTACGGTAGAGTTTGCTTGAGCAACTTGAAAGTATGGAGATGACTTTCCTCTCTATAGCCTATCTTACCTCATACAACTGAGTATTTAAAGAGATTAGTCTCAGTATGAGTTTTTGAAGGCATTCGTCATTGACTAATCGACTCTCGAAATGGCCTACTCCCGATGAATTGTTTTTATTGAAGTGTTTTTTTTTTGCAGTAATCTGCCCCATTATTTGACTGAGCTTTGGTGGGATCTGCCCCTGACTAATGATGTCTTTAGGCGGTATGCCTCTATTTGTAGGATTTTTGAAGGATTTGTTTGAAAAGGAATTTGGATACCACCATGTTGTGATATGATCTTGATATGGATTGCCCCTAATATTTGAATCTTTAAAGATATACCCCTGCCCATTAAGGTCTGGAGGTGATTCTCCCTAGGTTCGCCAATTCTTGGAATGTTTTACCCCTAATCAACAGGATCTTCATATGACATGCCCATGATTATAATGATTTTCCCTTGATTGGCAGGATCCCTAGATGATCCGCCCCTAGTCAAAAGTGTCCTAAAGCGGTATGCCTCTGATCAGACCATGGTTGAAACTTCTCGATGCTAAGTATTGATTTGCGAGTAAAATTGTTTCTTTTGAAAAGTAATTCTAGCACAATGCTCGTGCAAGTTTTGAAATCGAAAATTGTTACAAATATGGCGTGTACAATGGATGATATTTGTCCACGAGGTTGGCACAAATGAAGATGTGAAAATGTGATAAGAAAATGTGGTTAGAAATGGTTTAACAAACATTCAGAGTCATTTTAACAACAATTTTGTTGAGTATGCTTTCATAGTGAACCTAACTTCAATTAGGTATTTTTAAAGGTTGTAACATGGCTTGGCTCACAATTTATGAAAAAAGGATACAATGCTCAAAATTTGATTTAACCTACCCCTACTCCTTTGATGTTCTCCATTCCTAAATTCAATTAACTCAACAAATGCATACAGTTAGCAAGAGAATTTCGGCAGTTATGATGATGGAGGTAGATGTAATGGTTCAAGCACTGATGATATTCTTGAGATGGTAGTCACATACTTTCGTTTACAAGTGTGTTTGCATTTTTTTTCTTTTTTGCTTTTAATCCCTATTTTTGAATGGACCGATTCTTTTGAATTTATGGTCCATCGGGATGTCCTAACTTTTGCATAAGTCAACTTTTTCAGAGTTTTTTTAATTAGCATGCTCTTTTTTTGGGAACAATTCTTGTGAGATCTATTTTTTGATTCGTAAAGGTTGTGACTGCCACGTTAGCTATTGTGAGTTTTATGTGCTTTGAAAATATTATTGAGGTGAGTGGATGAAATTATTCTCTTGCATTAGGATGCATTGTCGGATTAATTGAAAAACTATCCTACCCCTGGTTAAGATTTAAAGTTTTTTTTAGCAAAATAGAAAGAACACCGACTTCAGGCTCGAAGGGGTTGACTACAGATTATCTCCTTATTTCTCCAGTATTTGGGAAGTAAAATAATGTCTTACATCGTCAGTCGGGTCTTACTAATAAAAGCATACATCAGCAAATTCAGTTATTTCATTTATATCATTCTCCTCCTAAGTTTGTTAATAGGTGAAAAGTGAAATGAAAAAGTGTTTAATATTTATGTATATAGCGAGTAATGGCATAAGGAAGAGTGAATGCGAAAGGATTGATTCAAAAAACATGCATGCTCATTTTATTAAAATTACTAATCAAAGTGTACAAATTTCAAATATAAACAATACTTAACAAAAAAGAAATTACAACTGGAAAAGCCTAATGATCTTAGGAAAGAGCTTCCTTGTTGAACTACTGACTTTAGCAGATGCTTCTTGATGTTCTTTCACTTTTCAAAGTAAGGCGTGATCTCTCACTAATATGATTCCTCATTCGAAAGTTAACTGTTTGTCATTGATCAGGTCTTGGACCTTGGCCTCTCTTGAGTTCCTCCATGGATTCTTGAGACATTCTTCAAGCTCGTTTGTGAGTATCGGGAATCAACTATCTATGATTAGGTTGAATAAAGGGGGGAGAAATATGAGATTTTATTTCAAGGTATGCAAATGTATGTGTGTGTATGCAGATGTATGAAAATGCATGGGTATGCAAAAAAAATATGTTTTCTAGGTAAGCTAAAAGTTTTTTTGTGCATATGTAATGTATGTAGGACGGGATGTTAATAGAATAACCTAATGGAGGGCTCCTATAAAAGCTTCTAGGTTTTTCTACCCATCTCCTTGCAAGGTATGTTTTAGGTTTTTATTTGGTTGTTTGAGAACAAGCCCAAGGTCGAGGACCACCAATGAAATTTTATAATGATATGGAATATACCTCCCATGATAAAATTTCAAAGGATCTCCCTTAGGGAGCCTTTGTATATACGAAGTCTCACGTTCGAGTTCTAATAAAAGGTTCCCAGAGTCATAGACCAATCTAGATTAACAACGTGATGAGGGGCTAGCGCTACCATGAGGATGAGTCTAGGAGGTCTACTCTGGGTGGAGTCTTCATATCTCCTACGAGATATGCATCTCACGGATTAATACTACGTGACTACTATTTAAGCTTATGTTTTTGCTCAAGCTCGGGTATAGAGCTTACTCTCAAATAGGAATAAAACCCATAACATCATGATAATATACAAGATAAAAATAAATATAAAATACAGATAAATTAAAGTAAATAATAAAATAAATAAAATAAAGAAATAAATAAAATAAGCAAACAAAACACATAACCCTAAAACTGAATGATAAACTTGACTCTCTTTAGGGAAGAATATCCCCAGAGAGTCGCCAACTGTCGCATCTCGAAAAATACGACCTCGCAAAGCGCATCGCACACTCGCAGATGATTAACATAGTCACCACCGAATTTCATTTATTCCTAAGGAAAGGGAAAATAATGATAAAACCATAAGGGAAAAAATATAATATGGTCATCGCAACCAAATATGGGTTCGGGAGTCGGTTATGTGAGAGGAAGGTATTAGCACTTTGCATATTCATTGTACTCAACAGGAACCTCATATAGTTCTAAGGTTAAGGGTTTTCTTAAATAAAGTTTATTTTATTTTATTTCATTTATTTATTAAGATATTTATAAGAAAGGAGTTAAGGAGATATTTACAAAAGAAAAGGAAAAAAAGGTTTTTTAATTATTGTGTTCACCAAGGTTTCAAAACCTCGTGCCTACATATTCTCAAAGTGCAATGAAAAAATCAGAGCATCATAGTTCATACGAAAATTTTGGATTGGTTGACTTTAGAGAATAGTGTTAAGTTGCATTTTAGTGATTAAACATATGTTTGTATGCTCGTACAACGGAGGCTTAAACGTTGTTTGTATTCGCGTTTAAACGGACCAAACTATTCTTTTGTGAAAAGGTTTTGGATTGAGTGCACAAGGGCACAAAAGAGATTTTAGATGTTTTAAGTTTGAATAACTGATCGATGATGGCGAACACCAACCAATCAATTATTCTGAGACAAAGTGGATGTGCATCCCTTCATATATTTTTATTTGCAAAAAGGTGTTATTAGTTTGATTTTAAAAAAAGAGTTTAATTGTTTACAAAGTATGAAATATTTACAAACAGAAGGCTTGTTTTTAAATTTTGAAATTTTAATGACGAAAGAAATATTTTTGTTACTTTTTAATATTATAGTCTTAAATCTTTTATGATAAATACAAATAAAAAAATAAAAAAAATCAAGAAAATCAAGAAAATCCAAAAGGGGATTGAAAATTAATTGAATTCTATTTTTGGTGTTTTTCATCTTTGTGTTTTAATGTTTTTGTATTTTTGGGTATTTATGAATTTAATAGAAATATTTTAGTATTTTTATTTTTATGTATCAACAACCTAAGTGATCTAACCTAGATCTTTTCAAACATAACAAAATTTACCAGAAGCCGACATATTTATAATGTTAGAAATTAGGTTAAAAGGACAAAAAAAATAAAGTCAAATAACTATCACATATTATCTGATCTTTCTTAGTCAGTAAACTGATAAATTTTGACCAATCAGATGTTAGTATGACACATAACAACCAATAATAAATAATTGTGACAAAAAATGGAAGAGATTTAATATTTTTTTAAAGATTTTTGGACTCTTTCTGAGTTAAAAGTGCATTAAATAAATTAAAAAATATTTATTAAAAATACTTAATTCAAAAAACAAAAGTTAATATAAAAATGACACAAAAAGTCAATATTTGAGTTTAAAACCAAAATAAAAAAGAAAACAGTGGGATTTGAACCCATGACCTTATGCTTGATCTCCTTACTACACTACCAGCTAAGGTAACCGCCCAATTCAAAAGGGAATGCTTTTAAAAACTATAAAAGAGAACTCGGGGAAATTTTAGGGGTATGTGTAGCGGTAAATTCATGATCATCAAGTTATGGATAAGCAAGACATCAAATAACAAGAGTCTCCACCGCACTTTTGTTATTTCCAAGGGAAAAGGGAAAAAGTATGAACAAAACCCAAAAGTAAGAAGTTTTCAAATCAAAACTAATAAAATGTCAAAGATTACAGATAAGGGGGTTGGTTACACAAAGGGAAGGTGTTAACACCCAAAGTGTCCTAGGTACTCCTAGGGAGTCCTTTTTTTTGTGCATGTGTATTTTGTACAAAAATGATGTTTACAAACAAATAGAGTGAGGGGATGAGAAAAGAATTCATTAATTATATTTTTGTGTTTGACAAGACCTTCGGACTTGTGCCTACGTACCAACATAAAAATGAGGGATCAAAACCTCGTAGTTCGTGATACAAATTTCAAAGTGGATGCATTGCTTTTAACAAAAATTAAGTTTGAAAGGCACAAAGGCCTAAAAATGGTTTGAATGAGTCAGTTCTTTTTGGCTTTTTGAAAATTTTAAGTCAAGTATAGTTAAGTTTATTACAAGATTGATTAAGAAAAGAAGTTTGAAAATGCAATGACATAAGGCCAAAGTTTCTAGTTTGCAAAGTGGTCTAAGTTTAGAAATAACAAGTTCAAACAAAGAAGTTTTAAAAAGGGGGAGAGATTTTGAAATTAAAGAAATGGGGAGAAGATGTAGAGACTAATCCTATGTACAAAATTAAAAGTTAAGAGTTGAAAAGATCTGACCGATGGGTAGCAATCCAATATGCAAGAATGCCATATAGAAACCCCAAATTCCCTTGGATATTTTGAATCAAGCAACAAACAATGTATACAATATTAACTTGAAGAGCAAGGCATCAAATAAAGATAGCCACATCCAAGCTTAGCCACTCCATGATCTTCTTCAAATTAGCCCATGTAGCAGCTGAATTCCACAAGTCACAGGTTCAAAATAACAGCTTCACAATGATCATGTTGCAGATGAACTCAAAGGGATCTTGAATGATGTATCAGATGAAGTTTCAAATTGAAATCCCTAGGTTTCACAAAAGTTGGCATTGGCCAAGTCCTTTAGCATAGGGAGGTTGCCTAAATTCTAAGTCCAATTTTTCCAAGATCAAGTCAACATTCCACACAAAAAGTTTTTTAGGGTTTTTGTTCTTATTATGTACATTAATGACCCAAGACCACACAAACAAACAAAATATACACAAGCAAGATATATCACACAATATGGTCCAAATGGACAAAGGTAAAATGACATTAACATAAACAATTAGAATGGTATGAATAATGGCAAATGAATAGAACTTAAAAATTAAAGTGCATTAAAGTAAAGGACTTGAAATTAAATGTTAGTTTTTAATAAGTTAGAAGTTAGTATTGTTTTGCTTTTGCTTTTGTTTTAAGTCATTCTTTGGAGAACACTCAACCCACTTATCACAAGCATGGATCCTTGAACCAAGACATCTTCCAAAGGAAGGAAAAAAGGTCAAGTTTCCACACAATACCATGAAAGAGGGGAGACTTACAATCTCACTAACTAGAATGCTATGCCTTTTGTGTCAAAAATTTAGCGTTATGTTAAGCAATCGTAATTGGACTTATGTAAAAGTCATAACTATTTGAGGTCGGGCAATAGAACTTTGGTGTTAATGCATGTTAGAGACATAGTATAATGGACTATGCTCATGAAACATACCACACACAAAAAGAATATGCAAAAGAGGTAGCCTAATCTCATCCATACTTATGTTGATTTTGTAATCAACTAGCCTTAGGACTTAGAGATATCATAGGCTAAATGAGATGAATGTATAAAGAAGGGGAATGAGATGAAGAGGGAAGGGAATGGATCAAAACTCAAATTGATTTAAGGAGGACTTTTACCAAATTAATATCATTCATTCATTATGGGAGATGGAATGTACATTCCATCAATCCCCTAAATCCAATGATATTAACTTTAACAAAGTCAAATCAACCTTGACCAAGGCCCAACAACAAGAGTCAAACTTACACAAACCATCACAAGAGGTCAACACAATTATTTGGTATTTATTCAATTTAAAAACACTAAAATAATGCATTTAAATTAAATATGGTTTGTCAAATTCCTAAAACGTCATCAAAACACCAAAGAAATGGCCATGATATTTATCATAGGTTAAACAAGGTCAAAGGACCTTGGAGAAAAAAATTCAGAATTTTTGGAAACTTAAAAGTATTTTTAAACAATTAAAAATAATCACAAAATCAATTAAATCATGAAAAATATTAATAATGATCCAAAAAATAATATTAATTCAGAATATGAAAGAGAAATTTATTTAAATTTTTTTGGTGAAACTCTCATATTTTTTGGATCAATATTAAAATTAATATGAATTAATGAAAATCAAAGGAATAAAAATTAAAATAAAAAAATCAAAAAAACGTGAGCCACTTGATCTCTCTTATTAATTGAGGTGGCAGATCAAGTGGCCTGAAATGCGCGTTCCACCAAACACACGAGTCAGCGCATTGTACCAAGGGTAATCATAATGAGCGCTCAGGATTAAAACAATTTGAAAGGATCCTATGGCTGGGAGACGTGCCAACGCACCGCCGAAGCTGTAACTCCGGTCTTCTTCTCTGGTGGATCTCACCGAATTGGTTCACCCTCAACCATCACCAAAATAAAAAAGGAGGACAGGATCTGAAAGAAAAAATGGCGTAGAGCACGAATCTGACCTCAATTTTAACTAACTCCACATATATAGAAAGATATGAGGAGTTGAATTTTGAGGTGTATCAACTGAGTTGCTTCGATTTGACCTCTAAGCAACTCAATCATCTTGCCTACATTGGCAGGACTTTAGACAACCAAAGATGCAAGAGAACTGATGAGAATTGAGTGAGAATCGAAGAGATGAAGTTTTCTGAAAATTACCTTCAATGTTGTGCAGAACTTGAGGTTGCTTGCTTCAAACACGATCTGATCATACTTGAGAAGCTTGCAAGGAGTGATTAGCAATGGTTCAAGGCTTTGGGTCCTGGAGTTCTTGAATCTCCAACAGTTGAGATTCAAACTCAATTTTCAGATTGAAAATGATCAGGTTTTCCTTTAGAATGAGAGGGTTTCAATTGGGGGGAAAAGTTGGTGCGCAAGGTATCTTTGAATTGAGCTCCAAGGGCATGTATTTATAGCATTTGGGATTGATAATTACACACTTGAAAATTTTCTAAATTTGGCAATGTGATGCACAAGCTTGCATGGGCGTGTACAAGCCCATGAAGCAATCCATTTTGATCCAATTGCAACTGTACTGAAGTTCAAATGATGCTTGATTGGCAAGGCAATGTGAAATGGAGTTTTGGACATTTGATTTCCTCCAATGGGGCAGCTCTGTTAAAGCCATGCACAACCCTAGCAAACTTCATCCAAAATGCATGAACTTGGATTATTTGGAAAGCTTGGATCAAGGGGAACAAGTTTGATGTTGAACACTTTTCCATTTGGAGCTTGGATCATGGTGAATTTTGAGGTGGAAGTTTGGAAATTTCAACATGTTGAAAATTTTTCTAAGTGTCAAGCCATATATCTCAATCTTCCACCTTGCTTAACTTTTTATGTGGGCTTAAAATGAGAAAAGTGTATTCATCAAAGTTGTAGCTCTTTCCAATAACTTAAAAATGGTCACCAATTTCATGTAATTTGGATTTATAATTATAGAGTTATGCATTTTTGAAGTTTGGAAAAATCACTTGTTCAAAGGTATAGGTCAAAAATGACCTATAATGTATCCTCATATCACATGCTCATAAAATTTGATTTAGCTATCACTCCAAACATCAAAGTTGAATTAGACATCTTGAACTTTATTGTGAAACTTGTAAATATTTCATCTCATAAAAATTGAGCAAGTTATGGCCTTGGGAAGTTGACTCTCAAAAATAGGGTTTAGACAAAATGACCTATAATGTTTCAACATATAAAATGATTTTCCATGAAAAAATAGCTCTAGGTCTCAACATGAAAGTTGTTTGGAATGTCATTTAGAGTAACGTTGATCTTAGAATAATTTTCATATGGTAAAAATTGTAGGAGATAGGGTCTAGGGAGACCAGTTTTCATCAGATGAATTCATCTGGCCAACCACCATCAACCAACTTGCTAACCTTAAATTATCTTGACTTTATAGGCTCATTGTAGATCATATATGCACAAGATGATGAATTTTGAAGTGTCCCTTGAGAAATTTGATCAATTGGTGAGATAGCTTGTTGGAGAAGTTACTCAGGATACCCAGTCAAACTAGGGTTTCCAAGGCAAATCACTTCCAAACTCCTGAAGAATGCTTGATGAATATAAAATATAAGAATAAATGGAACTCATATATGATGCTTATAACCATTCTTGGATCAAATTCATGGTTATGCTCTTTGTCATGAGGGCCTCAAACCCTAGAGATGAACTTGATAAATCAATGTGATCATGCCCTACCTACAAAAGAGTTAGGCAAGTGCAAAGACATATTTTTGGTATTTTGGTTAGTAAAATGATTATATACAAGTATGATACAATTACGTGGTGCTTGGTGAGATCTCCCAAAACAAACCCAATAAGAAAGGGGTAAGGAGGATGCCAAGGTATGATCCCAATGTTAGTGCTTATGATGAAATTGCATGAGGGATCTTAGGGTCAAAATTGGGGTCTTACAGTATGGCAATGTACATCATCACCGTTGTCCTCTAATGCCGCAACCAAGTGTTATTTATACAACTCCCCCAGAATGAAAATCTAGCATGACACCCTCTAGTGTCATCATTCTCCTTTTGGGCATCACCTGGATCAGCTCCCAAATATTGCACCATCATATCCAATGCATCAATTCTAGAGATTTTGGAATGGTTAATAATCTTCCCTCAATTATAAGATGTAGCAAGGATGGCACATCATCAAGTGTGATGGACATCTTACCAATCGGAAGATGAAAATATGACATCTTTGAATTCCATCTCTCCATAAAAGAAGGCATCATACCATGGTTAATAACATTATAATCATTCATGCATAAATCTTGGACCATAGATTGTTGCATGACATCCTGAAACTATTGGTCTTTAGGCTGCTACAACTTCATAATCTTTCTATCGTGGTCGATGCATTTAAGAGTCTTGAGGTACTGTAAAAAATATATTATTGTCAGAACATTCAAATATTATAACACATATGTTTAAAAGAACAAATATAGATTTATTTTATCTCTCCATCCCACATGTACCTAGCAACATGGTGTGCATATATAGGAAGTAGTGAAGTGTCATAGGAGCCTCCTCCTAAAACATCAGGAATTCAAGAATGATGTAACACCCCAGTTTTTGATTTATTAAAATTATTTGATTTATTATGATTTCTGTGTATTTATTTGATTATTGTTTTATATTAATTAAATAAATAAGGGTGTTAGGGGTGTGTGACATTGAGGTGAGAGTGTGGAGAGTAATTAGAGGCTGGTAGAGTTTGATTAAATTATTAGAGTTTATTTTAATAATTAAAATAATAGTATTTTATTAGATTTATTTAATTTAATAGAAAATAGAAAGTTGGGGCCAAAATGTGATTTATGAGGAGTGAAAGCGAGGAAGGATTAAGAGGGATAAGAGTTTGGGTCAGAATTAGAATTATAATAAGATTTACCCTAATAATATAAATTAGAATGCATAACCTAGTTTAGGGAGTTTTATCAGTACGTATAACTAGAAATTGGAGAATAGATAAGAGCCTAGAGAAAAGGGCAAGAGAAAGCTTAGAACTTGGAAGGGATTGGAGAATCAAAAACCAAAATTTTGCACTGTTGCTAGGACAACCAGGTAAGGGGGAGAACTATCTCAATAATGAGTAAATGCATGAGGGGTAGAATTGAGGAATCTTTAACCTCCAATAGGGCATTGATATTTTAACATAAGTATGTTATTGATGATTGAATTCATGTATGTGATGAATGATTGGTGATGAAATTCGTGTGCTATGATGTATGGAAAATTATGTTTTGGTAAGTCAACCTATATTCATCATTTTTTCTATTTTGAAGGTTTTGGTAATAATATGATTTTATGAAAACCAAGAATCAAAGGTGTTGATTTGATGAAATTAGATGTTATTGATGAATATATAACATGTATGTAATGTTTAAGATCGATTTTGTATGCATGGACTAAGAATTAGGAGTTCTACATTGAACTCCATTAGAGAAGACGAGTTCTGCAGGTTGTAGGGCGCTGACGGGCGTCACGCTGGTGACGGGTAACTTGTCATGCTTCCCAAGCTTGTTTTCCAAGCCGGTAGTCACATATGTGACACTTGCAGTATTGGGGGAGGTGACGAGTGCCACGAACGTTATGGGTAACCTGTCATGAGTTTGTAGTGGGCACAGATACTTGCTTTGATTATATTTAGTTGCAGATTTTGATTCTAAACTTTTGTGGATGTTTTGGGCACTGTTAGCTACTGTTTAAATGATATTATGGCATGACTTAACGATTAAAAATGATTTTAATTGAATTTATGACTTATTTGATGAATGATGGATATGTCCTCACATGATAATGATGTTGTGTTAATTTCTGTGAATTGCAATGATGATATGTTGATGTATGAGCATAATTTATATGGTTAAATTGTGAGTATGTTGTTGTAGGATGATAGTTCGGGAGGGGAACTATTATTGTTGAGTCAATGAATGCTTTATTTAGTGTCAGGATATGACTTAAAACATTATGTCGTAGTCACATTGGTGTATTGTGACATGAATTCATTATGTCATTGTTAATGAATGAGACAAGTTACAATTCGAGTAGGGTGGGTTGACGACTTGTCCCAAATCCAAGCAGGGTAGATTCGGGGTTCGAGAAGGGTGAACTCGGTTCCTGAGTGAACCAATTGATGATAATATGATACCATATGCATATGAGTCTGGTTGAAGTTATTAGTCTCATTTCATAATTTAAATGATAAATATGTGATTACTTTATGTATGTTGAGGGATTGGGTTTGAGAATGATGTTTTGTGATTGTTGTTGAATGTGTATATGTTTGAACTCTACTTTATAGCTTATGCCATTAAATTATTGATGTGAATTCTTAGTGTAGCGGTAAATTCATGATCATCAAGCTATGGATAAGCTACACATCAAATAACAAGAGTCGCCACCACGTTTTTATTGTTTCCAAGGGAAAAGGGAAAAAGTACGAACAAAACCCAAAAGTAAGAAGTTTTCAATCCAAAACTAATAAAATGTCAGAGATTACAGGTAAGGGGGTTGGTTACACAAAGGGAAGGTGTTAGCACCCAAAGTGTCCTAGGTACTCCTAGGGAGCCCTTTTTGTGTGCATATGTATTTGGTACAAAAATGATGTTTACAAACAAATAGAATGGGGGGATGAGAAAAGAATTCATTAATTATATTTTTGTGTTTGACAAGACCTTTGGACTTGTGCCTACGTACCAACATAAAAATGAGGGATCAAAACCTCGTAGTCCGTGATACAAATTTCAAAGTGGATGCATTGCTTTTAACAAAAATTAAGTTTGAAAGGCACAAAGGCCTAAAAAAATGGTTTAGATGAGTTAGTTCTTTTTGGCTTTTTGAAAGTTTAAGTCAAGTATAGTTAAGTTTATTTACAAGTTTGATTTAAGAAAAAAAGTTTGAAAATGCAATGGCATAAGGCCAAAGTTTCTATCTTTTTACAAAGTGCTCAAAGTTTAGAACAAAGTAAGTTCAATCAAAGAAGATTTTAAGAAGGGAGGGAGAGATTTTGAAATTAAAGAAATGGGGAAGAGATGAAGAGACTAATCATATGCACAAAATTAAAAGTTAAGGGTTGAAAACATCTGACCAATGGGTAGCAATCCAATAGACAAGAATGTCAATAGAAACCCAAATTCCCGTGGACATTTAGAATCAAGCAACACTCAAATGCACAATTATATTAATCTTGAAGAGCAAGGCATCAAATAAATATAGCCACATCCAAGCTTTATCCATTCCATGATCTTCTTTAAATTAGCCCATGTAACAGATGAATTCCACAAGTCACAGGTTCAAAATAACAGTTTCACAATGATCATGTTGCAGATGAACACAGAGGGATCTTGAATGATGTATCAGATGAAGTTCAAATTGCAAGCACTTAGTTTGACAAAAGTTGGCATTGGCCAAATCCTTTAGCATAGGAATGTTGACTAGGTTCTAAGTCCATTTGTCCAAGATTAAGCCAACAGTCCACACAAAAGTTTTTTTATGGTTTTTGTTATTATTATGTACATTAATGGTCAAAGACCACACAAACAGGCAAGGTATACACAAACAGGATATATCACACAATATGGTCCAAATGGACAAAGTGAAAATTGCATTAACATAAACAATTAGAATGGTATGAATAATGGCAAATGAATAAAGACTATAATTAAATGGCGTTAAAGTAAATGACTTGAAATTAAAAGTTAGTTGTTAATGAGTTAGAAGTTAGTGTTGTTTTCCTTTTGCTTTTGCTTTTCATTTTTTAGTCATTCTTTGGAGAACACTCAACCCACTTATCATAAGCATGGATCCTTGAGCCAAGACATCTTCCAAAGGAAGGAAAAAAGGCCAAGTTTCCACACAATACCATGAAAGAGGGGAGACTTACAATCTCACTAACTAGAATGCTATGCCTTTTGTGTCACAAATTTAGCGCTATGTTAAGCAAACGTAATTGGACTTATGTAGAAGTCATAACTATTTGAGGCCGAGCAGTAGAATTTTGGTGTTAATGCATGTTAGAGACATAGTATAATGGACTATGCTCATGAAACATACTACACACAAAAAAAATATGCAAAAGAGGTGGTCTAATCTCATCCATACTTATGTTGATTTTTCAATCAACTAGTCTTAGGACTTTGAGATATCATAGGTCAAATGAGATGAATGCATAAAGAATGGGAATAAGATGAAGAGGGAGGTGAATGGATCAAAACTCAAATTGGTCAAAGGAGGACTTTTACCAAATTAATATCATCCATTCATTTTGACAGATGGAATGTACATTCCATCAATCCCCTAAATCCAGTGATATTAACTTGACAAAGTCAAATCAACCTTGACCAATGCCTAACAACAAGAGTCAAACTCAAACAAGTCATCACAAATGGTCAACACAATTAATTTGCATTTATTCAAATTAAAAAGACTAAAATAATACATTTAAATTAAATATGGTTTGTCAAAATCCTAAAACCTCATTAAAACACCAAAGAAATGGTCATGAGATTTATCATAGGTCAAACAAGGTCAAAAGACCTTGGAGAAAAAACTTCAAAATTTTTAAAGACTTAAAAGTATTTTTAAACAATTTAAAATATTCACAAAATCAATTAAATCATGAAAAATATTAATAATCGTCCAAAAAAATATTTTTAGTTCAAAATATGAAAGAGGAAATTATTTGAAATTTTTTGGTGAAACTCTTATATTTTTTGGATCAATATTAAAATTAATATAAATTAATGAAAATAAAAGGATTAAAATGAAAATCAGAAAATAGCAAAAAACGTGGACCACTTGATCTCCCTCATCAATTGAGGTGGCAGATCAAGTAGTCCTCAGCGCGCGTTCCACAATGGACACTAGTCAATGCGCTGCAGGGATGGTAATCAGATCCAACATGTGAGATTCAAACATTTGAAAAGGATCCTGTGGTTTGGAGAGATGCCAACACATCGCCGGAGCTGTAACTCCGGTCTTCTTCTCCGGTGGACCTCACCGAACTGGTCCACCCTCAACTATCACCAAAATAAAAAAGGAGGACATGATCTGAAAGAAAAAATGGCATAGAGCACGAATCTGACCTCAATTTCAACTAACTCCTCATATATAGAAAGATATGAGGAGTTGAATTTTGAGGTGTGTCAACTGAGTTGCTTCGATTTGACCTCTAAGCAACTCAATCTTCTTGCCTACATTGGTAGGACTTCAGACAACCAAAGATCCAAGAGAATTGAGTAAAATTAGTCAGAATCGAAGAGATGAAGTTTTCTGAAAATTACCTTTAATGCTACGCAGTTCTTGATGTTGCTTGCTCCAAACACGATCTGATCACACTTGAGAAGCTAGCAGGAAGTGATTAAAGAGGCTGCAAGGCTTTAGATCCTGGAGTTCTTGAATCTCCAACAGTTGAGATTCAAACTCAAATGTTAAATTGAAATTTCTTAGGTTTTCCTTTAGAATGAGAGGGTTTCAATGGGGGGAAAAGCTGGCGCGCAAAGTCTTCTTCAAATGAGCTCAGAGGCCTTCTACTTATAGCCAAAGGGAATGATATTTGCACACTTCAAAAATCTATCCAAACTTGGCAATGTGGATGGCACGAGTGCATGGGCATGTACAGGCCCATGATGCATTGCATTAAGGTCCGAAATGATTCCAATTGAAGTCTAAATGAAGCTTGAATGACAAGGCAATGTGAACTGAAGTTTGTGCAATTGATTCTTTCCAATGATGCAGCCATGTTAAAGCCATGCGCAGACCTAGCAATCTTTGTCCAAAATGCATGAACTTGGGTTCTTTGGAAAGATTGGATCAAGGGGAACAAGTTTTTGTTTAACACGTTTTCATTTGGAGCTTGGATCATGGTGAATTTTGAGGTGGAAATTTGGAAATTTCAACATGTTGAAAATTTTTCTAAGTGTCAAGCCATATACCTCAATATTCCATCTTACTTAACGTTTTATGTGAGCTTCAAATGAGAAAAGTGTCTTCATCAAAGTTGTATATATTTCAAAGACCTTCAAAATGGTCACCAATTTCATGTCATTTGGATTTAGAATGATAGAGTTATGCATTTTTGAAGTTTGGAAAAATCACTTGTTCAATGGTATAGGTCAAAAATGACCTATAATGTAACCTCATATCACATGCTCTTAAAAGTTGAATTTGCTCTCACTCCAAACATCAAAGTTAAAGTAGACATATTGAATTTTATTTTTCAACTTGGAAATATTTCATCTCATAAAAAATGAGCAAGTTATGGCCTTGGGAAGTTGACTTTCAAATTAGGGTTTAGACAAAATGACCAATAATGTTTCAATGTAGAAAATGATTTTCCAAGCAAAACTAGTTCTAAGTCTCAACATGAAAGTTGTTTGGAATATCATTTAGAGTAATGTTTCTCTTGTAATCATTTTCATATGGTGAAAACTATAGGAGATAGGGTCTAGGGAGACCCAGTTTTGATCAGATGAATTCATCTGGCCAACCACCATCAACCAACTTGCTAAACTTCAATTCTTTGGACTTTCTTGGTTCATGGTAGATCATATATGTATAATATGATGAATTTTGAAGTGTCCTTTTATAAATTTGATCAATTGGTAAGATAGCTTGTTTGAGAAGTTACTCAAGATACCCAGTCAAACTAGGTTTTCCAATACAAATCACCTTCAAACTCTTGAAGAAAACTTGATCAATATAACATGTAGGAATCAATGGAACTCATATATGATGCTCATAACCATTCTTGGATCAATTCATGATTGTGCTCTTTGTCATGAGGGTCTCAAGCCCTGGATATGAACTTGATAGATCAATGGAGATCATGCCATACCTACAAAAGAATTAGGCAAATGCAAAGACATATTTTTGTATTTTGGTTAGAAAAATGATGACATACAAGTATGATACAATCACATAGTGCTTGGTGATCTCTCCCAAAACAAACCCAATGAAAGAGAGGTAAGGAGGATGCCAAAGTATGATCCCAGTGCTAATGCTTATGATGAAAATGCATGAGGGATCTTAGGGTCAAAATTGGGGTCTTACAGCTGCCCCTATTTAAGGACATTCTAACTAAGGAGGCGAAGGTTAAAATCTTCATGTCGACTCAGTAGAATGGGCTTAAATAACAACATAGAAACAAATTTTGGTCCTAAGAGACCTCATGATGCATATGATATGAATGCAAAAGTAAATTCTTTGTGGGGAAATATTGCCATAAATAAAAAGAAATCAGAGGGACCGAAAGTCCACAGGAGTATAATGCATACCGTAAGGAAAACTCATTGGGGAGACAGAGACTCTAGGGGGAAAAAGGAATTATGCATAGGCCAAGCTATGACTTAAAACTACTGGGGCACTAGAGGAATTCCATATAAAATGGAAAGGACTCAACCAGGGAACAACAACATCTGCAGGGGATACGAGTAAGTCAGGATAAAACTGAAGTACTTGAATCATGCAGGAAAAGCGATTTCACTAAGGGAAACGCATACTCAACTTGACTGGGGAAGAAACAAACTTCAACACAAGAGGAGCATAAATCTATTATCTACTACCTGTTACTAGATAAGGAGATAATAAGGATCTGACAGAGAGGACATCCGTCATCGGTTAGGATGAACATATCAAGGATGACTCACTGAGAAAATCCAGGAGGGAGTATTCATTACCGGTTACTGGGTAAGAATAACCTTACTGGGGAAAACTGCAGAAAATAGGATTTACAACTACTAGTTACTGGGCAGAAGACCAAAGGTGAGAATATCCGTCATCGGTTAGGATGAACATATCAAGGATAGACTCAACAGGGATGAAAATCTGTCATCGGTTAAGATGAACATATCAAGGATAGACTTGCCTGGGACTGTCAAGGAGGATACCCGTCCTCGGTTAAGATGGACATATCAAGGATAAACCAACTGAATAAGAAGTAGGAATAACATCTATTGAATGCTGGATTGAAGACCATCAAAGAGAAAATCCGTCACGAGTTAAGATGAACATATCAAGGATAGACTCTGAGAGGGGAGAAAATAGGGTTTACATATATCAATTACTGGATAGAATACCATCGAAGAGAAAATCTGTCACCGGTTAAGATGAACATATCAAGGAATAACTCTCTGGGGAACAAAATAGGGATTACAACTACCTTTTTACTAGGTAGAATACCAAGGATGAGAATATCCGTCATCGGTTAGGATGAACATATCAAGGATAGACTCAGGTAGGGGAAAGAAAGATATCTGTCACCGGTTAGGATGAACATATCAAGGATATACTTCCTGGGGAATCAGAAACAAATGAATCCACTGGGAACTCCACTGCTGGGAACACAGGGGTACTTTTTCCGAGTATTGGGCAAGAAGTAACAAACTGCAAACTAAGACGAATATTACCAGTTACTGGGTAATAAGCTCTTAGGAGACTCAAAGCATCTATCTAGGTAAGAGCTAGAAAGAAACAGTCAATCAAGACTCAACCCAATGAGGACATAACTCAAGGGGAGTGATTCCATCCAGATAATCAACTAGGAAGGAAACTGAAGTAATAATCATCCACGAGGAAACAACTCAGTGGGGAAGAGGAGAAAGGTTAAAGTCTTTCTGCCTAAGGGGCTGACACTCTACAATTGAGGGAGGAAAGACGCAGAAATCGTATGGGGATAAAGTACCGTCGTACAGAGAATGAGAATCTCGAATCGACAAATCAATCAAATATGATGGTGCCAATATGCAATTGTGGAATTATATGAATGTATATGTATATATATGTATATGATGATTATGCAGACAAAACGATCACGAAGGATACAAAGGTGTCGCAAATAATTTGAATCATCGGTACAATCCACGGTCAATCCACAAAAAGAGGGAGACAACTGTTGGAGAACAGAGAAATTAACAAACCAAAGGCTCAAGTCTAGCTGAGGGAGGAAATCTACTAAAGAGAGGTGTTGGTTCTAAGTATTGTCAGCAATTTTGGTAAAATAAAGAGTGTTCACAAGATGTTATGTGTGATGTCTTAACATGAGATATCCTATGTACCTGCTGGAGCTTAAGAAACATAATCATGCAGGATTGTTTCAGAATGTCATACACAAGGTCATGGCATCTGATATGTGTGTACCTGCTGAAATTTAAATGAAAGACATGTTCATGCAGGTTTGTTTCAAGATGTCATACACAAGGTCTTGGCTTCTTATATGGTTGTATCTGCTGGAAGTTATAAAAGGAATTATGGAATTATGCAGGATTTTTCCAGGATGTCAGACCCGATGTCATGACATCCTATACACAGAACATTCAGTGTGAATGTCTGGTGTTTTGTGATTGCACAATTAATGGAAATCTATGTATGATTAAAGATCTGATTTGCAGGCGCATTCAATCATTGATTACAACCTGATTTACTTATTTTCCAAATAGATCTAACCAGCAGTCATAAGAAGATTTGATTGGAAAATAGATTTAGGGTTTTCAAGATGTCCAAGCCCAGCAGAAAGCTTCTATAAAAAGGGACTTAGAAAACCTGTTTTAATACACAACCAATACTGAGCGAAATATAGAGAGAGAGCTAGGGTTTGTGTCTGTTTAGTCGTGAGACTTGTAAGCCATTCAAGTCATCTTTTGATGATTGAATTGGACTGATTTTTGGTTGTAATTTGTCACTCTAAAGTAGTTAAGCAAGAGTGTGTGTCTACTTGATCAAAGTTGTGAAGCAAGATCAAGTGTGTGTCTTCTTGATCAAAGCTGTGAAGCAAGATCAAGAGTGTGTCTTCTTGATTGAAACTGTGAAGTAAAATCAAGAGTGTGTTATTGAAAAGTGTTTTCTTTTCACAAGGGATTGTTGTTTAAGATCACAGGTGTGATTGTAGGGAAGTGAGTGGGTTCTCATATCTAAGAGTACTTAGGTAGAAATTGCACGGGTAGAGATTAGGTGAGAAAGACTGTAACTTGTTGAAGTGTACGGAGAGTCTTTGAACTGATTCTATTTTAGTGAATTTCCTTCCTGGCTTGGTAGCCCCCAGATGTAGGTGAGTTGGACCGAACTGGGTTAACAATTGCTTGTGTATCTTGCATTACTATTCTCTATCTTTATTCTGTTTGCATTACTCAGATATTAGTGTCGTGACATTACCTTCGACATCTCATATCTAATACCAGAATTTCAATTGGTATCAGAGCAGGCATCCTGCTCTGGTTCTGGGTGAGATCTAGGGGCAATACTTTCTGGTACAATGGAGAGAGATGGAGGATCTGTTCACAGGCCACCAATTTTGGATGGATCTAACTATGACTATTGGAAACCTCGAATGGTAGCCTTCTTAAAATCTCTGGATAATAAGGCTTGGAAGACTGTGTTAACAGGATGGGTTCATCCAGTAATTACTAAGGAATGAGCAGCCACAACTGACAAGAAGCCTGAAGAACAATGGTCCAAGGAGGATGATGATCTAGCCCTTGGAAATTCTAAAGCATTGAATGCAATATTCAATGGGGTAGACAAGAATATTTTCAGGTTGGTAAACAACTGTGAAGTGGCCAAAGATGCTTGGGAAATTCTCAAGACCACTCATGAAGGCACCTCTAGGGTAAAGATGTCTAGACTTCAGCTGCTCACCTCCAAGTTTGAAAATTTAAGGATGAAAGAAGATGAAAACATTCATGAATTTCACATGAGTATCCTTGAAATGGCTAATGCCTCAGGATCCCTGGGAGAGAAGATGACAAATGAAAAACTGGTAAGAAAAATACTCAGGTCACTCCCTAAGAGATTTGTTATGAAGGTGACTGCCATAGAAGAGTCTTAAGACATTTCCAACATGAGGGTTGATGAGCTAATTGGGTCCTTCCAAACATTTGAGATGGGATTAAATGATGGTTTTGAAAAGAAAACCAAGAGCATGGCTCTTATGTCAAACACAGAAGAGGAAAAGAGTCAGGAGGTTGATGAAGATTTGGTCAATGAAGTAGCAATGCTGGGAAGACAGTTCAATAAACTGTTGAAAAAGATGAACGTAAGATCTAAGGCAAATGTCAAGAACATCTCATCTGACATCAGTAAATCCAACAATGTTGGAAGAAGAGCAAGATCAGATGAGAAGCCCAAAGAAGGAAAAGAGGTACAGTGTTTTGAATGTGATGGGTATGGACACATCAGGACTGAATGTGGAACCTACCTCAAGAAGTAGAAGATGAGTCTTGCTGCCACTTGGTCTGATGAGAGTTAAACAGAGGAAGCTGCAAATCTTGTGACTGCTTTGATAGGAAGATGAGGATCTAATGAAGACTCAAGTGATGATGAAGTAACCTTTGAAGAATCGGCCTCTACCTACAGAAAGTTGTGTCACAAAAGTGTAGAGCTGTGCAAACAGGTTAAAAGCCAGAAGAAGGAAATAACTCAACTTGAGAGTGAGAAGGTAGAATACTTGGAAACCATCTCCAAATTACAAACAGAAGCAGTGGTTCTGAATGCCAAGCGAGATGAAAATCAGCTGAAAGTCAGAAGATAACACAACTGAAGAGTGAGAAGGCAGACCATGTGAAAACCATCTCTAAGTTGAAAACTGAAGCCATGTTCCTAAATTTTAAACTAGAAGAGATGACCAAGTATGTAAGAATGTTGAGCAATGGATCTGACTCCTTAGACAAGATTCTCCAAACTGGACAAATGACAGGAGACAAATCTGGCATTTGATATAATGACTCAAAGCCTGAGAGCAGTTACATTCGTGCCAATCCTCAAGCCAAACCTAAGTGCATCCATAATAAAAGTAAACATGTGATGTCACAACACCAGAGGAGAAAACAATAGAAGGGGAAACACCAAAGATGGAGATGCCATTATTGTGGGAAATATGGTCATCTGAAGACTTTCTGCTATGAGCTGTATGGTTATCTTAGCCCTGTTCATCATCAGAATCACTATCAACCCAGACCCAAACAACACAGTCCTATCATCAAGAAGCAATGGGTTCCTAAGACTAATGTTACAAGTCTAATAGCTCACATTCCCCTCAGAATCTCAGCCAAAGAAGAGTGGTATTTTGATAGTGGATGCTCCAGACACATGACTGGAAACCAAGACCTACTAACTAACCTGCATCATCATACCATAAACCATGTAACCTTTGGAAATGGAGCAAAAGGTGAAATCAAGGGAACGGGTAAGCTTGATTGTCTTGGAATTCCTAAACTTGACAAGGTTCTACTTGTTAAGGGCTTGACTGCAAATCTAATAAGCATCAGTCAACTATGTGATCAAGGTCTGAATGTTAACTTCACCAAAACTGAATGTCTAATTTTTAACAAAGATAGTGAAGTGATTATGAAAGGAATTAGGACCAAAGACAACTATTACATGTGGAGCTCTCAAATGGGTTATTCCTCAAAATGTTCCTATGTCAAAGAGGAAGAGATGAAGATAAGTATAGTTGCTAGAAGAACCCTCAAGAATAGTGAGAGACAAGTCAGTGGGAAATGTCAGACAAAGATGTCACATCAGGAGCTCAAACTTAACCTCACTTCCAAAGGAGAAAAGATCATGATGGCCCAAACAACTGAGAGGTTAGATCAAATAGGTGGACATGTGACTAGTTATATGCAATCTGAAATTGGAGAGAGCCTTGTTGGAACTGGACCACAAAGGACTGTGTGTCTATCTCAAAGCAAAAGTACCAAGAACAATGTGGAGAAGATTGAGATGGAGAGTGAAAAGACTCTTGCTCCTACACATTTGAAAGATAAAAATGGGGTTGATGATGAAAATATATCAGAAGAAAGCAGGTGTTCTCAACTAAGTTGGATGGAACTGCTAAATGTCACGCACGATGTCATGACATTGTATTATGACAACCTGAATATTGCAACAATGTTCAAAAATCATAGTCAGCACAGTTGGACTAGGTACTTTGTTTGCTGTCAACACTCTATTAGAAAATATGTAAAAGATAAATTCATAAGTCTAAAGCATGAAATGGAATCAGCTGACAAGTTTGCAAGGGATTTGATTGATAATCAATTTGAATATGTAAGAGGGAAATTAGGGACTTGGATTCTTGAGAAAAAATGGCAATTAATGTGGAGTGGAAAAGGTAACAAAAATATTGTCTGCCCAATTAAAAGAAAGATCCACATTAATAATGAATCATTCCCTAGTATTGGAAATAGTATCTATGCCATCTGCACGCTCTACCTGAACACATCTCTTTCCATCTTCATCAAACTACTCAGAGAACCTCTGCTAGGGCAAAGAAATTTCCTTCAAAAGTTCAACAACATGTCTCAACATCCATCATCATCTAGTTCAAAACCCTTTTATCATACAAGAACTCCCTCCATGGAGTTTCTAGATGAAGATTTGATGGACGTGACTCCTCTTTATATGATACCAGGTGACGCCCCAGGCCCCTCTTCCATGGCTGTAACTAAGCAAGGTAACATTCTTGAAAAATCTCCTAATAAAGAGGACATGCACTTTACTGATCGTACCATAAGAAACCTAGTTACTAGGATTCTGAATGAAGAACACGGAGTCAAGGATATTTTTACCCCTCTGTCCAGAGGGGACCCCTCTTCTGAGGTGGAAACCCAAGCTGAGAAAGATAATGACTCATCTAAGATAGAAAAGGAAGTAGCTGCTGAGGGATTATGTTCTCTTGGGAAAAATTTACCTAGCAAGAAACCAGCTAGCATGTCTCCTGATACTGCCGAGGATAGTATGTATTTGGAGAGTTCAGAGGAAGAGGATGACACTTTGGTTCACCATGTGAAACCAAGTGCTACTAGGAAATTGAAGACTATGAAAGGAAAAACTGTGGTTGAAATGATGACATCCAGGAGTAAGAAGAAGACTGCTGGTGCATGACCCTCCAAATCATGGAGCAAGGTTGAGGTTAAGAAGAGAAAAGAAAGTGAGAGTTCTGACTCTGATGAGGATGTCGAAGACGATGTCCCAGACATCTCCCCTGCAAAAAGGCAGGCTGTTAAGAAGTGTCCAGGAAAAGTTGCAGCTGTACACTTAGACAACATCTCTTTTCACTTAGAAGACGGTGCTGCAAAATGGAAGTTTGTCATTCAGAGGAGGGTAGCGATTGAAAGAGAGCTGGGAAAATAGGCTGTTGAAGTAAAGGAAGTCATGGATTTAATCAAGAATGCCGGATTGATGAAGGCTGTGGTTGCTCTACCCCAATGTTATGAGGGGTTAGTAAAAGAGTTTATTGTGAATATTCCTGAGGATATTTATGAAAGGAGCAGCAGGGAGTTCTGCAAGGTGTTTGTAAGGGGTAAATGTGTGAAATTCTCACCAAGCATTATCAACAAGTTCCTAGGAAGAGGAACTGATGGAGGAGTGGATCTAGAGACTACAGACAATGAGGTCTATAGGATTATTACAGCTGGCCAAGTTAAGGAATGGCCTAGTAGGAATCACCTATCAGCTAGCAAGCTAACAGTCAAATATGCCATCTTGCACAAGATTGGTTCACCTAATTGGGTGCCTACTAATCATATCTCTACCATCTCCATTAGTCTTGGAAGAATCATTCATGCAATTGGAACCAGGATTAACTATGATTTTGGAAAGTTTATGTTTGACGAAATTATCAGACATGCCTCCACAAATGCTGTGAAGCTACCCATTGCCTTCCCATCCATTATTTATGGTATTATCTTGAGTCAACAACCAGGAATACTTAATGAAAATGACATTCCAAGCAGAAGAAAGCCCCCACTATCCATTCATTATAAGCTATTTGAGGGAAGTCATGTTAATGATGTTGTCATGACATCTGCCAGAAAGGAGCCTGCATCTCAAGGGAGTTTAATTGATCAGTTGAAGGAAACCTGCAAAGAACTGGAGAATGGTATTAGGGTTGCCAAAGCAAGAAAAGGGGCTTTGGAGGCTCTTATTAGTGGTCTAGAGAAGGAAGAGGTGGAGAAGGCTGGTGAGACCAAAGACTTAGATGGCAATACTTCAAGTGAGAGATCAAATGCTCAATCTAGTGGCAGCTCAGAAAGCTCCGAAGGCTCTGAAGGTGAAGGTGATACTTCTTCCTCTGATTAATGGTTCCTTCCTTATTTTTATGTTGAAGACGGGTATGCTGTGGTGAAGTCTGTGAGGTGTGCTGTGAAGATTGTTGTTTTGGAAGCTGTTCTGGTGCTGTTGTGTTTGGATGCTGAAGTTTTATTGTTTTTTTTTAAATTGTGTAATTTGTGGCAGTCCTCATTGATGCCTGTTTGTAATATTTTGGGCTCTTAATGAGTTCCATGGATTTGTTCATTATCTCAGCTATCATAGCTGTGTATAATGATGGTTTGTATCTCCTGAACAATTATGTTTTAACATTTTTATGGTTATAACATCTGTGCTGACATTCTCTACTAGGCTAATTGACATTTATTTTGTTTAATTGGTCACCTTTGGTCAATTTTGACTAAAAAGGGGGAGAAGTGTTTATGTGGAGCTGGAGCTGTGAGGAGATGTATGTGGCTGGACAGATGGATAGCTATTGTTAAACATAATGCTATTTTGTTTACATATGTCAAAGGGGATGTCTGATGTGGTAGTACACAGATGGTGATGTTGAAGCAGATGTCAGAATGACATTCTGATTATTACAGGTGATGTGGTTACAGGTGTTGTTATTTTCATGGAGATGAATGCACAGACTTATGGGGAGAAAAAGTACCCTTGTGCATTTGTGTGTCTTACTAGTTGCATCCATAACTAGTAATTATGTTTGTGTTGCACAGATTTAGGGGGAGGAGAAGTACCCTTGTGCATGTGTGTATTACTAGTATCTATTTCTAGTAATTGTGTTTGCTTCTGCTGCTGTTTAAACTGTTGTTTAACTGCTGATAGTTTTCTTGTGAACAAAAAGGACAGATATATGTTTTAGCCAAAATTTGCCAAAGGGGGAGTTTGTTGGTTCTAAGTATTGGCAGCAATTTTGGTAAAACAAAGAGTGTTCACAAGATGTTATGTGTGATGTCTTAACATGAGATATCCTATGTACCTACTGGAGCTTAAGAAACATAATCATGCGGGATTATTTCAGAATGTCATACACAAGGTCATGGCATCTGATATGTGTGTACCTGCTGGAGTTTAAATGAAAGACATGTTCATGCAGGATTGTTTCAAGATGTCATACACAAGGTCATGGCATCTGATATGGTTGTACCTGCTGGAAGTTATAAAAGGAATTATGGAATTATGCAGGATTTTTCCAGGATGTCAGATCCGATGTCATGACATCCTGTACACAGAACATTCAATGTGAATGTCTGGTGTTTTGTGATTGCACAATTAATGGCAATCTATGTATGATTGAAGATCTGATTTGCAAGCGCATTCAATCATTGATTACAACCTGATTTACTTATTTTCCAAAGAGATCTAACCAGCTGTCATAAGAAGATTTGATTGGAAGATAGATTTAGGGTTTTCAAGATGTCCAAGCCCAGCTGAAAGCTTCTATAAAAAGGGACTTAGAAAACCTGTTTTAATACACAACCAATACTGAGCGAAATATAGAGAGAGAGCTAGGGTTTGTGTCTGTTTAGTCGTGAGACTTGTAAGCCATTCAAGTCATCTTTTGATGATTGAATTGGACTGATTTGTGGTTGTAATTTGTCACTCTAAAGCTGTTAAGAAAGAGTGTGTGTCTACTTGATCAAAGTTGTGAAGCAAGATCAAGTGTGTGTCTTCTTGATCAAATTTGTGAAGCAAGATCAAGAGTGTGTCTTCTTGATTGAAACTGTGAAGTAAAATCAAGAGTGTGTTATTGAAAAGTGTTTTCTTTTCACAAGGGATTGTTGTTTAAAATCACAGGTGTGATTGTAGGGAAGTGAGTGGGTTCTCATATCTAAGAGTGCTTAGGTAGAAATTGCACGGGTATAGATTAGGTGAGAAAGACTGTAACTTGTTGAGATGTACGGAGAGTCTTTGAACTGATTCTATTTTAGTGAATTTCCTTCCTGGCTTGGTAGCCCCCAGATGAAGGTGAGTTGGACCGAACTGGGTTAACAATTGCTTGTGTATCTTGCATTACTATTCTCTATCTTTATTCTGTTTGCATTACTCAGATATTAGTGTCGTGACATTACCTTCGACATCTCATATCTGATACCATAATTTCAAGAGGAGAAGATATCGTGTCTGTAGGGAATTTTAGGTCAACACAATATCAAATGGGAGACAACCGTGCAGAGGATAAACACACAATAACTACTCAGAAACCAGGAGGAAACTCTGACTGGGAGCGAGTCGGGTGGTTACTGGTGGGGAAACCAACGTGATCTACTGAGGAAAACATCTTACTCTGCTGAGGATCAACCCTGCTGAAAAAACACGATCTCGGTTGGGGAACCCAGAAACACTATCGGGGAAATAACACGCCGCTAGGTACTGAATCAACCAACTTAGCAGGGGAAAAGAATCGGAACTTTGCTAGGGAACAAACACTCCGCAGGGGAACCGGATCAACACAAACAACTAGGGATACCCAAAGGTTTAACTGCTTGGGGGACCTATGATGTTTCACACTTAAGGACTTGCTGCTCTTTGAAGTGTCGTTGATACTTCCTTTTAATTTCTTTGAAAAATTCTTGTTTTTATATGTTTTAAAAATGATTTTGATTAAAAAATTTAAATTTCCAAAATGATCTTAATAAAATTTAAACTATTGGCTGAAGTAAATAAGAGTAGAAACAATTGGACAAAAGCTCAACTTTATTGAATGGGATGGTAGTCTGTAGATGACAAGACTCCATAGATTTTTTACAAAGTTGAAAATGGTAATTTACATGGAAAAGGGTTACATTGAATACAAATGATCCTTAATCCTTCTACAAACTCTTGATGTCCACTGTGTTCTTGACCGCTACTGGAATGATGAATCAACATCAACCCTTGTGCTCAAAGTTTCTCAAAATTTGAAGATCAAAAGAATGCAGTTACTTGCCATAATCCCTAATTTTTGCATAAGTTGTCCCAAGGTGGGGTACTCAACTTATCGGGAAATTCTTTCTATTTTTATGTCTCTAATTTTTGCCTGGATCGCCCTTTCGGGTTTTCAATCCACCGAGACGCTCTTTTTTGCCTAAGCCGCCCTTTCGGGTTTTCAACTTAGCGAGCTATTCTTTCCTTTTTTAGGCGAAGTATTTTTTGACTGCATCTGCGTTCACAGGACGAGTGAACTCTTCACCATCCATAGTTGTAAGAATCAAAGCACCGCCTGAAAAGGCTCTCTTAACAACATATGAGCCTTCATAATTAGGAGTCCATTTCCCTCTAGAATCTGGTTTGAATGACAGGATCTTCTTGAGCACAAGGTCGCCTTCTCTAAACACACGAGGTCTGACCTTCTTATCAAAAGCTTTCTTCATTCTCTGCTGACATAACTGACCATGACACATGGTAGTCAATCTCTTCTCTTCAATCAAATTCAGCTGATCAAACCTGGTCTGACACCATTCATCCTCAGTCAACTTGGCTTCCATGAGCACACACAATAAAGGAATCTCAACCTCTACGGGGAGCACTGCTTCCATACCATATACAAGAGAAAAAGGGGTTTCCCCTGTTGAAGTGCGGATGGATGTACGATACCCATGCAAAGCAAACGGGAGCATCTCATGCCAATCCTTATATGTGACAACCATCTTCTGAATAATCTTCTTAATGTTCTTATTTGCAGCTTCAACAACCCCATTCATCTTAGGTCTGCTGGGAGAAGAATTATGATGTGCAATCTTAAAGTCTTTGCAAAGAGCTTCCACCATATTATTATTCAAGTTCGATCCATTGTCAGTAATGATCTTGCTTGGCACACCATAACGGCATATGATCTGATTCTTGATAAACCTTACAACAACTTGCTTGGTTACATTTGCATATGATGCTGCTTCAACCCATTTTGTGAAGTAGTCAATTGCCACTAAAATGAAACGATGTCCATTCGAAGCTTTGGGCTCAATCATCCCAATCATATCAATTCCCCACATGGAGAAGGGCCATGGGGAAGAGATAACATTCAATAATGTCGGAGGAACATGAATCTTATCAGCATAAATTTGACACTTGTGGCACTTCTTCATATATTTGCAACAGTCAGATTCCATTGTCAGCCAATAGTAACCTACTCGCAACATCTTCTTTACCATTGCATGTCCATTGGAATGAGTACCAAAGCAACCTTCATGCACTTCAGTCATCAACAGGTCTGCTTCGTATCTATCCATGCATCTGAGCAAAACCATGTTGAAGTTTCTCTTGTACAATATATCACCATTCAAGTAGAAATTACCAGGTAATCTTCTCAAAGTCGTCTTATCTTTCAAAGATGCCCCAAGCGGGTAAACCTGACTTTGGAGGAAACATTTGATGTCGTAATACCACGACTTCTCGTCTTTGATATCTTCAACAACAAACACATGAGCTGGCCTATCAAGACGCATCACAAACAAATTGGGAACCTCATTCCAATACTTCACCATAATCATTGAAGCCAATGTTGCAAGAGCATCTACCATCTGGTTCTCATCTCGAGGGATATGATGAAACTCAACCTTTGTAAAGAAAGTTGAAATCCTCCTCGCATAATCTATATATGGTATTAAACCGGTTTGATTCGTCTCCCAATCACCTTTGATCTGATTCACAACCAAAGCGAAATCTCCAAAGAGATCTAAATACTTGATTCTGAGATTCATGGCCTCTTCAAGCCCCATAATGCAAGCTTCATATTTTGCCATATTATTTGTACATTTGAAAGTCAATCAGGCTGTAAATGGTAGATGCGTGCCTTGAGGAGTAATGATCACTACCCCAATGCCATTTCCATATTTATTAACAGCTCCATCAAATACCATGCCCCAACAGGAACCAGGTTCTGGCCCTTCTTCAAGCAATGGTTCATCACAATATTTCATTTTCAAGTACAAAATCTCTTCATCAGGAAAATCATACTGCACTGACTAGTAATCTTCAATCGGTTGGTGAGCCAAATGGTCAGCCAAGATACTACCTTTGATCGCTTTTTGAGATCGATATTCGATATCATACTCTGATAACAACATTTTCCAACGGGTAATCCTCCCGGTTAAAGTAGGCTTCTCAAAAATATACTTGATTGCATCCATTTTGGATATTAACCAAGTGGTATGATTCAACATATACTGACGCAGACGCTTAACAACTCAAGCCAATGCGCAACAAGTCTTCTCAAGCATAGAATACCGATTCTCATAGTCGGTGAACTTCTTACTGAGGTAGTAAATTGCAAATTCTTTCTTTCCAGTCTCATCTTGCTGACCAAGAACACAACCCATACTCTCATCAAGCACAGTCAAATACATGATCAATGGTCTTCCTTCAACGGGTGGAGACAAAATCGGAGGCTCAAGCAGATATTCTTTGATACTGTCAAAAGCTTTCTGGCAGTCTTTGGTCTAATCACAAGATTGATCTTTCTGAAGAAGCTTGAATATTGGAGCACATGTGGAAGTCATGTGGGAAATGAATCTGGAGATATAATTCAAGCGGTCGAGAAAACCTCTGACTTGCTTCTCAGCTTTGGGCGCATGCATCTGTTGTATTGCTTTGACCTTAGAAGGATCAACTTCAACACCTTTCTCGTTGACAATAAAGCCCAACAACTTACCAGAACGAACACCAAAAGTACACTTATTGGGATTCAAGTGGAGTTTATATTTCCTCAAACGCTAGAAAAGCTTCAACAAATGCTCAACATGTTCCTCTTCATCAATTGATTTAGCAATCATGTCATCGACATAAACTTCAATCTCTTTATGCATCATATCATGAAAAAGAGTAGTCATTGCTCTTTGGTAAGTTGCACCAACATTCTTTAAACCGAAAGGCATTACTCTATAACAGAATGTTCCCTAAGGTGTAATGAATGTGGTCTTCTCCGTATCTTCGGGTGCCATCTTGATCTGATTATATCCGAAAAATACATCCATAAACGAAAAGGCTTTGAATTTAGCAGTATTGTCTACCAAGATATCAATGTGTGGCAGAGGGAAATCATCTTTCAGACTGGCTTTATTCAAATCTCGATAGTCGACACACATGCGGACTTTTCCATCTTTCTTTGGCACATGCACAATATTGGCCATCCATTGTGGATACTCAGCGGTCACAAGGAAACCATCGTCAATCTGCTTCTGCACTTCCTCTTTGATCTTTACATCCATATCAGGATGCGTTCTTCTCAACTTTTGCTTGACTGGCGGGCATTCTGGCTTCAACAGCAATCTATGCTCCACAATCTCAGAATCTAAACCAGGCATGTCCTAATAGGACCAAGCAAACACATCTGAATACTCTCGAAGAAGATCAATCAACCCCTTCTTGACATCTGGACACAAGCGAGACCCAATCTTGACTTCCTTCACATCATCCTCGAAACCCAAGTTGACTAACTCAATCTTCTCTTTGAACGGCTGAATGGTCTTTTCACCTTGCTCAAGAAGACGAGATAATTCATCACCTACTTCTGCATCACTTTCCTCCTCGGCCTCAAGCACAAGAAATTCAAAATTTGGAGAAGGAGAAGGATCATTATATTCAATGGGGTTAGGAACCAACCTGCATAATGGTTTGATATTTTGATTTTAGAGAAGTAGATTTGTGACCAAATATTTTGCAGATGGACAATTATATTGTTTATTTATGTTTTTGGTGATTACCATTTTCAGAATAAAGCAAAAAGTAGAAACAAACATCATAGATGTGGATGAATAGAATTAATTTTATTAATGATCAATTTGAAAATGCCCAAACAATGTTCGCTTCTCCCTTAGGCATAGGAGAAGGATTTTGAAAACATATAAAAGCAATTACTTATATCGATGCAAAATAACAGGAAAATCAACAGCAGTCCAATTGTTGCAAGCCTTTCCATGCGTCATAAAATTGGTGCAGTCTTCCTCTTCGTCATCCTCTAGTACAACAGCTAAGTGTTGTTCATTTCCATGAATGAACCCTCCGCTACGGAAGCTAAGTTGCATATCTTCAGACCTCGCAGTTGATGAACCTTTCTTGAACCCCAACCCCGTTCTGCCTTTATTGTCGGAGACCTCTACCATGCGCCCCCACTGATCAACATTGCCTTCTTCTACAATCTTCTTGGCATCTTTCAATGAGGACATAGGTGCCCCAACTCTCTTTTCAGCAGCAATAGATAAGGCCTGGAACAGAGTTCCAATCTCATCCTCAGCTTCAACATAAGAGAAAGATGACAGGTGGCTAACCAACAACTCTTTCTCCCCACCAACGATCACAAGCTTTCCATTCTTGACAAATTTAAGTTTCTGGTGCAATGTGGAGGTAACAGCTCCTGCCTCATGGATCCATGGCCTTCCCAACAAGAAACTCTAGGCCGGGTGGATATCCATTACTTGAAAAGTAATCTGGAAGTCACTCGGACCTATCTTAACTGGAAGGTCCACTGCACCAATAACTGTTTTGCGTGAACTGTCAAAGGCTTTGGAGATTACACCAATATCCCTCATAGGCGCTCCTTGGTATGATAGCTTTGACAGAGTTGACTTCGGCATCATATTCATTGACGACCCGGTGTCAACAAGCACATTTGACAAAGCATCCTTTTTGCAATTCATAGAAATATGCAAATCCAGATTATGATTTCTGCCCTCCTCCGGGAGTTCTTCATCACAGAAGCTAAGATTATTACAAGTGATGTTGGCCATGATATGATCGAATTGATCCACTATAACATTATTTTCTACAAAAGCTTATTCCAAAACTCTTTGCAGTGCTTCTCTGTGCGCTTCAGAATTCATGAGCAGAGACAACACTGAGATTTTTGAGGGGGTTTTGAGTAGATGCTCCCCCACATTAAACTCACTCCTTTTGATTAATCGAAGTACCTCATTATCATCATTAGCCTTTAAATCGCTGGATTTACCAGACTTACCTTTTGAAGCGCCGACTGGATCTACAACAGGCACTTCCACCTTCTTACTCACAACTGATTCTTCCTTATCCTTTGGGAACACCGGCCCAAACACACGACCACTGCGGGTCACCTTGGTAACATCAACAATGCTCACCACAAAGCTAGTCGTAGGTAACGGGACCTCTTGACCACCTTCTATCATTGTAGCATTATACTGATACAACATAACTTTATCATATGAATACGGGACTGGGCCCGCTAACCGTATAACCAATGGCAATACTGATCTTTTGCTGACATTGTTACTGTTGTTGTTGTCGTACTGGATTACCAATCTCTCTGGTTTCTTGAAAATGGGCACTATGAAATTTACATCGTCATCTACATGATGGGATTGAATAATTTGAATCATGCCTTCATCCATCAATCGTTGGATGTCCCTTTTCACAACTTGCAACCCCTTGAATTAATACTGCAAACAGCACAACCATCATGGTCATGCTCACAATCACTCACCAAACAAACATCCTTATGCATCTGCACCAAGGATCTTCGGATAAAATGAACATCAAAAACCTTAAACTCTCCAGGACAACCATCTACCATATTCACAAAAGAGTTCCCATGAGCGGGCAATGATTTGCTTTCACATTCGGCGCACGGTCCTCAAAGGACACCATTCCACTCTTCATCAGCTTCTGAACCTCATACTTGAGCGGATATCAGTTCTCAATGTCATGTCCGGGTGCTCCTTGATGAAAAGCGCAACGGAGCTCAGGCTTATACCACCATGGAAGTGGTTCTGGAATTTGCGGCGGTTTTCTTGGTTGGATTAGGTTCTTGAGAACCAAAGACGGATACAATTCTGCGTAAGACATAGGAATCGGGTCGAAAGAGACCTTCTTCCTCTCGAAGTTTTGTTGATGCTGATTGTTGTTAGTATTGTTGTTGTTGTAGGTGTTTGCTCGTTGTTGTGGTTGTTGTTGTTGACGTTGTGGTTGTTGAACTAGTGTTGATTGTTGATTATAAAATACAAGGATAACTGAAGATACTTTATGATGATGTTGACGGGATGGTTGATTCCTTCTGATCTGAGGCCTCCTTTTCCTGCCACTGCTTATTGCATTCACTTCATTGTCCTTTTTCTTCCCAAAATTGCTACCATATCTCTTACTTGACGATGCTTCATCTTTCAATAAGCGTCCCTCTCGGACTCCTTCCTCAAGCCTCATCCCCATGTTTACCATTTCGGTAAAGTCATTGGGGGCACTAGCAATCATTCGTTCATAATAAAATGAACTCAAAGTTTTCAGAAAGATCTTTGTCATGTCTTTTTCCTCCAAAGGAGGAGTGATCTGGGTGGCCAATTCCCTCCATCTCTGCGCATACTCTTTAAATGTTTCCTTTTCTCTCTGAGACATAGACCTCAATTGGTCCCTATCAGGAGCCATATCCACATTGTACTTATATTGCTTAATAAAAGCCTCTCCCAAGTCGTTGAAAGTGTGAATGCTTGCACTATCCAACCCCATATACCATCTGAGCGCAGCACCGGTCAGACTGTCTTGGAAGAAGTGAATCAACAATTGATCATTATCAGTCTGAGTAGACATCTTGCGAACATACATCACTAGATGACTGAGCGGATAAGTGTTCCCTTTGTATTTTTCAAAGTCAGGCTTTTTGAACTTCACTGGGATCTTCACATTCGGCACTAAACACAATTCAACAGCACTCTTTCAAAATAAGTCCTTACCCCTTAACGTCTTCAATTCCTTGCGCAACTCAAGAAACTGATCTTTCATTTCATCCATTTTCTCGTAAACATCCGGACCCTCAGACAGCTCGGAATGATAAATGGTGTCCTCCACACGAGGTAAGGTGTGCACAACGGGAGGTGGCATAGACATGACCGGGCTAGATGCCGACATGGAAGCAAACGTAGGCGCAAAGCCCTCAGGTATAAAGTTCGGTGGCATTCCCCACGGGAATCTGGCAGGCATAGTGGGTGATACGTCTCGTGACTGTATATAGAATATAGTAAATCGGGTACTTGACTGCAAGTGCACAGTCTAGTCGTTTTAGTTTTAAAAGATATCGAACCCACAGGGACCGATGGTTAAACTAATGCTACCGACGCTGCTATGTTTAGCTAAGGAAATGATTTTCAGAAGTTTGGTTGAAGAAAATTAAATCTAAGGGAAGTTAAGTCTTAAGAAAACATAAATAGGAGGATATTAGTATGCAACACATTAATCGTCAGGGATTCGATAAGTCACCAGTGTATAATTTAAGTACCAAATATCTTTCAATAGAAAATACTTATTTAAAAGGCTTTATCTCACGCTCTCGTGTTTGTTGATTCGAACTATACCTTTAAGTTAGAATGCACGCTCCCGCTGTCCCATTTGAAGTTAAAAATACTTTTTGAAAATAAATAAGTTCTAATTGCTTTTAAAGTGCTCTCGCTGTTTTTAAATTCAATGCCTAGTTTTTACTATCTAGTTCGACCCTCACGCTCTCGCGATTGTCGGTTCTCACCTTAGTTAATTTCCCACTCTCGTGGCAAAATCGTATTAAATAGCTTCTCACTCTTGCGACAAAGTTAATTAAATTTAAATTAAAAACCACAGCCAAAAAGATTGTTTGAGGAAAGAAGTTTTACACCGATTATTATTAAATCCCGTCTAATTAAATGGTTTACATACCGATACCGGTATTTTAGCCGGACATGTTAAATAACGCAAACACAGAGGAACATAAACAGATTAACAATAAAGCAAACATGATTATAATAATAATAAAGCAATAACAATAGTAGTTGATTCTGAGTGTTGGCAACAATTTTGGTAAAACAAAGAGTGTTCACAAGATGTCATGTGTGATGTCTTAACATGAGATATCCTATGTACCTGCTGGAGTTCAAGAACATGTTCATGCAGGATTGTTTCAGAATGCCACATACAATGCCATGGCTTCTGATATTGGATGTACCTGCTGGAGCTTAAATGAAAGACATGTTCATGCAGGATTGTTTCAGATGACATACACAAGGTCATAGCATCTGATATGGTTATACCTGCTGGAAGTTATAAAAGGAATTATTGGATTATGCAGGATTTTTCCAGGATGTCAGACCCGATGTCACGACATCCTGTACACAGAACATTCAGTATGGTGTTTTGTGATTGCACAATTAATGGCAATCTTTGTATGATTAAAGATATGATTAGCTGGCGCATTCAATCATGGATTACAACCAGATTTACTTATTTTCCAAGGAGATCTAACCAGCTGTTATAAAAAGATTTGATTGGAAAATAGATTTAGGGTTTTCAAGATGTCCAAGCCCAGTTGAAAGCTTCTATAAAAAGGGACTTAGAAAACCTGTTTGAACACACAACCAATACTGAGCGAAATATATAGAGAGAGCTAGGGTTTGTGTCTGTTTAGTCGTGAGACTTGTAAGCCATTCAAGTCATCCATTGATGATTGAATTGGACTAATTTGTGGTTGTAATTTGTCACTCTAAAGCTATTAAGCAAGAGTGTGTGTCTTCTTGATCAAAGCTGTGAAGCAAGATCAAGAGTGTGTCTTCTTGATTGAAACTGTGAAGTAAAATCAAGAGTGTGTAATTGAAAAGTATTTTCTTTTCTCAAGGGATTGTTGTTTAAAATCACTGGTGTGTGATTGTAGGGAAGTGGGTGGGTTCTCATATCTAAGAGTGCTTAGGTAGAAATTGAACGGGTAGAGATTAGGTGAGAAAGACTGTAACTTGTTGAAGTGTGTAGCGGGGTATTCGTTACCATTGGAGATATTGATTAAATCCAAGGTAAATCATACAAAATCGAGTCGCCACCGCACTTCTATTTATCCAAAGGAATGGTTAGAAAGCGAACAAAAACCTAAAAGTTTTAACAAAAACTAGTAAAAGAAATAGAGATCTGGGTAAGGGGGTTGGTTATGCAATGGGAAGGTGTTAGGCACCCAAAACATCCTAGGTACTCCTAGGGAGCCCTTTTCACACTTGCTGTAAAGGTTATTGTTCTTTTTGTGAAATTTTATTTGTGCAAACATGATTGAAGAGATGAGAAAAGAATATACAAGTTATTTACATTTTTGTGTTTGGATGGATAAACACATTGCCTACGTACCCTCTTATAAAAAGATTAGGATCAAAACCTCGTAGTTCGGGGTAAAAATCTCAAAAACAAATGAGTGGATTGATTGGTCCAAAAGCCTTAAGGTCTTTTGTTATCAAAGGGAGAAAACTCAACCTAAAACCACAGATCCACCATGTGAGGATAGCTTCAACATGCTAGTGAGGGGTTAACCCTATAATAAGCATGGAAGACTCATTGTCCATCACTAAGGATATAGGTGAGTATTATATCTACCACAAAGATAACTCAAACCTAATAGCTAAAGGTTATGAAAAAAATTGATTAAGAAGTGGACATTGAAACCACAAAAAGACATTTGAATGGGTTATATTTACCAATTAGAAGTATATATAAAATGGTCAAAGTTGACTTAAAGATTCAATTCAAAATGAGTGTTATGAAAAGAAAGTTTGAAAATCAAAAGCATAAGGCTTGGGTTTCTAATGTTGAAAACAAAGGTTAGATGTTTGCACAAAAAGGATTTGGCTTGGGTTAGAGAGTGGAGAGATGAGGAAAAAGGCTAAGTCCTAAGGAGAACAAAAAGGTGAGGGAGAAGAAATGAAACCACACTAGGAGTTCCTCTCTTGAGATCATATAGATGATCCAAGTAGATCCCATCCTTTGGAATAAACAAGCACAAAGCATAAGCAATCAAACAAGTCTCATAAGAGATCCTCAATGTATCTTGTATTTGGATGAACATGGTAATGATTCAACAATTAAGCTCAAATGGAAACTCCTAGTTCAAGAGCACACACATCAAAAGTTCATAAATAAACAAACATCACACACTATATTCACACAAAAGGCTCAAACAATGGGTGGGCTTTAGTCAAGAGGGGTCATGTCAACCTCGACAAACAAGCCAAACTGTAATGGGTAATCTGTAGCTCTTAACCACTAATATTGAACGTTGGGGTGAAGCTGATCAAAATGGTAATGAGGATGAGACCTCATGCTCTTAACCCTGGCCGGGGTGAGCTCATGACAAAGAAGGCGTGGGGATCTAGAAAGTGAGACCCTATTCCACTTGACAGACACTGGACAAAGATCTTGGGCACATGTTCAAAAGCATCAGCACGTAGTGCGAGCATAAAGAACGACTCACTGAATAACGGGGGATTGGCTACTAATCCCTTTTATCCGTCAATTGCCTCTACTCTTGGAGGTCTTATCAAGTAACACATGCCTCATCTTGGAGGTCTTTGGCACAATTGTAAACAAACACAAACAGAGCCTCTGAAGGAGGACTTGCCAGCAAAATGCCTGCCAAAAAGGTGACAGGACTTCAGACTACATGAAGTAAGAGGCTAACTACCTGAGTGGTGTATCAACCACAATCCAAAGGTCAAGCAAGAGCTAAAGCAAGCAAGCAACTAAGGTACCTGTACAAAGACTAACCAGTTAGTACTTCAGTCATTAAACCAACAGACAAACAAAGAAACTTTCCAACAGTTACACAATTCAGTGCACAAGTGTCTTAGCACTCAAATGAGCACATGAGCTCACCACCTCAATTAAAATCCTACAAAACAATAATAGGTCAGAACTCAAGGTATTTTGCATTTCACAAAGTGAGAACAAATCAACCATCAATGCTAAATGTCCAAACCTGAAACACAAGACAAAGTTAGTTTATGTACAAAACACTAGTGCAAAGACTAGATTCAAAACCAAATCAAATGACCAAAACAGAACCCAATCTTTTACACAATGTACATTCAAACAATCCATAAAATGTCCTCAAAAGGACCAATATCAAATCAATAAGCAAGTACCTCAAATGATCTATGTCATGCAATGACCAAAAAATATGCACAAAATTCACTTCCAACTTAGAAAATTCAAATCAAAACAGAAATGCATGCAACGACTTTGATATTTTTTGTACAAGTCCCTCATGTCATGAACAATCAATATGCAAAAGATCAAATCCAGAAAGGTGCAAATGCTATGTGAACAAAAATGCAACAATTCAATGTCAAAAATGTGACACAAATTGTCACACATTTCTCTATGTGTCAAAAGTGATGATAACATATGAGAAAAATTCCAAACCAGTGCTCAAAAATTCATATCATGTATGAATGTCAAGCATGCAAAAAATTGGATCAAATGGCTCAACATAGAGAATTTCACAATGCATTGAACACAATAAATCAAATTAACACAATGTTCAATCAAAAATATCCACATAAAAATCCAGACATCAACAAATCATGAAATCAGCACCAAAAAATAGTAGAGATCAAAACAAAACTATGAAAAAAAATTGGGATTAAAATGGACTATTTTTTGAATTTTTAATGAATTTTATAAAATAAACAAAATAATTGAACAAAAAAAAGAAAATGGAGGGAAAAACAAATATTCAAATCAACTCAAAAAATACATGAGCCATCAGATATGGCGCGCATGGCAATCAATGGTCCAGGTTCAAATTACCAAAACGCTGCGTTTCATTTAGACAGTCAGCGTGCACACTCCGCATTCAAAACACGCATGGCAATGTCAAAAGCATTCGTAACCAATCAAACATCCAAGCAAGTGCACACATGGCAGCGCAGTCATCTAAAACCCTAGCAATTACAGACGTCGGAGCTACAGCTCCGGTCGTCTTCTCCGACGACACTCCGGCGACTCCAACCAAATTTTTTTCCAGAAATCAACAAGGCTCATATCAATCGAACCGTCCTTCAACAAGGATTCCAAATATCACCTTGGATCATCCTAATTCTCCATGGATTTTGCAAATCGAAGACAAACATTTTCTAGATCTAAACTTACAGTTCATCATACATGCTCAATTCTAAGCCAAACTCAATTCTAATCATATGTACAAGCTCTACACAACAGGATCTTCACATCTATGATCAAAAAACAGCAAAAGGAGAGGATCGAATTTGCATCACCTGGAAATGCAGGTTGCTAAAATCGTGTTCTCAAGCGCTCATATGCTCCAGATCTTCTCCTTTACACTTGCCTTGAAGCTTTATGCAAACAGGATCAATTGAAACTGTAACACCCCGATAATAATATGGTAATTATTTAAATTAAGTTAATAATATATTTATTAATTTAATTGGATAATTGGATTATTATTATTATTATTTTGGAATTATTGAATTATTATTATTATTATTGGGATAATAATTATTGGAAAATATATAAGTTGGAATTTAGAAAATCCCATTTTTGGTAAAAAGGTTATTTTCACGTGAAAAGGAAAAAGGAGACAGAAAAGGGAAAAAAGGGCAAGGAGCCAGAGAACGAGGGTTGGAGAACGGAAAAGCTTGAAGCTCAAAGGTTCGCCGGATTAACTCAGGTAAGGGGGGTTTATCATCGATTAATGGGTATTATGGGATAATATGTGATGGGTAGTGAGAAACCATTGATTTGCCTCTGATTGAATGATGTATGATGAATTTGTGAACTTTTGGGATGAACGAAATTGGGATTTAAAATTGAAGAAATTCGTAGGAATTAGAGGTAGAAGGGTTAGCAATTTGTGAAATCGAAAGTGTATGATTCGTGTTAGATGAGATGAATGAATTGTGTGTAAAATTTGGACTGTGGAAGGTTGAATTGGATAGATCTCGTAGCAGGAAAAACCATTGCAGATCTGGAAATTCTGGTTTCTGGTCATACGCGTATGGCACTAGGCAATACGCGTATGACATGGCTGGTACGCGTATGGATGAGGCCTTACGCCTATGAGTGAGAAAGATGATGTTTTGAACGTGAAATTGTCTCTGTTGGTACGCGTAGGAGAATGTGGTACGCGTAGCATACGCGTATGGGCTTGGGCAATACGCGTATGGACTTGGTCAGGAATGGGCAATACGCGTATGGGCATAGGCGATACGCGTATGGGAAGACTTGTGGTTTTCTGAACTGCTGTTGTGTAGTTTTTGGTTGTTTAGGCTGAGTGATGTAACTTAGCTGATGTATGACGTAGTAGGGATCAATTCCCGTTGTTTTGAGTAGTATAGGTATTAGTAGAGTGTGCTAATACTGTGTTGATTATGCGGCATGATATGATATGCTTTTGTGATAAAATGTGTTGATGATGTGTGATGGTATGCATGATGTGGTGAATGTATCAGTTATGTATGCATTTGTGAATAGACTGTTTTATGGCTTAGAGTGTGAGCATATGTCTATTCTTGAGTTGTTGTTGATGTTGCATTGCTAGATGATTAGCGTGCATAGCATAGCCTGTGGGGCTGTAGCTAATTCCCATGGTGAGGAATTAGTGAGTGAATCATTGTGGATTTGTTGTTGATGTCTGCATGCTAGATGATTAGTGTGCATAGCATAGCCTTCAGGGCTGTAGCTAATTCCCATGGTGAGGAATTAGTGAGTGAGTCATTAGATCTCAAATGAGTGGGACTAGTGAGCTTAGTAGCCGTATCTGGATTTGATCGGTGAGCTTGAACTATATGTTCAAGAATAGTCGGTACCGCATGTGTGGAGTCTCATTGCATAATGTATGTATGGCGTATAATATGAATGGATGTATTCCAATATTATACGTGTGTTTGTGTGGTTATGTAGTATGATTTGAGATTATACTTGTGTTTGTGTTGGTGTTGAGTATTATGTTGAGTTGACGTGCTGTTACTGAATATATGTTTGGATTAGGGTGATGAAATGTGTTAAAATTACTTAGCATTACATAATGTTTTATAATGCTTATTATATTGATTGAGGAACTCACCCTTACAACTGTTTTTCAGGTAACGAGCAGTGATTGAGTAGGAGCTAGTACTGGGAGTCTAGAGTGGTTCTTTAGTGGGTCATGCTCTGATAGATGTAACATCGGGAGGGAACCTTTTAATTATGTTGTTAATGATTGTTGAACCAGTTTACATGTAGTATGTTACATGTTTTGATTGATTTGATTTATATCCGCTGCGATTTATGCAAATGTTTAATCGATTAAATAAAGAGCATGACAGTTATTTTGGAACATGGTGTGAAGTGATTATGTGACACCCTTAACTGCATAATTACTCTGATGTTGTATTTTGATATTTAATTAAATTATTGGGGTATTTCAGAAGGGTGTTACATTAGTGGTATCAGAGCATAGTCGGTCGAGTCGAGTCGTAATTATTCTGTTTCCCCTGTACGGGATAGGTGTTGTGTAACCCTGTCAGTACTTATTGTTTTAGCTTGTTGGATTTACTCAGAATAGAGATGGCTGGAAGAGGTAGAGATGATGCTGCGATTGCTGAGGCTCTGGGTATGCTAGCTGGAGTACTTGGAGGAAATCCGAATGTTGGGGGAATGGGAGCTGCTCGTCAACTGAGTGAGTTCCAGAAGAACAATCCTCCAATGTTCAAGGGAGCATACGATCCAGATGGTGCTCAGAAGTGGTTGAAGGAGATTGAGAGGATCTTCCGAGTAACTGAGTGTGCCGATAACCAGAAGGTCAGGTTCGGTACGCATATGCTGTCAGAAGAAGCAGATGATTGGTGGGTTGCTACCCGCACTGAGTTGGAATCTGCTGGAAATGCTGAGATCACTTGGGCCGTGTTCAGAGAGAGATTTTTGAGAAAGTATTTTCCAGAGGATGTCAGAGGAAAGAAAGAGATAGAGTTCTTGGAATTAAAGCAGGGTAACAAGTCTGTTACGGAGTATGCTGCTAAGTTCACAGAGCTGTCAAAGTATTATACTCCCTATAATGAGGCTGCTGGAGAATTTTCGAAATGTGTGAAGTTTGAGAACGGGTTGCGTCCTGAGATCAAGCAGGCTATTGGATACCAACGGATCAGAGTGTTTTCTGACTTGGTTGACTGTTGCAGGATTTTTGAACAAGATTCCAAAGCCAGAGCAGAGAGCTATCAGCAAAGGGTTGATAGGAAAGGCAAGAGTCAGAATGATCGTGGAAAACCGTATGCAGCTGGCAAGGGTTTTCAGAGACAGAGTGGGATGAAGATGCCTAGTGGGGGAGACTCTAGCGCCCCTGCTAAGTGTTATAGATGTGGTCGGGCTGGACATCGTGTCCATGAGTGTACCAGTGCTGAGATGAAGTGTTTCAAGTGTGGAAAAGGTGGTCATTTGGCTGCAGAGTGTCGGTTGAAGACTGTAACTTGTTTCAACTGTGGAGAGTTGGGTCATATCTGTCCACAGTGTCCTAAGCCGAAGAAAGAGAACCAGTCGGGAGGCAAGGTTTTTGCTTTATCGGGTTCTGAGACTTCTGCAGATGATCGTTTGATCCGAGGTACGTGTTATATTAATGGCTTTCCTCTTGTAGCTATTATTGACACCGGTGCTACTCATTCCTTTATATCTTTGGATTGTGCTGTGAAACTTAAGTTAGAGATATCTGAGATGCTTGGAAGTATGGTGATTGATACTCCTGCGAAGGGTTCAGTGACTACTACTTCAGTTTGTTTGAATTGTCCTTTGAGTATTTTTGGTAGAGACTTTGGGATAGACCTTGTGTGTCTTCCACTAGTGCAGATTGATGTTATCTTGGGAATGAACTGGTTGGTGTTTAACCGAGTTTCTATTAACTGTTTTGATAAGACTGTGATATTTCCTGAGATTGAAGAAGGAAAGAGTTTGTTTCTATCAGCCAGGCAGGTGAATGAGGAAGTAGCAGATGGGGCGGAGTTATTTATGCTGTTAGCGACTCTGGAGGCTAAAGATAAATTGGTGATTGGCGATCTAGCAGTGGTGTGTGATTTTTCTGATGTGTTTCCTGAAGAAGTGAATGAATTGCCGCCAGAGCGTGAAGTTGAGTTCTCGATTGATTTGGTACCTGGTACTAGACCGATATCGATGGCTCCGTACCGTATGTCTGCTGTTGAGTTAACTGAATTGAAGAGTCAGCTGGAAGATCTGTTGGATAAGAAGTTTATTCGTCCGAGTGTGTCACCGTGGGGTGCACCAGTGTTATTGGTTAAGAAGAAAGAAGGTACTATGAGGTTGTGTGTGGACTACAGGCAACTGAATAAAGTGACGATCAAGAATCGGTATCCTTTGCCGAGGATTGATGATTTGATGGATCAGTTGGTTGGTGCGAGTGTGTTCAGCAAGATAGATTTGAGATCGGGATATCATCAGATACGTGTGAAAACTGAGGATATTCAGAAGACTGCTTTCAGAACAAGGTATGGACATTATGAGTATTCTGTAATGCCTTTTGGCGTGACTTATGCGCCTGGAGTATTTATGGAATACATGAATAGGATTTTCCATCCGTATCTAGACCAGTTTGTTGTGGTGTTTATTGACGATATTTTAGTGTATTCGAAATCTGAAGAAGAGCATGCTGAGCATTTGAGAATGGTTTTAAGAGTCCTACGAGAAAAGAAGTTATTTGCTAAACTGTCTAAGTGTGAATTTTGGTTAGAAGAGGTTAGTTTTCTTGGTCATGTGATTTCAAGAGGTGGTGTTGCTGTTGATCCTTCTAAGATAGAAGCGGTATCTAAGTGGGAAGCTCCGAAGTCAGTTTCTGAGATAAGGAGTTTTCTTGGACTTGCAGGTTATTATAGGAAGTTCATTGAGGGATTTTCTAAGTTGGCGTTACCGTTGATGATGTTGACTAGAAAGGGGCAAGCGTTTGTTTGGGACTCAAAATGTGAAGAAGGTTTCCAAGAGTTAAAGAGAATGTTGACTACTGCTCCTATTCTGATATTACCGAGTTCGTCGGAATCATTTGAGGTTTACTGTGATGCTTCATTGTTGGGCTTGGGTGGTGTGTTGATGCAGAATAAGCAGGTTATAGCTTATGCTTCGAGACAGCTGAGGGTTCATGAGAGGAACTATCCAACACACGATTTAGAGTTGGCAGCTGTGGTGTTTGTTCTGAAGTTATGGAGGCATTACTTGTACGGGTCGAGATTTGAAGTTTTCAGTGACCATAAAAGTTTAAAGTATTTGTTTGATCAGAAAGAACTGAATATGAGACAGAGGAGATGGTTAGAATTTCTGAAGGATTATGACTTTGGGTTAAATTACCATCCGGGTAAAGCAAACGTAGTGGCTGATGCATTGAGTCGGAAATCATTACATATGTCTATGTTAATGGTTAGGGAATTGAATTTAATTGAGCAGTTTAGAGATTTGAGTTTGGTGTGTGAGAGTACTCACAATAGTGTTAAATTGGGAATGTTGAAATTAACAAGTGGTATTCTGGATGAGATCAGAGCGGGTCAGAAATCCGATGTGTTTTTGGTTGATAAGTTGACTTTAGTGAATCAAGGCCAAGGTGGTGAATTCATAGTTGATGAGAATGGTATTTTGAAATTTGGTAATCGGGTGTGTATTCCGGATGTTACCGAACTTAAGAAGAGTATTCTTGAAGAAGGACATCGTAGTGGCTTGAGTATTCATCCTGGAGCTACGAAGATGTATCATGATTTGAAAAAGTTATTTTGGTGGCCGGGAATGAAAAGAGAAATTGCGAGTTTTGTTTATTCCTGTTTGACTTGTCAGAAGTCGAAGATTGAGCATCAGAAGCCGTCTGGGCTAATGCAACCGTTGGCTATTCCAGAGTGGAAGTGGGATAGTATCAGTATGGATTTTGTTTCTGGTTTGCCGAGGACAAGTAAGAATTTTGAAGCTATTTGGGTGATTGTGGATAGATTGACGAAGTCGGCTCATTTCATTCCGATCAGAATGGATTATCCGTTAGAGAGATTAGCCGAGTTGTATATTGAGAAGATTGTAAGTTTGCATGGTATTCCGTCTAGTATTGTTTCGGACAGAGATCCTAGATTTACATCGAAGTTCTGGGAAGGTTTGCAGAGGGCTTTGGGAACTAAGCTGAGATTGAGTTCTGCATATCATCCGCAGACTGATGGTCAGACTGAGAGGACGATTCAGTCACTAGAGGATCTTTTGAGAGCTTGTGTTTTGGAAAAAGGAGGTGCTTGGGATTGTTATTTGCCTTTGATTGAGTTTACCTACAACAATAGTTTTCATTCGAGCATTGGTATGGCACCGTTTGGAGCTTTGTATGGTAGGAGATGTCGGACGCCTTTATGTTGGTATGAGTCCGGTGAGAGTGTTGTGGTTGGACCTGAGATTGTTCAACAGACTACAGAAAAGATTAAGATGATTCAGGAGAAGATGAGAATTGCTCAGAGTCGTCAGAAGAGTTATCATGATAAGAGGAGGAAGTCACTTGAGTTCCAAGAGGGAGATCATGTGTTTCTTCGTGTTACTCCAATAACTGGCGTTGGTCGAGCTTTGAAGTCAAGAAAGTTGACACCTCGATTTATTGGTCCTTATCAGATTTTGGAGAGGATAGGAGAGGTAGCCTATCGTATCGCTTTACCGCCGTCGCTTGCGAATTTGCATGAGGTTTTTCATGTGTCTCAGTTGAGGAGGTACATTCATGATCCGTCGCATGTAGTCCAAGTAGATGATGTACAGGTGAGAGATAACCTGACTGTTGAAACATCACCTATGAGGATTGAGGATCGAGAGTTGAAGCAGTTGCGGGGTAAAGAGATTGCCTTGGTGAAGGTAGCTTGGGGAGGACCAGCAGGTGGCAATGTGACTTGGGAACTGGAGAGTAAGATGAAGGAGTCTTACCCAGAGTTGTTCACTTGAGGTATGTTTTCGAGGACGAAAACTCTTTTAGTGGGGGAGAGTTGTAACACCCCGATAATAATATGGTAATTATTTAAATTAAGTTAATAATATATTTATTAATTTAATTGGATAATTGGATTATTATTATTATTATTATTTTGGAATTATTGAATTATTATTATTATTATTGGGATAATAATTATTGGAAAATATATAAGTTGGAATTTAGAAAATCCAATTTTTGGTAAAAAGGTTATTTTCACGTGAAAAGGAAAAAGGAGACAGAAAAGGGAAAAAAGGGCAAGGAGCCAGAGAACGAGGGTTGGAGAACGGAAAAGCTTGAAGCTCAAAGGTTCGCCGGATTAACTCAGGTAAGGGGGGTTTATCATCGATTAATGGGTATTATGGGATAATATGTGATGGGTAGTGAGAAACCATTGATTTGCCTCTGATTGAATGATGTATGATGAATTTGTGAACTTTTGGGATGAACGAAATTGGGATTTAAAATTGAAGAAATTCGTAGGAATTAGAGGTAGAAGGGTTAGCAATTTGTGAAATCGAAAGTGTATGATTCGTGTTAGATGAGATGAATGAATTGTGTGTAAAATTTGGACTGTGGAAGGTTGAATTGGATAGATCTCGTAGCAGGAAAAACCATTGCAGATCTGGAAATTCTGGTTTCTGGTCATACGCGTATGGCACTAGGCAATACGCGTATGACATGGCTGGTACGCGTATGGATGAGGCCTTACGCGTATGAGTGAGAAAGATGATGTTTTGAACGTGAAATTGTCTCTGTTGGTACGCGTAGGAGAATGTGGTACGCGTAGCATACGCGTATGGGCTTGGGCAATACGCGTATGGACTTGGTCAGGAATGGGCAATACGCGTATGGGCATAGGCGATACGCGTATGGGCAGACTTGTGGTTTTCTGAACTGCTGTTGTGTAGTTTTTGGTTGTTTAGGCTGAGTGATGTAACTTAGCTGATGTATGACGTAGTAGGGATCAATTCCCGTTGTTTTGAGTAGTATAGGTATTAGTAGAGTGTGTTAATACTGTGTTGATTATGCGGCATGATATGATATGCTTTTGTGATAAAATGTGTTGATGATGTGTGATGGTATGCATGATGTGGTGAATGTATCAGTTATGTATGCATTTGTGAATAGACTGTTTTATGGCTTAGAGTGTGAGCATATGTCTATTCTTGAGTTGTTGTTGATGTTGCATTGCTAGATGATTAGCGTGCATAGCATAGCCTGTGGGGCTGTAGCTAATTCCCATGGTGAGGAATTAGTGAGTGAATCATTGTGGATTTGTTGTTGATGTCTGCATGCTAGATGATTAGTGTGCATAGCATAGCCTTCGGGGCTGTAGCTAATTCCCATGGTGAGGAATTAGTGAGTGAGTCATTAGATCTCAAATGAGTGGGACTAGTGAGCTTAGTAGCCGTATCTGGATTTGATCGGTGAGCTTGAACTATATGTTCAAGAATAGTCGGTACCGCATGTGTGGAGTCTCATTGCATAATGTATGTATGGCGTATAATATGAATGGATGTATTCCAATATTATACGTGTGTTTGTGTGGTTATGTAGTATGATTTGAGATTATACTTGTGTTTGTGTTGGTGTTGAGTATTATGTTGAGTTGACGTGCTGTTACTGAATATATGTTTGGATTAGGGTGATGAAATGTGTTAAAATTACTTAGCATTACATAATGTTTTATAATGCTTATTATATTGATTGAGGAACTCACCCTTACAACTGTTTTTCAGGTAACGAGCAGTGATTGAGTAGGAGCTAGTACTGGGAGTCTAGAGTGGTTCTTTAGTGGGTCATGCTCTGATAGATGTAACATCGGGAGGGAACCTTTTAATTATGTTGTTAATGATTGTTGAACCAGTTTACATGTAGTATGTTACATGTTTTGATTGATTTGATTTATATCCGCTGCGATTTATGCAAATGTTTAATCGATTAAATAAAGAGCATGACAGTTATTTTGGAACATGGTGTGAATGATTGTGTGACACCCTTAACTGCATAATTACTCTGATATATGTTTATTATTTTAATTAAATAATTGGGGTATTTTAGAAGGGTGTTACAGAAACCACTTGAATCTTCCTCAATTTCCAACTTCCATCGCCATGTTCATGCTCTTGAACTGCTTGAATCCTTGCTGAATTGCAACAAATGATGGATGAATCTTGCTCAGTGAAGCACCGGGAACAAGAATATGCAAAGATCTTGAAAAATTGTGTGAGGAAAATTGAAATTCAAAGAGAGAGAATTTGGAGGGAGTTTTTGAATTTTGATCTCAAATGGTTCTGTTATGCAGTTATGATTAGGGTTTCAGTATTTATATGCCTTGCTAATGACATTGCTAATCACATTTTTCATTCATTAATCATGATTAGTGATATATGAAGCCATTTGCAAAAAATGAAAATGGCACTCTCATGCCCATAATGCACGTGCACCTCCTCATGTTAAGCTTCTAATCCACTCAAAATTATCCAATGGTCATGCTTGAAGTGTTATTTTGCTTGCATCTTAAGCCAAAAAATGAATGTTGAATATTTTCTTCAATTTGCACATGTGTGAAATAGTGAACTCTTGGTCATGATTCCTTTGCACAATTGAGCCAAATGAGGTCATTTTGAGATGCCTTGAACATGAGGAGCATTTTGCAAAAAGAATGAATCAATTTGAAGCATTATATCAAAAGTTATGCCATTTTGAATTTCCATGCACACCTTGTGATCAAATGACCATAACTTCTCAACCATTCATCATATGGACATGAATTAGGACTTTTTGGAAAGGGGAGACAAAGACATACAACTTTCATGTTCACCAAAAATCCATTTGAAACTTATTTGACATTGACAAGTCAAGTTGAATGTGAACCAAAAACTTGCCAAATTTGGAAACTTTGAATTATAGGTCATTTTCCATTTTTAGTAACTTTTGCCATGACCTTTGAATCTTCACTATGGATGTTTAGAATGATGAATAGGCCTTATTTGAACATGATTGAGATGTCTCAACTCATTTCCACACCTCATAGTCCTCAGTTGACTGCACAGTTGACTTTTGATCCTCAGATGACCTTGAAATGTCCTGATGAATTTGAGCCTTTACCACTTGGTGGAATTGCTTCAAAATGAAACCCTAGATCATGTAAGATCCTTACAATAATAATATGATCCTCATTCCAAGAAAATACCTCATCTCTTGCACAAAGGATCTTCTTGAAGCACTTGACCTGGTGATTGCTTAAGCTACAAACAAAAGATGTTAATGACATATTTTTGTGCTTTTGGTTAGTAAATAAAATGAGAAAAGAAATGATATACAATTCAAGCATGCTTGGTGATCTCAAACCACTCACAAGATATCCCTACCCAAAGGGAATTGGAGCCAAGATGCTCAATGATCCTTGAGGCTATGTAATGCAATGTTATGATGCCATGAGGGATCTTAGGGACAAAATTGGGGTCTTACAAAGTGTACGGAGAGTCTTTGAACTAATTCTATTTTAGTGAATTTCCTTCCTGGCTTGGTAGCCCCCAAACATAGGTGAGTTGCACCGAACTGGGTTAACAATTGCTTGTGTTATTTGCTTTACCATTCTGTATCTTTATCCATTATGTGTTAACAGATATTAGTGTCATGACATTACATTCGACATCTTATATCTGATACCAGAATTTCAATTGGTATCAGAGCAGGCATCCTGCTCTGGTTCTGGGTGAGATCTAGGGACAATACTTTCTGGTACAATGGAGAGAGATGGAGGATCTGTTCATAGGCCACCAATTTTGGATGGTTCTAACTATTACTATTGGAAACCTCGAATGGTAGCGTTTCTGAAATCCCTTGATAACAAGGCTTGGAAAGTTGTGTTAACAAGTTGGGTGCATCCTGTCATTACTAAAGAAGGAGAAGCCACTACTGAGAAGAAGCCTGAAGAACAATGGTCCAAGGAGGAGGATGATCTTGCTCTTGGAAACTCTAAAGCATTGAATGCAATATTCAATGGGGTAGACAAGAATATTTTCAGGCTGGTAAACAACTGTGAAGTGGCCAAAGATGCTTGAGACATTCTCAAGACCACTCATGAAGGCACCTCTAGGGTAAAGATGTCTAGACTTCAGCTGCTCACCTCCAAGTTTGAAAACTTAAGGATGAAAGAAGAGGAAAACATTCATGAATTTCACATGAGTATCCTTGAAATTCTTAATGCTTCAGGAGCCCTGGGAGAGAAGATGACAGATGAAAAACTGGTAAGGAAAATACTCAGGTCACTCCCTAAGAGATTTGCAATGAAGGTGACTGCCATAGAAGAGTCTCAAGACATTTCCAACATGAGGGTAGATGAGCTAATTGGTTCCATCCAAACCTTTGAGATGGGATTGAATGATGGAACTGAAAAGAAAACCAAAAGCATTGCCTTCATATCAAACACAGAAGAGGAAAACAGTCAAGATATGGATAAAGAGTGGGCCAATGAAGTTGCAATGTTGGGGAGACAGTTCAACAGATTGTTAAAGAAAATGGATGTAAGATCCAAGGCAAATATCAAGAACATCTCACCTGACATCAGCAATGGAAGAAGAGTAAGGTCAGAGGAGAAGCCCAAAGAAGGAAAAGAAGTAAAGTGCTATGAATGTGATGGGTATGGACACATTAGAACTGAATGTGGATCCTACCTCAAGAAGAAGAAGATGAGTCTTGCTGCCACCTGGTCAGATGAGAGTGATACAGAGGAGGCTGCAAACCTTGTGACGGCTTTGACAGGAAGATGGGGATCTGATGAAGACTCAAGTGATGGTGAAGTAAACTTTGAAGATTTGGCCTCTACCTACAGAGAGTTGTGTCATAAAAGTGTAGAGCTGAGAAAAACAGGTTTTAAACCAGAAGAAAGAAATAACTCAACTTGAGAATGAGAAGGTATAATACTTGGAAACCATCTCCAAGTTACAAACAGAAGCAGTGGTTCTGAATGCCAAGCTAGTTGAAAATCCACAAGCTGAAAGTCAGAAGATAGCACAGCTGGAAAGAGAGAAGGCAGACCATGTGAAAACCATCTCTAAATTTAAAACTGAAGTCATGTCTCTAAATTCTAAACTAGAAGAGATGACCAAGTATGTAAGGATGTTAAGCAATGGATCTGACTCCTTAGACAAGATTCTCCAAACTGGACAAGTAACAGAAGACAATTCTGGCATGGGGTATAATGACTCAAAGCCTGAGAGCAGCTACACTGGTGCCAAATCTCAAGCCAAACCTAAGTGCATCCATAATAAAAGTAAACCTGTGATGTCACATGACATGTTCCAAAATCAGAGGAGAAAACAGTAGAAAGGGAAACACCAGAGATAGAGATGCCATCACTGTGGGAAGATTGGTCATCTGAAGCCGTTCTGCTATAAACTGTATGGTTATCCTAGGCATACTCATCATCAGAATCACTATTAATCTAGACCCAAACAGCACAGGCCCATAATTAAGAAACAATGGATTCCTAAGACTATTGTTACTAGTCTGATAGCTCACATTCCCCTCAGAATCTCAGCCAAAGAAGAATGGTACTTTGATAGTGGATGTTCCAGACACATGACTGGAAACCAAGACCTGCTAACTGATCTGCATCATCATACCATAAGCCATGTAACCTTTGGAGATGAAGCAAAAGGTGAAATCAAGGGAACAGGTAAGCTTGATTATCTTTGGAGTTCCTAAACTTGACAAGGTTCTACTACTTAAGGGCTTGACTGCAAATCTAATAAGCATCAGTCAACTATGTGATCAAGGTCTGAATGTTAACTTCACCAAAACTGAATGTCTAATCTTTGACAAAAATAGTGAAGTGATTATGAAAGGAATCATGACCAAAGATAACTGCTACATGTGAAGCTCTCAAATGGATTATCCCTTAAAGTATTGGATGAGTATGGATGCTCTCAAGAGTGACGAAAAACAAGTCTGTGGGAAATGTCAGACAAAGATGTCACACCAAAAGCTCAGAGGAGAAAAGGCTATGATGGCTCAAAAAACTGAGAGGTTAGATCAAATAGGTGGACATATGACCAGTCATAGGCAGAATGGAACTGTTGGGACTAGGCCACAGGGGACTTTATGCTTATCTCGAAGCAAAAAGGCCAAGAACAATGTGGAGAAGATTGGAATGACACCTGCTTCTACACATATGAAAAGTATAAAAGATGAAAGCAGTTGGGCTCAACTGGGTTGGATGAAACTATTGATGATTGCTTACAATGTCATACACGATGTCATGACATTGTATTATGATAACCTGAATGCTGAAACTAAGTCCAAAAATCAGACTCAGCACAGATGGACAAAGTACTATTTTTTCTATTATCACTTCATTAGAAAATTCGTGGAAGACAAATTCAGAGGTCTAAAGCATGGACTGGAACTAGCAGACAGGGTTGCAAGGAATTTGGGTGAAATTCAAATTGAATATGAGGGAGGAAAATTAGGGATTTAGACTCTTGTGAAATTATGGGAATTAAAGTGGAAAAATAAAAGAAATAAAATTAGTGTCTGCCCTTTTAAAAGAAAGAGCCACATTAATGACAAATCATTCCCTAGCATTGAAAATAGTATCTATTCCCTTAGCACACGCTACCTAAACACAGCAATCTCCATTTCCATTCAACTTCTCAGAGAAGCTCAGCTAGGGCAAAGAAACTTTTCTCAAAAGTCCTACAACATGTCTCAACATCCTTCATCATCTGGTTCAAAATCCTCTCACCATGCAAAGACTCCCTCCATGGAGTTTGTAGATGAAGACGTGATGGACGTTACTCCACTCTGCATGATACCAGGTGACACCCAAGGTCCCTCCTCCAAGGCTGGAGATAAGCAAGGTAATACCTCTGGTAACTCCTCCCTTCCAAAAGACATGCATTATGTTGATCGTGCCGTAAGGAACCTAGTCACTAGGATTCTAAGTGAAGGGCATGAAGTTAAAGGGGTTTCTACTCCTCTGTCTAGAAGGGACCCCTCTCCTAAGGAGGAACCTCCTGCTGATAAAGATGATGACTCATCTAGATCAGAAAAGGAAGTTGCTGCTGAAGGGCTATGCTCTCTAGGTAAAACCCTACCTAGCAAGAAACCAACGAATATGTCTCAGAAGAAGGTTATTGACCTAGAGGAAGAAAGCTCTGAAGAAGAGGATGATCCTTTGGTTAATCTTGTAAAACCTAGCGTAGCTGAGAAAATGAGAACTAGGAAAGGGAAAAGTATGGCTAAAATGAGAACAGGAAGAGTGAAAAAGACTGCTGGTATAGGACCCTCAAAATCTTGGAGCAAAGTTGAGGTTAGGAAAAGGAAAGAAAGAGATAGCTCTGACTCTGAGGAAGATGTCGAAGACGATGTCCCAGACATCTCCCCTGCAAAAAGGCAGGCTGTTCAGAAGTCTCCTGGCAAGGTTGCTGCTGTGCACCTAGATAATATCTCCTTTCATTTAGAAGATGGTGCAGCAAAATGGAAATTTGTCATTCAGAGGAGAGTAGCTATTGAAAGAGAGCTTGGAAAAGAGGCTGTAGAGGTAAAGGAAGTAATTGAGTTAATAAAAAATGTTGGACTAATGAAGACTGTGGTAGCTCTACCCCAATGTTATGAGGGGTTGGTAAAAGAGTTTATTGTTAATATCCCTAAGGATATTTATGAAAAGAGCAGCAGGGAGTTCTGCAAGGTGTTTGTAAGGGGAAAATGTGTGAAATTCTCACCAAGTATTATCAACAAGTTCCTAGGAAGAGGAACTGATGGAGGATTGGACCTGGAGACTACAAACAATGAGGTCTGTAGGGTTATCACAGCTGGACAAGTTAAGGAATGGCCTAGTAGGAATCACTTATCAGCTGGGAAGCTCACTGTTAAATATGCCATCTTACACAAGATTGGTTCAGCTAATTGGGTGCCTACTAATCATGTCTCTACCATCTCCATTAGTCTTGGAAGAATCATTCATGCAATTGGAACAAGGGTTAACTATGATTTTGGCAAGTTCATATTTGATCAAACCATCAGACATGCTTCTACATATGCTGTGAAGTTTCCCATTGCCTTCCCCTCCCTTATTTATGGCATTATCCTGAGCCAACAACCAGGCATCCTGAGTACAAGTGACATTCCAAGCAGGAGAAAGTCCGTTATATCCATTCATTATAAGCTGTTTGAGGGAAGTCATGTCAATGATGTCATGACATCTGCCAGAAGGGAGCCTACATCTCAAGGGAGCTTGATTGATCAACTGAAAGAAACCTGCAAGGAATTGGATAATGGTATAAGGGTGACCAAGGCTAGAAAAGAAGCTTTAGAAGTTCTTATCTGTAGCCTGGAAAAGGAAGAAATAGAGAAGGCTGGTAAGGATTCAAATGCAAGATCAAAATCCCAATCTAGTGGCAGCTCTGGAAGCTCTGAAGACTCTGAAGGTGAAGGTGAAGGTGAATGTGATACTTCTTCTTCTGATTAATGGTTCCTGCCTGTGTTAAAGACTGGTAAGGTGAAGTCTGTGAGGTGTGCTGGAAAGATTGATGGAAGCTGGTCTGCCGTTTGGAAGACTGATGTTTTTATTGTTTTTTTTAAAATGTATTTTGTGGCAGTCCTCATTGATGCCTGTTGTGTAATATTTAGGGCTCTTAAAGAGTTCCTTGGATTTGTTCATTAACTCAGAATGCTATGATGGTTTGTACTTCCTGAATATTATGTTTTAACATGCTTAATGTTATAACATCTGATCTAACTTTCTCTGCTAGGCTAATGGACATTTATTTTGTCTGATTGGTCACCTTTGGTTAATTTTGACTAAAAAGGGGGAGAAGTGCTGATATGGAAGTTGTTTGCGGAAGTTGTGAGATGTATATAGCTGGAGGACAACTATTTTTAAAAGAAGTGCACAAATGTTAAAACAGAATGCTATTATGTTTACAGATGTCAAAGAGGATGTCTGATATGGTGCACAAGTGTTGATGTTGAAGCAGATGTCAAAATGACATTCTGGCTGGTACAGGTGCTGGAGTTATAGTAGCTGTTATGTTCATGGAGACTGTTTGTTGTGTGCACGGATTTAGGGGAGAAGGAGTACCCTTGTGCATTTGTGTGTCTTACTAGTTGCATCCATAACTAGTAATTATGTTTTTGTTGCACATATTTAGGGGGAGGAGAAGTACCCTTATGCATGTGTGCATTACTAGTAGCCATAGCTAGTAATTGTTTTGCTTATGTTGCTGATTAAACTACTGTTATGTTGTTTAACTACTGATAATTTACCTTGTGAACAAGAAGGACAGATATATGTTTTAGCCAAAATTTGCCAAAGGGGGAGTTTGTTGATTCTGAGTGTTGGTAGCAATTTTGGTAAAACAAAGAGTGTTCACAAGATGTCATGTGTGATGTCTTAATATGAGATATCCTATGTACCTGCTGAAGTTCAAGAACATGTTCATGCAGGAATTTTTCAGAATTCCACATACAATGCCATGGCTTCTGATATTGGATGTACCTGCTGGAGCTTAAATGAAAGACATGTTCATGCAGGATTGTTTCAGATGACATACACAAGGTCATGGCATCTGATATGGTTGTACCTGCTGGAAGTTATAAAAGGAATTATTGGATTATGCAGGATTTTTCTAGGATGTCAGACCCGATGTCACGACATCCTGTACACAGAACATTTAGTATGAATGTCTGGTGTTTTGTGATTACACAATTAATGGCAATCTTTGTATGATTGAAGATATGTTTAGCTGGCGCATTCAATCATGGATTACAACCAGATTTACTTATTTTCCAAGGAGATCTAACCAGCTGTTATAAAAAGATTTGATTGGAAAATAGATTTAGGGTTTCCAAGATGTCCAAGCCCAGCTGAAAGCTTCTATAAAAAGGGACTTAGAAAACATGTTTGAACACACAACCAATACTGAGAGAAATATAGAGAGAGCTAGGGTTTGTGTCTGTTTAGTCGTGAGACTTGTAAGCCATTCAAGTCATCTATTGATGATTGAATTGGACTGATTTGTGGTTGTAATTTGTCACTCTAAAGCTGTTAAGCAAGAGTGTGTGTCTTCTTGATCAAAGTTGTGAAGCAAGATCAAGAGTGTGTCTTCTTGATTGAAACTGTGAAGTAAAATCAAGAGTGTGTAATTGAAAAGTATTTTCTTTTCTCAAGGGATTGTTGTTTAAAATCACTGGTGTGTGATTGTAGGGAAGTGAGTGGGTTCTCATATCTAAGAGTGCTTAGGTAGAAATTGCACGGGTAGAGATTAGGTGAGAAAGACTGTAACTTGTTGAAGTGTATGGAGAGTCTTTGAACTAATTCTGTTTTAGTGAATTTCCTTCCTGGCTTGGTAGCCCCCAGACGTAGGTGAGTTGCACTGAACTGGGTTAACAATTGCTTGTGTTATTTGCTTTACCATTCTGTATCTTTATCCATTGTGTGCTAACAGATATTAGTGTCGTGACATTACATTCGACATCTTATATCTGATACCAGAATTTTAATAGTAATTGAATAAAAACCTAGAAATTGGATTAATAGAATACGCCGAATCTTGAAGTACTTGAGCAGTTTTCCATAGGTCGGTAGGATTCTTCTTCTTCGAAATAATTGCTTAAACTAAATTAAATAAATTGTAGTAGTTCCCCAGTGTAGGAAACTACTACTTTAGCTAAATAAAAAATCGAAAGGGAAAAGGGAAAATCAAAGCTCTGAACAGTAAAAGAAAATAATGTTACTGAAGAAAAATAAAAGAAAAACAGAGTTGCTGTGGAAAAATAAAATGCAGAGAAAGGTCTTGAAAGCTGGCTTCAGAGAGGAAAATTAAGCGTGCCCGTAGGTTTCCAACTTCCATCCTTTTATATTCTCCATTTGGTCTTGGCAATTGAGAGAAATAAGGGTGACTTGGTTGAGTGAGAAATCCACGGGAAAGTGGCTAAGGAACGAGAAATAAGGGTCTGGTGGATCACTTATGTTGACAGATTCAATACGTTGATTTTGACCTTGTCACATTCGTGATGGGTCTGTGACGGTCGTGACAGGTTGGGCGTGACGGTCGTGACAGGCTTTATGTCGGTCGTCACATGCACATAATTTGTATTCTGTGCTTTTTTGCTGTTTTCTCTTCTGTTTCTTCTTCTTTTTCTTCCTTTTCTATATTTTGCTCATTTAAGCATGAGAATTGAAATACCTGCAAAAATAATTCGAACACTTGCGGAATAATCGGAATATAAATGAAAGTGGTACGATTTTTGAGTGTAAATCAAGGAAAATATACGATGTATTTTCGCGTTATCAAACTCCCCTAAACTTGAATCTTTGCTTGTCCTCAAGAAAATAATCAGTATAAAATTCGAAACACTAGTTAAATGCGAATACATAACACATTTCCAATTCATACGTGGTTGTTAGGTACTTCGTTAAGATGACAGATACTCAAGTAAAACACTAAAGATACAGTGACGACACAAGCAATAAGCATTAACATAGATCCCTCTTTTGTATAAACCAGTTCGAATCATGCTATTATAGCTCAACCTAATGCTTCTCGTTCCTATTTCACCCGATTTCATTCTAGCGCAATCACATTAAGCCCTTTGCCTTTACACGCACTTAGTGAAGTAGCCGGTTAGTGACTTTGATCCTTTTTTAGCACGGGGTCTGGTACACTAGTGTGGTAACCCTTTATATATCCCATTTGAAGGTTGTGGGGGATCGAACCGTAGTTCGCCCTACCGAGTCCAGTACCAGATACCTCTGAACCAACCAGCTGGGTTTTTCTGTTCCTTCCTTTTGTACATCTTGCAACCGTTTGTATGATGCATTTTTCAATTTCTTGATAGCAAGAGTATGAAGGATCTTCTTAATTCGTAGGCATCAATCACTTATATTCATCGGCTCTTCACATGGTTTGTGTTTAAGACGGTGCTGACTGCTAGTATAAACTACTATGGGTTAATTTAGAACAAAGACTTAAGGTATCGGTATAATGGGTACTCAAATTGATCTCGCAAAAGTGAGAGATCTAAGGTGTCAGGACGATATCAATCTTGTTAGATTTTTCTCAGTTTCCTAACAGAACCTCTGTAAGACAACCTATATACTCGTAGGGTATGCATTTAACTTAAAAACAAAAAACAAAAAGTTATGGCAAATTAGATAGAAATAAATGAACGATTAGATACGAAAAACAAAATTTTTGTTATGACTAAAAATAGAAACAAATAAAGGAAAGACAAGGATTCCCTCCCACACTTAAACAAAGCATTGTCCTCAATGCGACAATATAAATAATGAAAAGGGAAGAAACATGAAGATCGCTACTCCTCGCCACAACGTTGGGCTCTGCGTGCTCTAAATCTTGCTCGTGCACGTTCACTTCTACCACTTAAAGAAGTAAAACGCTTAAAATGCAAAACATAAAAATAAAAAAAATGATAACAAATTAAAAAGAGGCGGGTTGTCTCCCACTAAGCACTTTGCTTAATGTTGTAAGTTCGACAGTAACGTTGCGATACATTAGTTTTGGGGTTGAGCGAGCAGCTCTATAAGTCTTAGACTATTTGAATAGTCTCTATTGTCAATATTATGATAATGTTTTAATCGCTGCCCGTTTACCAAAAACGGTTCACTATTTCTACCTTTGATTTCTATCGCACCACTTTTAAAGACTTTTGTAATTTCGAAGGGGCCTGACCACCTAGATTTAAGTTTTCTCGAAAAAAGCTTAAGTCTTGAATTAAATAGTAGCACTACGTCGCTGACATTAAACTCTTTCCTAGATATACGTTTATCGTGCCATTTTTTGGTTCATTCTTTGTATATCTTGGTATTCTCATAGGCGTCTAGTCAAAGTTCTTCCAATTCGTGAATGTCTAAAATTCGCTTCTCGCATGCGTAAATATAATTTAGATTTAGGGTCTTAATTGCCCAATACGCTTTGTGTTCTAATTCCACGGGGAGATGACATGATTTACCATAGACTAATTTAAATGGTGCGGTCCCTATTGGGGTCTTGTAGGTTGTCCTATAGGCCCACAGAGCTTCATTTAGTTTAGATGACCAGTTTTTTTCTAGAAATTCCGACAGTCTTTTCTAGAATTTGTTTGATCTCTCTATTCGAAACTTCGACTTGCCCACTAGTTTGTGGGTGATAAGGTGTTGCTACACGGTGTCGGACTCCATACTTCAGAAGAAGTTTTCCAAAGATATTTGATATGAAATGGGAGCCACCGTCACTAACGACTAGTTTTGGCACACCGAATCTAGGAAAGATTATGTTCTTGAAGAGCTTAATCATTACTCATGTGTCATTTGTCGGAGAAGCTACAACCTCGATCCATTTTGAAACGTAATCGACAGTTACGAGTATGTACTTATTACCAAAAGAAGACGGGAATGGTCCCATGAAGTCAATCCCCCACACATCAAAGACTTCCACTTCTAAAATGCCTGTTTGTGGCATTTCGTCGCATCTTGAAACCTTACCAGTTCGTTGGCACCGGTCGCAATTTATAACCTCATTATGGACATATTTCCATAGAGTATGCCAAAAGAGGCCCGATTGTAAGATCTTAGCACAAGTTTTTGAAGTGCTTGCATGCCCACCATAGGGAGCGGAATGGCAATGAGAGATTATATCGTCTATTTCATCCTCAGGAACACATTGACGGAAAATACTATCGGTACCTCTCTTGAAAAGCAGAGGTTCATCCCAGTAATACTGTTTTAGATCATGAAAGAATTTCTTCTTTTGTTGGTATGATAGGTCCGGTGGAAGTGCTCCAACAGCTAGGTAGTTGACAAAATCAGCATACCATGGCAGAGTTGCATTCGCATGAACTTCTTCCATGGATTCTTCTATTTCGGTATCATTTAAGGTTAGTTCAGACATGTCACTTTCCATTTGGGCTATAAGTCGTTCGTAAGGGAAATCATCATTGATTGGAATTTGTTCAGGCTTATTCCCTTAAATTCGTGATAAGTGGTCTGCTACTACGTTCTCAGTACCCTTCTTATCTTTTATTTCTAAGTCAAATTCTTGTAAGAGTAGGATCCATATTAAGAGTCTTGGTTTGGCATCCTTCTTAATTAGCAAGTATCTAATAGCAGCGTGATCAGTATAGATGATGATTTTCGCTCCTACTAAGTAGGAACGGAATTTGTCTAAAGCGAACACAGCGGCTAGAAGTTCCTTTTCAATGGTGGCGTAGTCCATTTGGGAAGGATCTAATGTTCTACTTGCGTAGTAGAGAGCATGAAGTTTTTTATCCTTTCTTTGTCCTAGCACTGCGCCTACGGCATAATCACTCGCATCACACATGATTTCGAATGGTAATCTCCAGTCAGGTGGTTGCATGATAGGTGCGGTGATTAAAGATGTTTTTAATTGCTCAAACGCTGTTAAACATTTCTCATCAAAGATAAAGCCAACATCTTTCATTAATAAACCAGTAAGTGGTTTGGTAATTTTCGAGAAATCCTTGATAAAGCATCAGTAGAAACCGGCGTGTCCTAAAAAGCTTCGTATTTCTCGTATGGTTTTCGGAGGTTGAAGATTCTCTATAATTTCGATCTTAGCTTTGTCTACTTTAATTCCTTTATCAGATACTACGTGTCCTAACACGATTCCTTGTTGGACCATGAAATGGCATTTCTCCCAGTTCAAGACAAGATTCACCTTTACGCATCTTTCAAGTACCATTTTAAGGTTTGATAGACATCCTTCGAAGCTCTGCCCACAAATAGAAAAATCGTCCATAATAACTTCCATAATGTCGTCTATAAAGTCAGCGAAGATTGACATCATGCATCTTTGGAATGTTGCGGGAGCGTTGCATAGTCCAAATGGCATTCATAATTAAGCAAATGTACCATAAGGGCATGTGAAGGTTGTTTTTTCTTGGTCGTCAGGATGGATAGGAATTTGAAAGAATCCCGAATAACCGTCTAGATAGTAGAAGTGGGAATGCTTAGCCAATCATTAAAGCATTTGATCAATGAAAGGCAGCGGAAATTGATCCTTTCGAGTGGCCTTGTTTAGTTTCCTATAATCGATGCACATTCTACTTTCGGTCACAACTCTTTGTGTTATAGATTCTCCCTTCTCATTCTTAACAACTGTAACACCTCCTTTCTTGGGTACTACATGAATGGGGTTAACCCATTGACTATCGGAGATCTGGTATATGATTCTTGCATCTAATAACTTCTTTACTTCATCCTTGATTACAGTACTTAAGATTGGGTTGATCCTTCTCTGGTGTTCTCTAGAGGTTTTAAAATCTTCCTCTAGCATTATGTGATGCATGCATATGGAAGGGCTTATTCCTTTTAGATCTGAGATACTGTAGCCTAAAGCAGTTGGGTATTTTCTCAAGACGTGTAGAAGCTTTTCGGTTAAACTTTTAATTATCCTCGATTTCCATGGCCACTTATGAATCCATCTCGCATATTCGTCATGTTTTCTTCTTTTTCTTTTGCGAGGTAGTTTATCCTTCTGAACTTGTGGTGGTGGTTTTGGCTCTATCCTGAGAGCTACCTTTTCAGGTTTAGGTTCAATTTTTGCATCCACCACCTCAAAGTCTGGTTTTCCCCTTTTAATACTAATGAGTTCCCTAGTTTCATGGTCTTCTAATTTTCTCTTCTTGTTTAGGGTCTCAAATAAAGGTGCATTGATGTGGATATTTTCCGATAGCTCTTCATATCTTTCGGATTTGGGTTCTAACTTGACTTCCACAGACCTTCGTGGGAAAGGAGTTGGTGATTTATAGGGAGGAGGAATAACACATAGTTCTTCCTTTTCTACCTCTTTGACAACCTCCCTCTTGGGTGGTGTCGGTGGTTCTTTCACAATCTCTATTCTTTTCCCACCTGAACCCTCCTCATTATCACTCTCCTTAGGATTTTCGGTAAATTTTTCACTGGTGATTGTTACAACATCCGCATGTTTCTCTGGGAATGGTCCTAGAGATGTCTGCGCAAGTAAGGAGATTTGAGCCTTAAATGCCTCGTTGTGAGTGACGAGGGACTCGACCACAGTGTTCAGTTGCGTAAGGGTTTCATTGGTATAGAGACTTTGTTTTCTAAATTCTTCATTCTGAAGAGTTTGTGTAGCCACAAAGCGTTCCATCATAAATTCTATCCTAAAGTGAGTTTGCGTCTCAATGAAATCCTCCATTAATATTTCCAGGTTGGATTTATAGGAATCTTGCGATTTCTCAAAATACTGGGAGTGATAAACATAGAAAAAATTTGGGTGATACATAGTAATAGAGAAAATAGTGCCTTAGTCTATACCGGGCAACGAAAGAATCACACTATTTGACTAAATCAGGTCCCCTACAACGGCACCAAAAACTTGATACGTCTCATGACTGTATATAGAATATAGTCTATCGGGTACTTGGATGCAAGTGCACAGTCTAGTCATTTTAGTTTTAAAAGATATCGAACCCACAGGGACCGATGGTCAAACTAATGCTACCGACGTTGCTATGTTTAGCTAAGGAAATGATTTTCAGAAGTTTGGTTGAAGAAAATTAAATCTAAGGGAAGTTAAATCTTAAGAAAATATAAATAGGAGGATATCAGTATGCCACACATTAATCGTCAGAAATTCGATAAGTCACCGGTGTATAATTTAAGTACCAAATATCTTTCAGTAGAAAATACTTATTTAAAAGGCTTTATCTCACACTCTCGTGATTGTTGATTCAGACTATACCTTTAAGTCAGAATGTATGCGCTCGCTGTCCCATTTGAAGTTAAAAATACTTTTTGAAAATAAATAAGTTCTAATTGCTTTTAAAGTGTTCTCGCTGTTTTTAAATTCAATGCCTAGTTTTTACTATCCAGTTTGACCCTCACGCTCTCGCGATTGTCGGTTCTCACCTTAGTTAATTTCCCACTCTCATGGAAAAATTGTATTATATAGCTTCTCACTCTTGTGAAAAAGTTAATTAAATGTAAATTAAAAACCACAGCCAAAAAGATTGTTTGAGAAAGAAGTTTTACACCGATTATTATTAAATCCCGTATAATTAAATGGTTTACATACCGATACCGGTATTTTAGCCGGACATGTTAAATAACGCAAACACAAACGAACATAAACAGATCAACAATAAAGCAAACATTATTATAATAATAATAAAGCAATAACAATGGTAATTAAATAAAAACATGGAAATTGGATTAATAGAATACGCCGAATCTTGAAGTACTTAAGCATTCCTCCATAGGTCGGTAGGATTCTGGTTCTTCGAAATAATTGCTTAAACTAAATTAAATAAATTATAGTAGTTCCCCAGTGTAGGAAACTACTACTTTGGCTAAATGAAAAACGGAAAGGGAAAAGGGAAAATCAAAGCTCTGAATGGTAAAAGAAAACAATGTTGTTGAAGGAAAATAAAAGAAAAACAGAATTGCTGTGGAAAAATAAAATGCAGAGAAAGGTCTTGAAAGCTGGCTTCAGAGAGAAAAATTAAGCGTGCCCGTAGGTTTCCAACTTCCATCCTTTTATATTCTCCATTTGGTCTTGGCGGTAGAGAGAAATAAGGGTGACTTGGTTAAGTGAGAAATCCAAGGGAAAGTGGCTGAGGAACGAGAAATAAGGGCTTGGTGGATCACTGTTGTTGACAGATTCAATGCGCTGATTTTGGCCTTGTGACGTTCGTGATGAGCATGTGACGGTCGTGACAGGCTGGGCGTGACGGTCGTGACAAGCTTTGTGATGGTCATCACATGCACATAATTTGTATTCTCTGCTTTTCTGCTGTTTCTTCTTCTTTTCCTTCCTTTTCTATACTTTGCTCATTTAAGCATGCGAATTGAAATACCTGCAAAAATAACTCGAACACTTCCGGAATATAAATGAAAGTGGTACGATTTTTTAGTGTAAATCAAGGCAAATATACGATGTATTTTCACATTATCAGTGGGTGCAAAATGAACGGTAGCAGCAGGCATGGTAGAGGTAGCCACCTCTGAAATAACTGTCCTCTAAGGAGGAGGAGTTGCAGGCGTTGGAGAAGCTTGGCTCTGAGCGGTAAGAACTGACTCCATCATGGCAGTCAAGCGGGAAATCTCGTCCTTCAGCTCTCTGTTTTCTTGCTCTAGATGCTCCATAATTTTGAGATGATTGGCGCGGGTGTTATATCGATGAGTCAGCTTGGCTAAAGCACAGAAGAAACACCAATGAGACATCTGGCAAAAGACAAACCTGCTTATGCACATGATGCATGAAATGCAATGCTTGTTTATTTATTTTTGTTTTCAAGGAACTTACTATATCATATGCAAATATATATATATATATATATATATATATATATATATATATATATATATATATCAAGAATTTGCAATAATTTTTATATGACCAAAAATCTCTTTTCATTTATATAATTGGAAGGATTACACTGAGTACAATGTCAGAAACCAATTGAAAAATACAAGAGAAAAGGAGACTTGTCATCCTAATGATCCCTAGCAATGTCAGAAGACCTAGCTGAAGGCGCGTACTTTCTTCGAATGCGACGGATCTCGGTCTCAAAAGAAGCCTTCATCTGAGTCTTCTCGAGGACAAGCTGATCAACAATCTTCTTCCAAGTAACGGAAGACTGAGGCATGCTAAAAGATGAAACCTCCGGCTCTCTCTGTCTCTTTGTCACTCGGTCTTCAAGTAGCTCAATCAGTGCATCTTTGTCCTTAGACTCCAACTGCAACTCTTCATGCTTCTTGCTCAAATCACGGAAACACTCTTCCAACATATCCTTTTCTTGCTTCATCTCGGCGAGCGCGTCTTCCAACTCCTCTACATCTTGGTTAGGGAGAGTTGATGGCTCAACCACAACCATAGACAAAGGTCTTTCACAAGGATAATGCATCTTCAATTCCAAAGCTCTCTTCTTCACCCAAAGAGTGTAGGCTTCCAATACTACACAATTGCGTAGACCAAGCTCGGATCTTCCTTTCCTATGCACATTATACCAAGCATGCACAATCGTCTGCTTCAAATGTTGGGGATCTTTACCCTCTTGATAGAAAATACCTTCTAGCAACATGTTATTAGGTTTATCTCTCAAGGGGAACCCAAGTTGTCGACGAGCCAAAGCAGGGTTGTAGTTAATTCCTCCTTGTTTACCAATGAGAAGCACATTAGAGAATTCACCATAACTATTAATAATATCCAAACTTCCCAAAGAAGGATCATACCAAACTATATCATCATTAGTGAGAGACATAAGTCTTTGAGACCATCGTAGACATTGTTTGTTTTCCACAAAAGCAGGTGTCTGAGGCAAGTGCGAAATAAACCACTTGTATAGAAGAGGAAGACAATAGTTCCACCACCCTTAGAATTCCTTAGATGCAAAGAGAAATACATATCACCCAACAAAGTAGGCACAAGATTCCCAATCAAGAAAATTCTAATGGAGTTAACATCAACAAAACCGTCAATGTTAGGGAACAAAGTCAATCCATAAACGAGCAACACAAAGATAGCTTCAAAAACGTCCACACTACCATCTTGAGCAAAAGCAGTAGCTTCCTTGATGAGGAAATCAGATGGCAACCCAAACAATCCTCCTTTCTTCACCCAATGAGCCTCTATCTAAGACTTCTTCAAGTGAAGAGCTTCAGCAATAAGATTAAATCGGGGAATCTCCTCCAATCCACTAAAGGGTACTCTACTAGAAATAGGTATCCCTAAAAGATGAGAATACTCCTCCAAGGTAGGCACAAGCTGAAAATCTGGGAAAGTGAAATAATGGTAGAGAGGATCATAGAACTGCACTAGCATACTCAGAAGTCCTTCAATCACATCAGTAGACAAAATGGACAGAAGCTTCCCATCACGTTATTTAAAGTCCAAGGGATCTAATATGAAAGATGCTAGCTTCCTTAACTCTTTCAAGTAGGGACATCTGAAACTATACTTCTTAGTGTTCCTTCGTCCACAATTCGTGGTCTGAAAATATTTGTAAATAATACCTCAATTCCTTGAAATTTTCGTGTGATGAATGGTATGATGCACATGAATGCATGAATGCAACAATCACAAATAAGGGATCACAAACAAGGCAAGCAAACAAAGGTCAAGGGATGAATCAAGTCATTGTCAAGATCAATCATCCATTTTGGTGGATTATGGTTTGCACCTTATCAACACCCAAGTTCCATTGATATTGACATGACTTGATTGGATCAACCAAGAATCAAGGGTTTGTTGTAAGTCACGAGCATGGAGTCTGGGTAAGAACCATCCCAAAGGAGTGAACTAAAGATAAAAAACCTGTAGATCATGTTCTAAAAAGTTCCCAAAGTCTTAATTCCATCTATCGGATATTATAGGTTAAGATGACTGACTCATCGACCCATAATATTCTCAAGAGAAACTCGTCTGAGTGTAGTATCGCATAACAATTGTTATCAAGTCTAAACTTGAACAATCTCCGCACTACATCCTAAATAGGCCAAGAAGGGGTAAATGTTCTACGATCCTTAGCTTCTCGGACCAATTTAGAGATAGTAATGTCTAACCACAAATACTTGTGTGACATTTCCAAATCCAAAAGAGTCTCCACTGAGCAGACGGATCTCAAGCCAACTTGTTAAGAACTACTCCACACAAGTCGAACATGACTATACCATCCTCCTATCTTAATTGCACTCAAGTTCGGGTTAGAACTTATCTCACCACTCAGAGATCACCAAGCACAACAAATAGATTATCTCACACACACATATATATATATATATATATATACAAACATCACATATATACAAATATATACACACAAAAAGTAGGCTAAACCCACTGGAGACTACTCCCCAGCAGAGTCGCCACTTAATTTCTGTAGCGGTAAATTCATGATCATCAAGCTATGGATAAAGCTAGACATCAAATAACAAGAGTCGCCACCGCGCTTTTATTGTTTCCAAGGGAAAAGGGAAAAAGTACGAACAAAACCCAAAAGTAAGAAGTTTTCAAATCAAAACTAATAAAATGTCAGAGATTACAGGTAAGGGGGTTGGTTATACAGAGGGAAGGTGTTAGCACCCAAAGTGTCCTAGGTACTCCTAAGGAGCCTCTTTTGTGTGCATATGTATTTGGTACAAAAATGATGTTTACAAACAAATAGAATGGGGGGATGAGAAAAGAATTCATTAATTATATTTTTGTGTTTGACAAGACCTTCGGACTTGTGCCTACGTACCAACATAAAAATGAGGGATCAAAACCTCGTAGTTTGTGATACAAATTTCAAAGTGGATGCATTGCTTTTAACAAAATTTAAGTTTGAAAGGCCTAAAGGCCTAAAAAAAATGGTTTGGATGAGTTAGTTCTTTTTGGCTTTTTGAAAGTTTAAGTCAAATATAGTTAAGTTTATTTACAAGTTTGATTTAAGAAAAGAAGTTTGAAAATACAATGGCATAAGGCCAAAGTCATATTGTACTTCTTTAATTCCTTTGTTTATGTTATTGCTATTTGCCCTTTGTGTTATTGTTTGTGTTATTGCTATTTGCTCTTTGTCCACTTGGATCTTTGTTTATGTTTATGCTCTTTTTTTCTTTGTCCATTTGGACTTCTTTTTCTTTTGAAGAGATTAATAAAGGAAAAACCCCTAAAAACATGGTTCTCTTAATTCATGGACTTAAGGTTACTATCCTTGGCAATATCGTGGAGTTATGGACTTAGAACTAGGATTTTGACCCTGTAAGACCCCAAATTTTGACCTTATGATCCCTCATGATACTCTCATCATATGCATTAGCATTGGGATCACATATTGGCATCCTCCTTATCCCTCATTCATTGGGTTTGCATTTGGGAGATATCACCAAGCACATTTGACTGTATCATACTTCGTACTAACCAAAATACCAAAAAAATTGTCTTTGTATAATCTAACTCTTTTGTAGGTAGGGCACATGCTCACCTTTGATCTATCGAGTCACATCTAGGATTTAAGACCCTCAGTGCAAGGAGTTCAATCAAGAATTGGTTTAAATTGGCTCTAAGTATCATATATGTACCCCCCATGTTCTTAAAATGTTATTTTGATCAATAAATCATCAAGAGTTTAGAGGTGATTTGCCTTGGAAACCCTAATTCATCTGGGTATCTTGTGTAACTTCTTCAACAAGCTTCTTCAACAATTGATCAAATATTTCAAAGGATACTTCAAATATCATAATATTATGCATATATGATCCTCCATGAGTCCCAAAAGTTAAGATAATATCAAGCTAGCAAGTTGGTTCATGGTGGTTGACCAGAGGAATTCATCTGATCAAAACTGGGGTTCCCTAGACCCTATCGCCTACACGTTTTGTCATATAAAAATTATTCCAAGAGAAACGTTACTCTAAATTACATTCCAAACAACTTTCATGTTGAGGTCTATAGCTATTTTTTCTTGTAAAGTCATATTTTATGGTGAAAGATTATAGGTCATTTTGTCTAAACCCTAATTTGGAGGTCAACTTCCTAAGGCCATAACTTGCTCAATTTTTATGAGATGAAAGATTTTCAAGTTGAACAATCAAATTCAAGATGTCTAATTTAACTTTTATGTTTGTAGGAAGAGCAAATTCAACTTTTAAATGCATGTGATATGAGGATACATTATAGGTCATTTTGGACCAATGCCATTGAACAAGTGATTTTCCTCAACTTCAAAAAAGCATAACTCTTTAATGCTAAATCCAAATGAGGTCAAATTTGTGACCATTTTTAATGACTTTGAGAGAGATACAACTTTGATGAAGAAACTTTTCTAATTTTAAGCTCACATAAAAGGTTAGCTAAGGTGGAATAAGCGAACATATGGCTTGACACTTAGAATTTTTTTTGATATGTTTGACTTTCCCAACTTCCACCACAAAATTCATCATGATCCAAGCTTCAAATGAAAAAGTGTTCAACATGAAAGTTGTTCCTATTGATATAACCTTTCCAAAAAGTCCAATTTTATCCCATTTGGATAAGGTATGAGTGACTTGTGTATGGCTTGAACATGGATGACCATTTGGCATAATTGAACTTGCATTTCTCATACACAATTGCATGGCTTACCAATGTGACTTCAGCAATATTTATACTCATTTGTGGACCTGAAGAGATGATTACATGGGCCTATCACATACCCATGCATCCATGTAATGTAGATTGCTATTTTTGGAACTTTAATTCAAGTGTGCAATTAGAAATCATATGGATATAAATAAAGACCCTTGCACCCTAAATTGAGGACCCTGGGCGCCAACTCTGAATCCCAATCTCCAAAACTGTCTTATTCAAAGGATAACCTTGAGAACTTCCATTGAAAATTGAGTTTGAATCTCCACTGTTTTGAGATTCAAATCTCCAAGAGTCATGTGCCTTTTGTTGATTCAATTCCATTACATCAAGTGTCCAGAGCAAGATCAAGAGCAAGTGGAAGCAAGATCGTGTTTATACAGACCTACATTTGAAGGTATTTTTCAGAATTTTTCATCTCTTCGATTCTCACTCAATTCTCCATAATTCTTCTTGATATTTGGTTGTCTGAAGTCCTACCAACGTAGGCAACAAGATTGAGTTGCTTTGAGGTCAAATTGAAGCAACTCAGATCATGATCCTCAAATTTCAACTCCTTGTATCTTTCAATATACTTGGAGTTAGGAGAAATTAAGGTCAGGTTCGAGCTCCTGAGCATTTCTACTTTAAATTCATGTCCTCCTTTTTTATTTTGATGATGGTTGTGAGTGAACCAGTCCGGTGAGGCTCACCGGAGAAGGAGACCGGAGCTTTGGCTCCGGTGGTGTGCTGGCGCTCATCTGAACCACATGATCCTTGCAAAACGTTTTAATCTTGTGCGTTGGTTTTGAATACCATCCCTGCAGCGCTTTGACTCGTGTCCATGATGGAACGCGCGTTGAGGACCACTTGATCTTCCACCTCAATTAACGAGGGAGATCAAGTGGTCCACGTTTTTTGCCATTTTCTGATTTTCATTTAATTTTGTTTATTTTCATTAATTCATATTAATTTTAATATTGATCCAAAAAATATGAGAGTTTCATCAAAAAAATTAAATAAATTTCTCTTTCATTTTCTGAATTAAAATTATTTTTTGGATCATTATTAATATTTTTCATGATTTAAATTTTTTGTGAATATTTTTAATTGTTTAAAAATAGTTTTAAGTTTAAAAAATTAATGAATTTTTTTCTCCAAGGTCCTTTGACCTTGTTTGACCTATGATAAATCTCATGGCCATTTATTTGGTGTTTTGTTAGGCCTTGGTCAATGTTGATTTGATTTTGTTGAGTTAAAATCATTGGATTTAGGGGATTAATGAAATGTACATTTCATCTCCCAAAATGAATGAATGATTTTAATTTGATAAAAGTCCTTCTTTGATCAATTTGTGTTGATTCCATTCCCCCTCCCTCTTCATCTTAATCACATTCTCTTCTCATTCATTTCATGGACCTATGATATCTGTATATCCTAAGGCTAGTTGATTGCAAAATCAACCTAAGTATGGATGAGATTAGGTCCATCCCTTTAGCATTATTTTAAGTGTGGTATGTTTTAGGAGTATGGTTCACGATACCATATCTCTAACATGCATTAACATTAAAATTTATATTGCCCGGTCTCAAATAGTTGTGACTTCTACATAAGTCCAATTACGATTGCTTAACATAGCGCTAAATTGTTGACACAAAAGGCATATCATTCTAGTAAGTGAGATTGTAAGTCTCCCCTCTTTCATGTTATTGTGTGGAAACTTGGCCTTTTTTCCTTCCCTTGGAAGATGTCTTGGTTCAAGGATCCACGTTTGTGAATAGTGGGTTAAGTGTTCTCCAAAGAATGACTTAAACAAAACAAAGCAAAAGCGATACTAACTTCTAATCAACTAACAACTAACATTTAATTTCAAGTCATTTAATTTTATGCACTTTAATTTTAAAGTCTTTATTCATTTGTCATTATTCATATCATTTAACTTGTTTACCTTAATGTCATTTTCACTTTGCTCATGTGAGCTTTATCTTGTGATTATATTATGATTGTATATACTTGTTTGTGTTTGTGGTCTTTTGACCTTAATGTATATAATAACAACAAAAACCCTAAAAGACATTTGTGTGGACTGTTGGATTTGATTTGAGACATTGGACTTAGAATTAGGCAACACTCCCTATGCAAAAGAACTTGGTCAATGCCAACTTTCATGAAACCAACTGCTTGTGAATTGAAACTTCATCTGATGCAAGTATTGTGATTCCATTTGAGTTCATCTTCTATATGGTCTTATTGAAGCTGTTACTTTGAATCTGTGTCTAATGCCTCTCTCTGAGCCATTCAAGGAGTATGTCATCTGATACATGGGAGATTATGAAGAAGATCATGGAGTTGATAAGCTTAGATGTGGCTATATTTATTTGATGTCTTGCTCTTCATCTTGCTATTTGTGTATTGATATTGCTTGATTCTAAAGTCCAAGGGAAATTTGTGTTTCTATACGACATTCTTGTCTATTCGATTGCAGCCTATTGGTCAGATCTTTTCAACCCTTAACTTTTAAATTTTTGCTTAAGATTAGTCTCTTCATCTCCTCCCCATTTATTTAATTTCAAATCTCTCCCTCCTTTTAAAAATCTTCTTTGTTTGTGATTTCTAAACTTAGACCATATTGCAAATTAGAAACTTTGGCCTTATACCATTGCATTTTTAAACTCTTTTCTTAATCAAACTTGTAAATGAACCTAACTATACTTGACTTAAAATTTCAAAAGACAAAGAGAACTAACACTCATTCAAACCTTTTTAGGCCTTTTGTGCCTTTGTTAAAATTTAAATTTTTGTTAAAAGCAATGCATTCACTTTGAAATTATTACCACGAACTACGAGGTTTTGATCCCTTACTTTATGTTGGTACGTAGGCACAAGTTCGAAGGTCTTGTCAAACAAAAAAATATAATTAATGAATTCTTTTCTCATCCCCACACTCTATTTATTGCAAACATCTTTTATACCAAAACACATGTACACACAAAAAATGGCTCCCTAGGAGTACCTACGAGGTTTTGATCCTCAATTTCACTTTGTTGGTACGTAGGCATGAGGCTCAGGAAGTCTTGGCAAACACAAAATTATAAAAAAAACATTTTTTTTTCTCATCTCCCCAATCTTTTGCAAAAAACACCATTTTTAAGTCAAAATGTACAGATTTTCAAAGAGGTTCCTATAGAATACTATAGATGTTTCAGATGTTAGTACCTTCCCTTTGCATAACCAACCCTCGGACCCTTATCTTTTCTTTTTTTAGTTTTGTTTTAAATGTTCTTTCGATTTTGTTCGTTCTTTTTCCCTTTCCCTTTCCTTTGGAAATAATAAAAGTGTGGTGGCGACTCTTGCTTTGTGAGTTAAGTTATCAATAGTTTAATCTCAAAAAATTTACTGCTACAATTACAAATAAGGTATGTTTATCTTGTTGCCTTCAGATTATGGCATGAAGAGGTATACATTTTTTAGTTCAAGTTGATTTTATGTATTATTGGTTAATTGAAAGTAATTGATGGTTTATGTTTTAATTGTTACTAGATAGGTTTTCATGAAGATCTATACTCATGGTTTGAAGCTAGAGAAATCTTGGTTGTGCAGATGCTATAGTAGGTTAGGAGATTGGTACATGTTGTTGATTTGCTGCTTTGGGTGGATTATTCGCTTATGATGCTTGATGTTCCATTGTTATCTGATTTATTTACCGATGGAATAAGTAGGAAACTACATTCCATGTTTAATTTGGTAAGATGATAATTACCATGACGATGTCTCCAGCTTATTCCATTTCCCCATTTGTAGGTAGCTTTATCACCCTTCCATTGATGAGCGTCGAGATTGCAATTATGAGTAGAGATGTACCTGAGGGTTTCACAAGGGATCATAATGGAGAATTTAAGTTTAATATGGGTGTTCATTTTTATCTCTCTTATCTCCAAGAGACTTATGTGTTAATGGTTGAACATTATATATGCAAGGAAGCCGCCAATGTGTACCTGTCGCATCTCGCTGGATGCACTATTTTGGCATATAAGTCGCATGTCTACATTGATGCGAGATACATAGGCCTATTTATTGACCTTTAATTTCATTGTTGGGCATGAGGTTTTTCTGCATTGACGCTACTCTATCAAGCCACTAGAGAGGATAGTACATATGAAACAGGGCAACTTGTTGATTATATGAGCTTATTTCAAGAATAAATAGTCATTATGTTTTATTTATACATATTTATTATGTTTAAATTGTATGTTTACTTTGTTATGTTTACTACAATGTTGGATATATGAGCATTTCCCGTCCATTTGTGACAAGTGTGATTGGAGTTCTATCAAAGATGACTCCCCACGGGCCACAAGGTGGGGCATCAAGAATTGTCACTCAGACAACCTTCAAGAGTACAGTCGAATGATCGGAGCTCAGACCCTTGATAATATCATCTATACACCATACACTGCCGTATAATGCATCGGTAGTTCAACGTCATTGCACTATTTTTCAGGTTATCTACATTTGAAGAGTACATTTACTGCATATTTACCTGAGAGGTGTCTGCTACATTTTGACTATTTCCAGGGAATACTAAGATCATTCCATGTTGTACAATCTAGTGTTGATTGATGGTTTCGTACTAACATGGTGAGCAAATTCAATGCTATTAAATAAAATGCATTGGTCGTGTCTTTTCAAGAACATTGTCTGAATGATTACTTAGAGTGGTACTATAGAGAGTATCGCACACTCTTAATATCTCTCCTGGATCTACCGAGCCGACATATGTTGTTAGACCTATGTCTCTTGGAGGACATTCATATGACATTCCACTGCCTCCTTCGTCACCTAGTATAACTAATTGAAAGCTGATGCAGATGATTGCTTTTCTTTATGATAAACTCATGGAATTGGTAAACCTAGATAATAAGATATATGTTATGGTGTTGTAGATAGCACACATTGATCGTAGTGGACCATTTTAGATTTTTTTTTTCTGTTGTTGACTGTGGACTTTATTTGTTGCGTCTATGACAATATTTGTTAATGTGTAAAATTATTTGGTGTTGTTGTAGTTAAAATTTTATTACATAAGACCGTCATATTTATGAAGAAGAAGAAATTTGGGACACCGAATTTTTACATAAATCCGACAAAAACAAAATTTACCGCATATATATATATATATATATATATATATATATATATATATATATATATATATATTATATATATATATATATATATATATATATATATATATATATATATATATATATATATATATATATATATATATATATATATATATATATATATATATATATATATATATATATATATATAATTTATCTATTACGATATAAATTCAGTATAAAATGAAACTTTTTTATTTTTCAATTTTACGTTTTTCTGCCACTTAGTTACTTATAATTATTATATATTTTTGTTATTTTATGACTTTTTTGAAAAATATTAAAATAATTGTAAAAGTTTAGAATATGTAAATTATGAGAGACCTATTATTAGCATTTTGAAAATATGTAGAGGTGTCATTACAGTAGGGGTGTTATGTGTAAATCTATTAAAACAACCGTTGAGTGTTGGTTGAGCCCACAAACTTTTATATAGAAGAGAATTGTACCTGACACCCAATTATTTGAACCTGTTATCCCATTAGTAGTCCTTTTACCATAATATTCTTGTATTTAAAAAATACAATTTCGACTATTTATTTTCAGAGATTTTGAAAGCTTTGTTTTCTAGCGCATTTTTTGTGTGAAGATTCTACCGAATGATTCATAACGTTTCAACATCTTGATAATATTATCGATAAATCTTGCAATTGTTGAATCTACCTCGACCAGACTCTTCTTTTCATATCAATGATATGTACTCCACATAATTTTAAATCTTTATTTGTCTTTAGCTTAAAGTTACTGAATCTAATTTTTTTTCTTCATTATCAATTCATGATGAACGGTACTTGACCTTAACCACCTTTTTGTTGTCGGTACGGTGGAAGAGATTATCCAATTTGGATTTCACAAAAATAAGAGGGGTATCCTATGTGAGCCTAAAATCTGTAAGAGGTTTCACGTCATTGAAGTACACAAATATGAGATAACAAAATTGAGATATTGTGAGGTATTTTTTTTTATATATGGTGCATAATTATACAAGTTTTAAATCAATATAGATCAGACATAAGTGTTGGTGCAATCACCGTCCTATAAAAATGTCGAGAAAATTTCAACCGATGAAAATAATACTATTGGATTTTTCAGAGGTCTGGAAAAAATCCGATTAAAAATGTCGATAAAAATATTTACCTAATTGTTTGAATGATGCGAATGAAAAAAAATCAGCATGTACTTAATGAAAAAATAATGAGAGGACTTGTAACTTTTGGGTTTTCTAGATGGAAACTTTAGGATGTCAGGATGGTTGCCCATTTTAATTGTCTTCTGAAGGTTTATAAAAAATTATTTTTAATCTGATAGATCGATAATAACAATTACAGTAAAAATAAATTTGAATAATTAAAATAATATATTTTAATTTTATATCAGGAATGGTTAAAATCATTCTCATGTGATATGGCATTTTATATCAAGAACGATTAAAATCATTCTCATGTGATATGACGTGCTATGCAAACAGAATGAAAATCTACTTGTTTTTCTTTCTATTTAGAGTTCGATCTTGATGCCTTTCATCATAAAAATTAAGAACAACTCAGAATAATAAGTATTCTTTAGTTTTTAATAATAATATAATATAAAATTAGCAAAGCTTACGGAAATGTAAATGATATATAAAAATTATAAAAAATTTCAAGGATTAAAAGCATAAATTTTGTATACTCTTTTTTCTTTTATCTAATCATTTTAAAATAATTATTTATTTATATTTTTATTAAAGTCTGAAAAAAGTTTAATTGAAATACATTGACAGTGTAAAGAGATTTTACATCATCAGTTAATCATAGACGTCGGATATTAAAAGAAGTTTGACTTTTATTTCAAAAATCTATAAAGTAATACAAATGGATGATGATGATAAATTGACGCTGTAAAACCTTTTACACTGACAGTGTATAGTAATTAATCTCATGTGAAAATGTTTTAATTCTTACTAACATTTAAAATTGTTTGAAACATACTGTTCATTGTTTAATAATGGTGGTGAAATATGATTTCCACACCATCCCAAAATTGAAAACAAAATGCATAAATTAAGTGCCATGAATATTCTTATGTAAAATAGTTTATTCTTCCTGTTTAGAATTTTTTTATAAATAAAATAAAAACTGTCCTATGCATGTTATATATCTATGCATCTTAAATTCTTTTACTTTTCCATACATATTGAATCCATGGATGATGGTCAAATATAGACTATTATTTTGCTTGCAAGTTTGGAGTTAGAATGACACTCATTAGGACAATTGACAACAATATGAAATTAATATCGAAATATTTTATTTTATAATTAATTAATTAACACAAAAGAAATAAATAATTATAATTTGTAAACACTAGCATCTGAAAAATATTTTATTTATGTCAAAAAAACATATCTGAGAATTGTTGGATTAAATAAAATAAGTCAAATTGAAGTGACTATGGTGAGAGAAAAAACTTATCTGTGTTGGCAGCGTGTATGTGTCTCATCTCATGGTGGTTGGAGTTGCATGTGGTAGTTGTAGGTTTGTATTTTTTCTTTTCAAGGTAGCATGTGAGGATTTTTTTTTTAATTTTCAAATTTTTCAAATATATTTCTAAAATAACTCCTATTTCAAGTTATTTACTAATATAATCAGCTATCTAAAAGCATGCATGCGACAACGCATGCATGTTAAAATTGAACTAAGACGTCAATTGAAATGACGCATGCATACAGATGAAGCAAATATAATTGACGCATGTTTTATGACATGAAGAGCATGCGCCGTTGCATGTGGTGCATGTGTTTGAATAGCATTTTTAAAAAAAAATTATATTATACTTATATCAAATTGAAATAAATAGGTAAATGAAAAATAATTAATAATATTATGATATAAAGCTAAAATACACAACAATTGACAAGAAAATCAATGAACCGCCTGATTAAAACGCTCCCATGTTCCACATCCCGGTGTGTTAGCCTATCTTCGAGGTCTCCCACGATTTTTCTGAGGTGTTTGGGGTCTTTGAGTGTTGATATGATGCAATAGTGGCCGGTGCGAAAGTCTGGTGGAAGGTCCGACGGTATTTGAAATTTTTTTCATCATTTCTCCCCAATAGTCGGGGGTGTTGCCGCCAACGGTGTTGCCGTAATTAAGTTTGGTGCCCCTGTTGTTGTAGTTGGATCGTTGTGGTTGGATTGTTTGTGGACGATATGGTTGCCCGAATTTGGGATATTTAATCGTTTTGGAAATGAAACAATGGTTCATGTGATGTAAGAAAGTCAAACAATGGTTGGGTATTGTGCCATGGGGTGTTTGGGTGTTCATAAGTGGGGGGCTATGGTGGGATGAGGTTGAATCGTATGAATCATTTGGGCTATAGACAGATGTGGTGGTTGCGTATGGTTGTTGGTGGTAGGGTTTGGTTCCTGGTTTTGAGTTTGGGTGTGTGGCATGAATTGGTTGTGAGTTTAGGTGTTTGGTGGTTGGGTGTATATGGTATAGTGATGATGTGATGTTGGTCGTTAGGTTTAGGTAGGTTGACATTGTTCTTGGGTTTGGTAAGGTGTGGGGTTGGTTGTTGGACGGAGATTTTTTGTTGGGTGTATGATGACGAAGCTCATTGGCGTTGATCAATCAAATACCTTGGCTCAAACACATGTCGTGGTGTTGTAACCGACCTAAACCAATTCATATAATGTTGAGTTAGTCTAGCACCATGTATGATTGGTTCGTTTAAGATGTGTTAACGTCGATTCCTCCAATGACAACACATCTCTTTTGTGAAGTCTCTCCAATTGAAATAATCTACTTGACCATCGACTCTTTGTTGATGCCAATCTCTCAAACACGTCGGAGGTTCTGGAACTTGTTGTTGCATGCCGAACTGCAGTTTCACATAGTCACTCTGTTGCATCTCCATAGTAGTGAACCAGATGATTGGTGTTTTTGCTATCCAAACTGCATCATCATCACGGTTAATCTGATGGTCAAGATCCAGATACAGCCTCTAGATAAACTGTATAAGAATTTGACATGATTAGAGGATATGGAAGGAGAATGAAGAAAAATGGAAGGAGATAGTAAGAAGATTTGTGAAAAATTATGGGAGGGTGATGTTGTGTTTATAGACGGAGTGCAAGAGCAGTAGCCACATGTATTGGTGTCTCCACTAAGTGGACTATGCATGCGCCATTGCATGTGGCGCATAGGACATGCATGAGTCACTCCTAGTGGAGACATGGACATGCATGTGCCAATGCAAATGGCGCATATGTACAATAGTTTCATTACATGCGCCAATGCAAATGGTATTTTTGTTATTTTTTTTTTTGAAAAAGTAGTTATATTGATAAATATTTTTAAAGATATATTTGAAAAACTTGATTATTTAAAAAAAATCGCATGTGAGAATTGTATTATAGTATAAAATAATTTTTAAAAAAAACATATGACTAATATTGTAAGATTAAAAAAAACATTTGTTAAGGATATATTGTAAGATAAAAAATCATCATAAAGCTACAAGATTTTAGATAAAAAAGAGAGAGAAATAAAAATTTAAATAAATTATGATTATAATTGATGACTTTTTATTTATAAAATCAGATGGACTATCCAACTAGGTTGGCATATATATATCTCTAAATATTAAAGTAATATTTTAATGATATGTTTGGTTCAAATGACGGGGAGGAGAGAAAAATAATTTTAATAAAGAGAAGGGAAGGTGAGATTTTTTTTAATTATATATATATATATATATATATATATATATATATATATATATATATATATATATGTGTGTGTGTGTGTGTTTGGTTCAAAAGAGGGGAGGAGAGAAAAAATGAAAGATTTTAATTGAAAATATGTTTGATTTATAAGGGGAGGAGAGAGATTTTATTAATAATTTTCATTTTTATCTTTATGATCTTATATAAATCATATGTTATTTTAAAAAGTGAAAGATTCATAAGCATTATTTTTAATAATAAAATATGCATAAATAATTAAACATAAAATTTATATTTTTGAGTGATTAAAAATGATATAACTTACTACATAATGTTTAAGAAAAATTGACTATATTTGATTCACATTAGAATTCTCCGACACAAATTAAACTATATATTAGTAATAATTTATAAATCATGATGAACCATCTAATACAAAAAATAAATAAAATCACTTATTCCTAAATATTATATATATATATATATATATATATATATATATATATATATATATATATATATATATATATATATATATATATATATATATATATATATATATATATAAAGAATGGTTTAAAATTTGATATAAAAAATATAATAGGATGATAAAATTAGAAGAAAAAATAATCTTAATAAACATAAAAATATAAAACTATAAAAAAACAAAAAAATGAAGTGATTATAATTTATGTTAAATAAAAAAAATACGAAAAAATAATTTAAAAGTGGAAAACATTTATAATAAATTGATGAAAGAAATAAAGAAAATCACACAAAAGAGAAACAGTAAATGAAAGAAAATGAATAACACTGGATTACTAAAATAAAAATGAGGATATTTTAGTAAATATAGTTATATATCAAAATTCACATTCTCTCCCCTTCAAATCCACCTTAGTTGGGAATCCAAAACATGTGTTTTTAAAGGGGTTTTACTCCTCTCTCCTCCCCTCATAAATTTTGAACCAAATTCAATAAATTAGATTATTAACTCATCATAAAGATACACGATTTTAGATTAAAAAAAAGAGAGATATAGCGAGAGAAAAATAAAAACTTTAAATTATGATTATAATTGATAATTTTTTATTTACAAAATCAATAATAAAAATGGACTATCCAACTAGGTGGGCATCTATATCCCTAAATATTAAAGCAGTACTTTAAAAGTAAAATATTATTATAAAATGCAAAAGAAAATATATGGGAATTAAGGCAAAACTCAAAGAAAGAACAAGGGCAAGTAAATGTGCCAATGGATAAAAACTTTAATGAAAAATAAATGAAATACTATCTTCTTAAATAAATTTTACTCAATACAATTTGGTAAATCATTTCACAAAATAAAATACATAAATGAAGTCATCCATAAAGTAATTTATAGGAGTGACAAATAGACATGTCCGTCTCGTTTAAATTCGATCGGAAAAAAAGACGGCATTCATTTTTTTTATGTTGATCTTGAAATCATCTTGAATTCTCCTATTTATGATAGATCTTCACCTCATTTTTATCCCAATGCATTTTCTTTAAAACTACCTGAAATTAAGAACTTTGGTTATTTTGATTCCTTGTTTTTCAAAAAAAAATTTGCTAAGCACATGCATCATCTCGTCTTCAACTTGCACAAAGAATCATCCAACTAAAACTAATCAATCATACATTTTCACATTATTTTGCGTAGCCTCTATGCCCTTCAGCATACTATCATAAGTTATGGCAATAAAAACACAGTTTGTTTCTTCTAGCTCGATGATTTCCAATTTTATCTTTTTCCTCTGATTCCTCATCTAACGGGGCTTCTAGTTTACGTCCTCCCCCTTTCTTTTTCATTTCTACCAAATAGGGAGAAATGCCGTAATCTTATTTCTCATTTTTTTTAAATGATCTTTTTTGCCTAAGTCTCAAAAATATGGTGCAAGAGTTACATAATTTTTTGTGAGATTTTCTCTTTTAGAACCTATGATATTGAGTATCTTGCATTTATTATTTAATGAAAAATTATTTCTATAGGATTCAAAATTTTATCTCTGTGCATAACTTTCATTGGGGAGTCCAATATCATTAGTGCATTTAATATGGGGGCTTCAACTAAAACTCTTTTTTATTAAAAATAATATTGTCTTCGTAAAAAAGAGGAGAATGTCGAAACATACTCTAAATATTTTGAAGATAACAAATTTTTTTTATTCAAGCTTAATTGGCATTTAATGCTATTTTTGTGTGTTTAAGCATTAAGAAGATAAGACATAATCACTAAAAAAAATTATCTAAATGTACAAAGACTTCTGAAGAAATTTTCTACCTCATTATGAATAACAAAGCTAAAAATGTCTCTCAGGATACAAGCACCAGGAATACAAGTGTCAAAGATAAGAATCGAGGATACATGAGTAACTAGGTCAGCAAGTAAAATCAAAAGTACCATAATAGTAGTGATGTGACAATACACAGTATATTTTATGACATAAAGTACAAAAGAAATAGTGAAAAGTATAGAAGTGTACATCCCGGAATTCCCAAAGACCGAGCTTATGTAGGTCGAATACAAAAGGGTAAACACGTCGAATGTCATAAGCCCTAAGTAGGTCAGAAGTAAGTCGGATCCGGTCATGTAGTGACTTTGGTAGATGAACAAGTCAGATTCAATCTCTAGAAGGATGCTAGGAGACAACATTAACAGTCACATATGACATTTATGAAACATCTCCATGATTGCATGTGAGTTACAAAAATTAATGGAAAAGGTGTTACTCAGGGAAGCCGACGAATGTTATCAGATGTCACTTTAACATGGGACATAAAGAGACATCCCTTTAAGGGTCATTGATGAAGAAACGAGTATAAAAGGGAAACTTCCCAAAGAGGAAAGGGAGAACTAATACCTCTTAAAACTACGATAATTGTGACCTCTCATGGCTAGCTTCATGGAGGTTTATCCTAATAGTGTTTAGCAAGAACATTTGGCGCTCACCGTGGGGCCTCGGTAAAACTTTCTCAGGCCTCAAAAAATTATACATTTCACCGTAGCAACACGACGTCTGGATCATCTCCTAGAAGGGGTGAACCTCGAAATCCCATAGACATGGAACAACTTCTATCAATTCTGGAGAACCTACGCCAACATAATGAGTCTCTACAAGAAAGTGTCCACACGCTACAGCAGCCACAAAATACTAAGGAAGAGGAAGATGAGGATCATTTTTTCCATAAAATATTATTTGTCAAAAACGATTTGGGGCGATAAAGTGCCAAAAAAACATCAAACCACCACCTTTGCTATCCTTTGATGGAAAAAATGATCCTCAGTAGCATATAATATCAATCAACAACCAGATGGCCATAGTCGGGGCTTCCGTCTCCCTAAAATGTAAACTCATGGCGGGAACATTCAAAGCGTGCTGATATTTTGTGAGAAGTGTATCATCGCAAGCTGATACCAGAACATATTCGTCCCAAGAGGGTCAATGTTGTGTTAGGTAAGTGAAATTCTAGTTATCAGACTTTCGATGTCACACGGGTTGTTATGACATCCGATTCTGCGCAGACAAGAAATATGCAGATCTTAAAAGTAAGTGCAGTAAATAACACAAGTAATTGTTTACCCAGCTCAGTCCAACATGACCTACGTCTGGGGGCTACCAAGCCAGGGAGGAAATCCACTATTAGTAGTATTAATTCAGACCTTAAACCAACTGTTTAACCCTATCACTTAATACCTACCCAATGCAATTTCAATCTTACACTAAGATCAGAGTTCCTACTCACTCCCCCTCAATCACCTCAATGATTACTACCTTTAATCAATATTAAAGACAATTATGAAGTCACACTTCAAACAACTCTTGATTGTGCTTAACAACTTTAATAAAGATACACAGCACTCACGCTTAAAAGCTTAGAGTGACACAACACTTACAACTCAATGAACACCCTATACCAATACAATCATCTACGTGATAATAGCTTGGCTTACAAGATATGTCTAATACAAGACTCACAAAAATACAGCAGTGAAGTATGATGGACACACTAAATTTTCACGCCTAAAATCCCCAGTTCTGAATGAAGGATTGCCTTCCTTTTATATTGCAGCACTTGGGCCTTGTACTTGTATTCTCCTGAATTTAAGGTCACGCGAGTTCCCCTAAATTCCACATCTAGGTTACTAACAAATAGGCTATTTGTTAGGTTCATTAAATGTAGCTTGGTTGTTGGTTTCCTGGATTTTCTCTTAGCTGTTGAATCCCTGAAGAATAGCCTGAGAAAAATGCTGAAACAGAAAAACTAAACAACCTACAATATAGCATATGCTGTCAGGAATGAATGTCACAACATTCAGTTTGACATCCAAATCAAGGACCATATGCTAAGTCTGTTTTTCCTGAAAACAGACTGTACAAATTTGCTGAACTGTACAGGACCAATCTGTCCATACCTCAGTATCAGCGTACATTAATAAATGTCAAGACATCCAATTTGACATTTACACAATTAGCCTTATGTCAGGTCTGTTATCCTCCTGAAGAACAGACTGAGATACATACTGAAGTGTAGCAGAAAACCACTCTACCTATTGTTCAGTATATGCTGTCAATGATGAATGTCATAACATCCAGTTTGACATTCAGACAGTATGCCTTATGCCAGGTCTGGTATTTCCTTGATAACCAGACTGAAAATAAATACTGAGTTCTAACAGAACACCAACTGTTCTATTCCTCAGTATCTGCTGACAGGGATGAATGTCATAACATCCAGTTTGACATTCAATAAATCATGTATTAGCTAATCCTGCAGTATACTACTCAGGTATGTCATGACATCAACCAAGACATCAGAGTACAGCTAGATATTCTAACATACAATGCAGTCAAACAAACACCTCCACAGCATGTCATGACATCAGTCAAGACATTAGAATCCAGCTAGTGTTTTACCATACAATGCAACCAATTAAACACCTACAAACTCCCCCTTTGGCAAATTTTTGGCTAAAACACTTTGGTCTCACAACAGAGTCCATAGCAGCGGAAAACATACATCTAGCAGGAAATTAACCTAGGTAATACACTCAGAGTTGCAGCACACTCACACACAAGGAAGTTAAATAAAAACTTCACATATCAACACACATACAGAAGTTAAATAAAAACTTCTAATTGCAGCACACACATACATACTCACACTCATTAGAAGTGGAACAACAGCTGCAGCACAACCTCTGGATTAGAGGATCTTGAATATCTGTCCTGAATAGCTGTTTAGCAAAAGAATCTGTTGTCCTGGGGTATCACCTGTTACTCCCCCTTTTTGTCAAAAATGTTGCCAAAGCAACACTTTAAATTACAGATCCACATAAACAGAATTACACCTAAAAGACAGAATTACAGTCTTGGTTTTACTTCACAGTTTCAACCAAGTCAACACCCACTTGATCTTGCTTCACAGCTTTGATCAAGTAGTCACACACTCTTGCTTTACAGTAGGTACCACCATATCAGATGCCATGACTTTGTGTCTGACATCCAAAACCACTTCTGCATGAACATTGTCCTTGAACTCCTGCAGGTGCATAGGCTGCCTCAAGTTAGGATGTCTCCTTAACCTCTTGTTGCCACACTTGTTGCAAGTGACATAGCTATGGTCTGTTGACCAATCAGAGCACACTTCCAATTGTTTAATAGGCAGAGATATTAAACAATACATCCCAAACATCATTGGTTGCTATAATTTCTCAGAGAGACATATTCCCAGTTTGCCCCTTAAGTTTTCAAACTGAGTAGCATCCAGAGCCTTTGTAAATATGTCAGCCAGTTGGAGTTCAGTGGCTACATGTTCCAAGGTAATCACTTTGTCTTCCACCAGATCTCTGAAGAAGTGATGTCTAATGTCAATATGTTTGGTCCTGCTGTATTGGATGGGATTCTTTGAAATATTGATGGCATTGAGATTATCACAGAACAATGTCATGACATTTTGAGAGACATTGTACTCAGTGAGCATCTGTTTCATCCAAACCAGTTGGGAACAACTGCTTCCAGCTGCTATGTATTCAGCCTCTGCAGTGGACAGAGATACACAATTCTGCTTCTTGCTGAACCATGATATGAGATTGTTTCCCAAGAAGAAACATCCTCCTAATGTGCTTTTTATGTCATCAGCACTCCCATCCCAGTCAGCATCACAATACCCAGATTGGACAGGCTCAGAACCATGTGAGTACAGCATCCCATAATCACAAGTCCCATTGATGTACTTGAGAATCCTCTTGACTTGATTCAAGTGGCTCACTTTGGGCTCTGCTTGGTATCTCGCACACACTCCAACTGCATAAGAAATGTCAGGTCTACTTGCAGTTAGGTATAGAAGACTACCTATCATGCTTCTATACAAACATTGATCAACACTGGGCCCTCCATCATCTTTGGTTAACTTTAGATGAGTAGGTGCAGGAGTTCTCTTGTGCCTAGCATTATCCATACCAAACTTCTTAACTATGTTTTTGGCATACTTGCTTTGGGAGAGAAACAAAGAATCCTCCATTTGGTTGACTTGCATTCCAAGAAAATAAGTCAGTTCCCCAACCAGACTCATTTCAAACTCAGATTGCATTTGGTGAACAAAATGTTTTACCATTTGCTCTGACATTCCACCAAAAACTATATCATCCACATAGATTTGAGCAATCATGATTTTGCCATCTTCGTCCTTCACAAACAAGGTCTTATCTATCCCACCTTTTCTGTATCCATTTGAGGTCAGAAATTCAGTCAACCTTTCATACCAAGCTCTAGGAGCTTGCTTCAACCCATACAAGGCTTTCCTCAACTTGTACACATGCTTAGGTTGGTTAGGATCACAGAACCCTTTCGGTTGTTCCACATAGACTTCTTCATGTAAGTAGCCGTTTCAGAATGCACTCTTCACATCCATTTGGAACAGTTTGAACTTCAGAATGCATGCTACACCTAACAACAATCTGATTGACTCAAGTCTAGCAACGGGTGCAAACGTCTCATCAAAATCAACCCCTTCAACTTGAGTATATCCTTGAGCTACTAGTCTTGCTTTATTCCTAGTAATTACTCCTTTCTCATCTGACTTGTTTTTGTAGATCCACTTGGTACCAATGATGTTAGTCCCTTCAGGTCGTGGAACTAGCTCCCATACTTCATTCCTTTTAAACTGCTCCAGTTCATCTTGCATGGCATTGATCCAATATTCATCAGTCAGGGCTTCTTTCACATTTTTTGGTTCAACCTTGGGTACAAAACAGGAATTTGAACTAATTTCCCTTGATCGGGTAGTCACACCACTATTGGGATCTCCTATGATAAGATCCTTAGGGTGGTCTTTCTGAATTTTGATAGATGGCATTTTGGTAGGTGCATCTACCTCACATTCAGTAGGAGTCTCCTGTACTTCTTCAGACTTGACTGGTATGTCTGTTGTAGTATCAAGGAATGTTCCAACATCCTCTATGACATTGATTCCTTCCTCTTTATCATCCACAATAACATTTATGGATTCCATCAGGACATTGGTCCTGTAGTTGAACACTCTGTACGCTCTGCTGTTAGTTGAGTATCCTAGGAATATACCTTCATCACTTTTGGGATCCATTTTCCTTCTCTGTTCACGATCTGTGAGAATGTAGCGTTTACTTCCAAAGATATGAAAGTACTTCACAGTGGGTTTTCTGCCTTTCCATATTTCATACAGAGTGGAGGAGGTTCCTTTTCTCAAGGTGACTCTATTGTGAACATAGCAAGCGGTATTCATAGCTTCAGCCATAAAGTGCATAGGGAGCTTCTTTGCATGAATCATAGCTCTAGCAGATTCTTGAATAGTTCTATTTTTTATTTCAACTATCCCATTCTGCTGAGGAGTTATAGGAGAGGAGAACTCATGACTTATTCCTTCAGACGAGCAAAACTCATCAAACTTGGAATTTTTGAACTCCGTACCATGATCACTCCTAATTCGGACAACACAACTGTCCTTTTCCCTTTGAAGTCTGATGCACAGGTCTTTGAAGACATCAAATGTATCTGACTTCTCTCTGATGAAGCTTATCCACGTGTATCTGGAATGATCATCAACCACCACATATGCATATCTCTTTCCACCCAGACTTTCAACCTGCATAGGTCCCATTAAGTCCATGTGTAACAGTTCCAGAACTCTGGAAGTTGTAGGATGTCCCAGCTTCGGATGTGACATCTTGGTTTGCTTTCCCACCTGGCATTCTCCACAGACTCTTCCTTCATCAATAAGCAACTTTAGGATTCCTCTAACTTCTTCCTTGGATATGATCTTTTTCATTCCCCTTAAGTGTAGATGACCAAGGCGTCTATGCCACAACTTCACCTCCTGTTCTTCCTTGGCAGAGGAGCACATTGTGGAAAAGTTTGAGAGCTTAGGTTCCCACAGATAACAGTTATCTTTGGATCTGGATCCTCTCATAACTTCTTGATTATCTCCATTTGTCACAACACATAGCTCCTTAGTGAACTGAACATAGTATCCTTGATCACACAGCTGGCTTATGCTGATGAGGTTGGCCGTTATTCCTTTTACTAATAGTACATTATTCAGTTATGGGACTCCAGAGCAGTCCAGCGTACCCACACCTTTTATTTTTCCTTTAGCACCATCACCAAAGGTCACATAACTGGTAGTGTGAGGTTGTATATCCACCAATATATTCTCCATACCAGTCATATGTCTTGAGCAGCCACTGTCAAAGTACCAGTCTTCTCTGGTAGATGCCCTTAGAGCTGTGTGAGCTAACCTAGCATACCATTGTCGCTTCTTGATGGGGACATAGTGCCTATATGTCTTAAGCTTAGGTCTGACATGAGGGGCTTGGTTAGGGTAACCATGAAGCCTGTAGCAGAAGGCTTTTATATGGCCAAGCCTACCACAGTGGTGACATCTCCATTTCTGGAATTTCCTCTTCTAATGATTATTCATCCTGGTTCCCTGATGTTGAGACATTGGGTGTGACCTCCGCTTGAATTTCTGAACTTTAGCCTTTGGGCGTTTGAGTTCAGCTGAGGATTTTTTCACAAAGCCTAAACCAGATATGGTTCCAGACTTCTGTCCCACCTTTAGGATCTCTTCCAAGGTGTCAGTTCCTTTATTCAACATTCTGATGGATTTAGTCATTTGATCCAGCTTGGAGGTCAGCAAGGTTATCTCACCATTTAGACCCTCTATGACTGTCAGATGCTTCTGTCTCTCATCTTCCAGCTTCTTGATGAGCTTCTTCTGCTTTTCTCCTTGTACACGTACTTCTGCACTGGTGACACATAGCTTCTTATAAGCTGCAGCAAGTTCATCAAAGGTCAGTTCATCTGCACTTGAGTCATCATCAGTGGCACAAACACTCGTTAGTGCAGTGACATGTTTAGCAGATTCTCCTTCAGATTCACTTTCAGAATCTCCCTCAGACCATGTGACAGCTAGCCCCTTCTTTTGCATCTTGAGGTAAGTAGGGCATTCAGCTCTAATGTGTCCATAGCCTTCACATCCATGACATTGGATTCCCTTACCTTGGTTGAACTTTTCTTCAGAAGTTGATCTTTTCCTGATGTCAGACGAGGTGTTCTTGACATTTGGTCTACCTCTTTGATCAATCTTCTTCACGAACTTGTTGAACTGTCTCCCAAGCATGGCTATGGCTTGTGATATGCTTTCATCACCTCCAGTATATCTTGCTTCTGACTCCTCTTCAGTATTTGATACAAAAGCTACGCTTTTGTTCTTCTTTTCAACATTCTCACACATGCCCATTTCAAAGGTTTGGAGAGAACCAATGAGCTCATCCACCTTCATGATGCAGATATCTTGAGCCTCTTCTATTGCAGTGACCTTCATGGCAAATCTCTTAGGTAATGACCTGAGAATCTTTCTTACAAGTTTCTCTTCAGCCATTTTCTCACCTAAGCCACCAGAGGTGTTTGCAATCTCAAGAATATTCATGTGAAAGTCATGAATAGTCTCATCCTCTTTCATCCTCAGATTTTCAAACTTGGTGGTCAGCATCTTAAGTTTGGACATCTTCACCTTGGAGGTACCTTCATGAGTTATCTTGAGGGTATCCCAAACTTCCTTAGCCAGCTCACAGTGGTGCACCAGTCTGAAGATGTTCTTACTTATTCCATTGAACAATGCATTCAAGGCCTTAGAATTTCCAAGGGCTAATGCCTCTTGCTCCTTGTCCCACTCTTCTTCAGGAATTTGCACACTGACTCCATTTTCACCTGTCTTCGTTGGATATTCCCATCCTTTGTTGACAGCTCTCCAGAATTTGCTATCTAGAGACCTTAAGAAGGCTATCATACAAGGCTTCCAGTCATCATAGTTAGAACCACCCAGCATGGGTGGTCTATTTGAGTGTCCTATATCCTTGTCCATGGTACTAGAAAGTAACTTCCCTAGATCTCACCCAGAAATTAACAGGCAGGGTGCCTGCTCTGATACCAATTGAAATTCTAGTTATCAGACTTTCGATGTCACACGGGTTGTTATGACATCCGATTCTGCGCAGACAAGAAATATGCAGAACTTAAAAGTAAGTGCAGTAAATAACACAAGTAATTGTTTACCCAGTTCAGTCCAACATGACCTACGTCTAGGGGCTACCAAGCCAGGGAGGAAATCCACTATTAGTAGTATTAATTCACACCTTAAACTAATTGTTTAACCCTATCACTTAATACCTACCCAATGCAATTTCAATCTTACACTAAGATCAGATTTCCTACTCACTCCCCCTCAATCACCTCAGTGATTACTACCTTTAATCAATATTAAAGACAATTATGAAGTCACACTTCAAACAACTCTTGATTGTGCTTAACAACTTTAATCAAGATACACAGCACTCACGCTTAAAAGCTTAGAGTGACACAACACTTACAACTCAATGAACACCCTATACCAATGCAATCATCTACGTGATAATAGCTTGGCTTACAAGATATGTCTAATACAAGACTCACAAAAATACAGCAGTGAAGTATGATGGACACACTAAATTTTCACGCCTAAAATCCCCAGTTCTGAATGAAGGATTGCCTTCCTTTTATATTGCAGTACTTGGGCCGTGTACTTGTATTCTCCTGAATTTAAGGTCACGCGAGTTCCCCTAAATTCCACATCTAGGTTACTAACAAATAGGCTATTTGTTAGGTTCATTAAATGTAGCTTGGTTGTTGGTTTCCTGGATTTTCTCTTAGCTGTTGAATCCCTGAAGAATAGCCTGAGAAAAATGCTGAAACAGAAAAACTAAACAACCTACAATATAGCATATTCTGTCAGGAATGAATGTCACAACATTCAATTTGACATCCAAATCAAGGACCATATGCTAAGTCTGTTTTTCCTGAAAACAGACTGTACAAATTTGCTGAACTGTACAGGACCAATCTGTCCATACCTCAGTATCAGCGTACATTAATAAATGTCAAGACATCCAATTTGACATTTACACAATTAGCCTTATGTCAGGTATGTTATCCTCCTGAAGAACAGACTGAGATACATACTGAAGTGTAGCAGAAAACCACTCTGCCTATTGTTCAGTATATGCTGTCAATGATGAATGTCATAACATCCAGTTTGACATTCAGACAGTAGGCCTTATGCCAGGTCTGGTATTTCCTTGATAACCAGACTGAAAATAAATACTGAGTTCTAATAGAACACCAACTGTTCTATTCCTCAGTATCTGCTGACAGGGATGAATGTCATAACATCCAGTTTGACATTCAATAAATCTTGTATTAGCTAATCCTGCAGTATACTACTCAGGTATGTCATGACATCAGCCAAGACATCAGAGTACAACTAGATATTCTAATATACAATGCAGTCAAACAAACACCTCCACAGCATGTCATGACATCAGTCAAGACATTAGAATCCAGCTAGTGTTTTACCATACAATGCAGCCAATTAAACACCTACAGTAAGGATGAAGAAGCATGGCGTGCCTATCATCGTGTGAGAGGCCATGATACTAAAGATTGTTACCACTTAAAAAGAGAAATCTAGATTTTGATCTAAAGAGGACGGTTACTCTCATATGTAAAGGAGGTAGAAGTAGCAGTAGGAAAGAGAAGTTCTTCCAAGAGAGAGCCAAACTCAGATAATCCCTCTACCAAGAAGGGAAAGAGCACTAAGGAAGTACATGAGACCTGGATGGCTCGACACACACTCAATACCATCTCGGGAGGTTTTACTGGTGGAGAAAAAACAAGCTCGGCTAGAAAAAATACGTCCGATCAGTAATGCACGTGTCACATAATCTGTTATCTAAAAAGGAAGAAAAACTTGTTGTCATTAGTTTTTCAAGGTAAGATTCAGAAGGGGTATTGGCACACGAGAATGACTTGATGGTCATAAAGGTATAAGTTCATGATTGGAGTCTCAAGAGGGTTTTTATTGACTTGGGGTATTTTGCTTTTTATCGCAATGTCGCGGATAGCAAGAGTCGTCACCGACTTTTCTTTTATCCAATAAGGAAAGGTGGAAAAGAACAGGAAAGACCTCAATAGATTTTGGGTTCGGGAGGTACATTATACAAAGGGAAGGTATTAGCACCCTTTGTATCCATGGTTATCCATGGGCTCTTAATTGCTGGATCACTTATCTTTTTGTCTGAAAAAGTGTCGGTGGATTGCTTAAAAAATGTTTGAAAGAGAGTTTGACTTTGTAATGATTCTCGTATGAATGTATACAAAGTATTTATCTCGTTTAATTTTGAAAGCGGTTTAGAAAAGGTTTTGAAAAGAGAATTTAACTTTGTAATGATTCTTGTATGAATGTATACAAAGTGGTTATCTCGTTTAGTTTTGCAATTGTTTAGAAAAATATAACTCGGTAATGATTCTTGTATGAATGTATACCAAGTGGTGATTTTTTAAAAGATGTTTTGAAAGGTGTGGGGTGTGAAAAATATTTTAGGTGGTGATCCAGTAATTGAGAGTTATACCTTCCTAAGGTCTTTATGAACGTTTCCTATCCTTATGAGGGTAAAATTGTCCTTACTATTGAGAAGTAAGTAGTTTTATCCTTTGGATGTAAAAGGGTCATCGTAGGGTCATCGATAGGTCATTGAAGGCAACAGTTGTAAGGATACCTTAGCATTCGAAGGGACGATCATCATTTAACCGTAGGCTACACCGAAGGGTCATCGAGGGACAAAATCGTATTTTCGAAGGCAACATCCGAGGGACCATGATTTATTTTATGATGATTTAATCGAAGGGTCTTTGCTAAGTGTATCCCTACATTCGCGGGACATGACCGTTATACCGTAATACCGTAGGGCAAAAGAGAGGTCCAAGATCACATATTTAGAGGCAATATTTTAAAGTCAATTAGGTAATTAGGACGAGCCTCCATATTAAAATCAATACATTAAAATTAATACATTAAAATTAATACATTAAAATTAACACATTAAAATTAATTAAGTAATTTAGGGTGAGTCTCCACAAGGGTGTCCCACAAATAAAGTGGAAGACCTAAACGACGATCTTTTTTCTGGGACATATGAACCTTTGCAAAATTCAACAAACGGGTTAGCATACCAAATCCGGGTGCAATCGAGGATTACACCGTAAAAGAAAAACAGCAGCAAGAAAACAGTGTATAATTAACATAGAATCGACCAGATACGCATAAGACATAACAAACAAAATATTGGCGGCTGCCCTTGTTCGCCTCCGCTTCGCCTAGCGAAGGTCTAGCGAACACTCGCTGCGTGCTCGCTTAGCGATGTGCTAGCGAGCGGCTGCGGGTTTTGAATTTCAGAACAGTATGACTTCAACCTGCGGCATGGCTTATGGCATTCAACACATAATTACATGGTTCAGCATTCACAATATTCAGGCACACTTAAATTCACATGCAAAACCTCAAATATGTTTATGAATTCAATTATAATATCACATGCAAGTTAAGAACATAAAGCGGTATCACATGCAAATTAAGAAAATAAAGCGATAATAGTAATGCAAACCTGTTTGCAATCGAATTGTAACCTTGAGTTGGCCGATCGGATCGAATTGAGCGGAAGTGACCTTGCTGCCGCCGGCTTTTCCTTCAGGGTTTCCTTTAGGGTTTTCCGTCTGTGAGCGCTAGGGTTTGCTTGCTAGGGTTCTCCTTTCCTCCTTTTTTCGTTCCCCCTTTTCATTACTGAAGTGCTGGTATTTATAATGCTCTTTTTCATGACCTAATGGGCTCAGAATGAAGCCCGAAATTTTCTGTTGTCTGTCAGCTTCGCTAGGCGAGCTGGTAGCGAACGTGTAGCGAACGTTCGCTAGGCGAGCGTGTAGCGAACAGGCCAGTTTGGGCCATTTTCTGGATTGGGCCATTCGTGAGCTGGGCCTTCGTTCCTTTGAGATCAGTGTCATAAAAATGATTCGGAATGCCTTGAAAAATATCTTGAAATATTGATGGGCAAATTTTGGGGTATGACAGCTGCCCCTGTTCAATATTCTTGAACCGAGAGAGTTAGAATGGTGTGTACGCCATTCGTGGTTTGGAGGTGGAAGATTATTGAACACTAAAATGCCCAAAAATTTGCGCTTGTCAATCAGGAGCTAGTCTTGATGGAGATGGGCTTAAAGATGCCATCCAGGGAACTTGATGATGAGAACCTCAGAGTGCGCCGTTCATCAGACGATATCTGAAGACATGGATGTCGTACCGAGTCATACGGTAGACCGGATAGTGAGTCATCCATCAGGCTATCGACTTCGCTGGGGAGTCAGAGTGTGTTATACGCTGCTGGGGATAAGGGATCAGAATGGATCATACGCTGGACCGCATCTGAATACCAGAGTGAGTTGTTCATTGGGCGGATGACTTCGCTAAGGATGAAAAATCAGAATGGATCGTACGCTAGATCGTTTCTGAGTTGCGAAACGAAACCTCCATTAAGCGGGTGATTTCGCTGGGGATAGAAGATCAGACCGGATCGTATGCTAGATCGTATCTGAGTTGAAGATCCAAATGGGTCTTATGCTAGACCGCATTGGAGTTGCAGGATGAGTCGTCCGTTAGGTTGTGTCTGATGATGAAAGGGGGTAGTCGTACGCTAGACTACACTTCAGAAATGTACCGTACACTAGGTAGCATCTGAGCAGATGAAGGTCTAACTGGGTCGTACATTAAACCGTGTCTGAGCCGAATGAGCCGTCCATTAGGCTGAATTTGATGATAAAAGGGGGTAGTCGTACGCTAGACTACAATTCAGAAATGTACCTGTCACTAGGTAGCATCTTAGGAGATGAAGGTCTAACTTGGTCGTACATTAGACTGTATTCGAGCGGCATCTGGTCTAACTTGGTCGTACATTAGACTGTATTCGAGCAGCATCTGGTCTAACTTGGTCGTACATTAGACTGTATTCGAGCAGAATCTGAGGACTTAAAGGTCTAACTTGGTCGTACATTAGACTGTCACTGAGCAGAATCTGAGGACTTGACGGTCTAACTTGGTCGTACATTAGACTGTCACTGAGCAGAATCTAACTTGGTCGTACATTAGACTGTATCTGAGCAGAATCCGAGGACTTGGCGGTCTAACTTGGTCGTACATTAGACTGTCACTGAGCAGAATCCGGTCTAACTTGGTCGTACATTAGACTGTATCTGGGCAGAATCCGAGGACTTGACGGTCTAACTTGGTCGTACATTAGACGGTCACTGAGCAGAATCTGGTCTAACTTGGTCGTACATTAGACTGTATCTGGGCAGAATCCGAGGACTTGACGGTCTAACTTGGTCATACATTAGACTGTCACTGAGCAGAATCTGGTCTAACTTGGTCGTACATTAGACTGTATCTGGGCAGAATCCGAGGACTTGACGGTCTAACTTGGTCGTACATTAGACTGTCCCTGAGCAGAATCTGGTCTAACTTGGTCGTACATTAGACTGTATTTGATGACTGGAAGGTCTAACTTGGTCGTACATTAGACTGTATTTGATGACTGGAAGGTCTAACTTGGTCGTACATTAGACTGTATTTGATGACTGGAAGGTCTAACTTGGTCGTACATTAGACTGTATTTGATGACTGGAAGGTCTAACTTGGTCGTACATTAGACTGTATTTGATGACTGGAAGGTCTAACTTGGTCGTACATTAGACTGTATTTGATGACTGGAAGGTCTAACTTGGTCGTACATTAGACTGTATTTGATGACTGGAAGGTCTAACTTGGTCGTACATTAGACTGTATTTGCAGAATCTGACTTGAAGGTCTAATTTGGTCGTACATTAGACTATATTTGCAGAATCTGACTTGAAGGTCTAACTTGGTCGTACATTAGACTGTATTTGCAGAATCTGACTTGAAGGTCTAACTTGGTCGTACATTAGACTGTATTTGCAGAATCTGACTTGAAGGTCTAACTTGGTCGTACATTAGACTATATTTGCAGAATCTGACTTGAAGGTCTAACTTGGTCGTACATTAGACTGTATTTGCAGAATCTGACTTGAAGGTCTAACTTGGTCGTACATTAGACTGTATTTGCAGAATCTGACTTGAAGGTCTAACTTGGTCGTACATTAGACTGTCTTTGAGTGGTTGAAGGTCAGAATGGATCGTACGCTAGATCGTATCTGAGTTGTTGAAGGTCAGAATGGATCGTACGCTAGATCGTATCTGAGTTGTTGAAGGTCAGAATGGATCGTACGCTAGATCGTATCTGAGTTGTTGAAGGTCATAATGGATCGTACGCTAGATCGTATCTGAGTTGAAGGAGTCATATGTTGAGCTGAATCAGAATGAACCGTACGCTAGGCTATATCTGCTAGTATTTGTATATGTTGTATTGGCAATGAATGTCTGGGATGAGCTCGGCATGTACCGTACGCTAGGCAGTATCTGAGGGATATAGTTGCATCTTGAATGTAATTGATAAAGATGTCTGTCTGAATAGACCTTTGTTTTGACTATGTCAGGAGGATAATTGACCTGAAAAATAAAATTAGCTTCATGCCATGTCATGATGCATGAGATGCAAATGTTGTATGCATGCGTATGCTGTGAAATGATGTAATGAGTGAATTATGCGTCTGGAATAAATGCGAACATTGTATGCATGTATATGTTATGAAATGATGTAATGAATGAATTATGCATCTGAAAAGTTCTTCCTGAGGACTCTACTGGGGAAAATAAATCTCAATCTTCTGGTTGGGAGATACTGGTATCGATGACCCTTTTTTAGCCGGGGATGTTTGATTTCTGTCTGATGGTAGAAATGTTCAACAGAAGCCCGGCTGGGGGTGGAAGAGATAACCCATTTGTCTAGTAATGCCACTCTCTTCTGGGAATGACTGGCTTTGCTGGGGAATAGAACTAGCAACGGGATTCATCGGAAAGCATGGTTAGATCTTATCCACGATCCTGAAGTCCTTTAGTAACTGCCATTGCTATTTCATGCATGTATTTTGATAAACATTGATCATATTCAAATGCATATATCAATTCAAGTTAAATCAATGGACGTTTACGCAAACAAAACAGAGAAAGTAAAACAAAAGCATCTTTTTGGAAATGAAATTGTATTGATTTTGAAAGAGGGCCTATAAACAGGCAATTTGTGTACAAGGAGACAGAAATCCTAGTAAGAGGAAATTGCCAAGAAAATAAAGAGAAAGCTATGCAGAAAAAACCCTATTGATTTTAATTCCACCACTGTCCTTATGTCTTCAAGCCTCTCATCTCCTGCTGTCGGATAGAAGTGATTAGCTTGTTCAGTCCTTTGAACTTGGTTGAAGCAGACAGAGAACGGGGCATAGTCATACGCTTTAATCCCTAATTTTTGCCTGGACCGCCTTTTCAGGTTTTCAGTCCACCGGGATACCCTTTTTTGCTCAAGCCGCCTTTTCAGGTTTTCGACTTGCCGGGTGTACGTCTTTATATGTTTATCCCTAATTTTTGCCCAAACCCTTTTGGTTCGCCGGGATGCCCTTACTTTTGCCAAGGTACGTCGACCTAGCGGGTCTCTTTTATGCGTAGTATTTTTTTTAACTATGTCAGCGTTCACAGGATGCGGGAACTCTTCGCCGTCCATTGTAGCAAGCATCATGGCTCCACCAGAGAATACCTTCTTAACTACAAATGGCCCTTCGTATGTGGGAGTCCATTTGCCCCTGGGATCACCTTGTGGTAGAATGATACGCTTGATAACTAAGTCGCCGATTTGGTACACTCGTCTCTTGACCTTTTTGTTAAATGCCTGGGTCATGCGCTTCTGATATATCTGCCCATGACAAACAGCCGCAAGTCTCTTTTCATCAATCAAATTTATCTGATCGAGTCGAGTTTGAATCCATTCATCCTCATCTAAGCCTGTATCTTTCACAATTCTTAGAGAGGGGATCTGAACTTCCACTGGTAAAACGGCTTCCATTCCATAGACTAAAGAGAAAGGGGTTGCCCCTGTCGAAGTGCGGTAACCATGAAGAGCAAAAGGTAACATCTCATACCAGTCTTTGTATGTTACTGTTATATTCTTGATATTGTTAGCAGCCTCCACGGCGTCGTTCGTCTTTGGCCGGTACGGAGAAGAGTTATGGTGTTTTATTTTGAACTGCATGCAGAGTTCAGTTTAGTACCATTATCAGTGATAACTCTTTCTGGAGACAGCAGGTTTCTCGAATGTATATTTGATAAGATCCATCTTAGAAATCAATAAAGTGGTATGATTCAACATATACTGTCTTAGTCGGCGAGCAGCCCAAGCCAAAGCGCAGCAAGCTTTCTCGAGCTGTGAGTATCTTGTTTCACAGTCGGTACCTTTTGCTAAGGCAGTGTATGACATGCTCTTTTCGACCAGACTCGTAATGTTGCCCCAGCACACCCTATTGAATTTTCTAACACGGTCAAATACATAGTTAGAGGTCTTCCTTCAACTGGTAGCATCAGAATTAGAGGTTCTTGGAGATATTTCCTGATTTTGTTATTCATCATTCCATACCATCTCTTGATTTTTCCTTTTTAGTAATTTGAAGATGGGTTTGCCGGTAGCAGTCAAGTGTGGAATGAATCGGGCAATGTAATTCAAGTGTCCCAAGAAACCTCTGACTTCTTTCTTGTCTATTTCAGTACCCAGATTTACAATTTCAATTGATTCCTCATGCGGCTGTGTGGTCTTTTCTTCTTGTAGTACCAGTCTGGCAAGTTCTCCAGGGACTTCACAATCTTCCTCACTTCCATCCTCGGCTTGGTAGATCGGATTTTCAAAGTCATAATGAACAGTAGCAGAGTCATTACCAACAGGATCCAGAGTGGATATGGATCGGCAAATTGTTACGTGAGTGTGTGCAAGAAAACATAGCTTGTTTGAAAAATGACAGGAAAGATAAAGAGCGCAATATTTGAATGCAAAAAGTCCATTGATCTATTGAATATGAATATGCTTATGAAAATGACAAAACCCTTGAAAAATTAGCTATTGTGCCCCGGGCATAGACACAATGCCTTAAAATGCTAAAACAACAATAACAATTACTCCTGACTAAAGGAAATCGGGATAGTGTCTTCAGCCTTCCAACTATCGAGTCTGTCACCAATTGTTGGGGAAATCCAGCTATCCAAGTCACAATCGTTATCAGTATCTTCCACAGCATTGACAGTCTCATCTTGATTAGGCAGAGGGGCAGTGATGACATTAGGAGTCTCAGGCGGATCAAATTCAAATTCTCCGGCGTCGATCATATCCTGAATTTTGTTCTTCAACGACCAACAATTGTTTGTATCATGCCCGGGGCTATCGGAGTGATATGCACACCTGGCATTGGGATTATAACGAGGAGAAGTAGTGTTGGGTTTTGCAGGAGGATCTCTGAGGGTAATTAAATTTGCTTTTAGCATACCCTGCAGTGCCTGTGCTAAAGTCATATTGATCTTCGTAAACTGTCTTCTTCCCGGGTTAGTGTGCCTCACAGATTTCTTGTCTTTTTTCTTCTCGAGCAAGAGAGCCTTCAGTTCCTTCTGCCCCCTGGATAAGTTCAAGATTATCTTCTGGAGTTGAGCATTCTGAGCCTGGAGGTCTTTGACAATTTGTTCGAGGTCCATTTTTCTGTTTGGAGGAAAACCGTGAGAATACTGATCCCTTTAGAACACCGGTTATGCAATATTATGCTATGCAATGTATGAAATGTTTTCAAGGACTTTTGGAATTTAACTTTGCATAAACTACCAAAAAAGGAAACTCTTTTTTTTTTTTTTTTTTTTTTTTTTTTTTTTTTGACGAACTAGAGAAAAGTTAAATCCCTAAGTCCTCGAAATGGTTAGTACAATGCCATGATGTTATGATGATGTTATGTATGTTATGTAAATAACAAGCACAAGCAATTCACACAACCATCATTCCTAGGTTTTAAAGCTTGCATGAGTTCCATAGGTAAGTACCCTCCCCACTGAAGTTTGGTTGGTTCAACCTGTCCTAGAATAGTAACCGGGTTCTAGAAGGATCTCAAATCATCGACCTTTCTTTAAGTCCACTTCAGTGCAACACCAAGTGGTTGACCGAAGCTTCCCTAAAGTCCAATCTCAAAGAGTGTAGTATCGAGTCTCAACCAACCCCAGTCGGAACCGAAGTCAGTTATCTCACTACTTTCTAATGGCCAGGATAAGTCAATTAGGGTTCTAAAGGTCTGGTTAATGCTTTGATGACACCACGCGGAAGCCAAATTTTTTCCTCAAGTAAACATGAGGAACATCAGGACATCCAAAGTGTCACATTAACCGTAGCTATCATTTTGACCATTCCAGTATACGCCGGATAGTCGCGATGATCTATTGCTACTTACCTAGGGTACACTAGATCCGGGTGTAGGATCTTTCACTCAAGAATACCCAAGCAATCCCTTAAAAGTAAATCAGACAATTTTAAATAAGTGATCTTGTTTTTAAGGTAACCTCTCTTTTTAAAGATTCCCCAGCAGAGTCGCCAGTTCTGTCATACGGTGAACTGACTTGGGGTATTTTGCTTTTTATCGCAATGTCGCGGATAGCAAGAGTCGCCACCGACTTTTCTTTTATCCAATAAGGAAAGGTGGAAAAGAACAGGAAAGACCTCAATAGATTTTGGGTTCGGGAGGTACATTATACAAAGGGAAGGTATTAGCACCCTTTGTATCCATGGTTATCCATGGGCTCTTAATTGCTGGATCACTTATCTTTTTGTCTGAAAAAGTGTCGGTGGATTGCTTAAAAAATGTTTGAAAGAGAGTTTGACTTTGTAATGATTCTCGTATGAATGTATACAAAGTATTTATCTCGTTTAATTTTGAAAGCGGTTTAGAAAAGGTTTTGAAAAGAGAATTTAACTTTGTAATGATTCTTGTATGAATGTATACAAAGTGGTTATCTCGTTTAGTTTTGCAATTGTTTAGAAAAATATAACTCGGTAATGATTCTTGTATGAATGTATACCAAGTGGTGATTTTTTAAAAGATGTTTTGAAAGGTGTGGGGTGTGAAAAATATTTTAGGTGGTGATCCAGTAATTGAGAGTTATACCTTCCTAAGGTCTTTATGAACGTTTCCTATCCTTATGAGGGTAAAACTGTCCTTACTATTGAGAAGTAAGTAGTTTTATCCTTTGGATGTAAAAGGGTCATCGTAGGGTCATCGATAGGTCATTGAAGGCAACAGTTGTAAGGATACCTTAGCATTCGAAGGGACGATCATCATTTAACCGTAGGCTACACCGAAGGGTCATCGAGGGACAAAATCGTATTTTCGAAGGCAACATCCGAGGGACCATGGTTTATTTTATGATGATTTAATCGAAGGGTCTTTGCTAAGTGTATCCCTACATTCGCGGGACATGACCGTTATACCGTAATACCGTAGGGCAAAAGAGAGGTCCAAGATCACATATTTAGAGGCAATATTTTAAAGTCAATTAGGTAATTAGGACGAGCCTCCATATTAAAATCAATACATTAAAATTAATACATTAAAATTAATACATTAAAATTAACACATTAAAATTAATTAAGTAATTTAGGGTGAGTCTCCACAAGGGTGTCCCACAAATAAAGTGGAAGACCTAAACGGCGATCTTTTTTCTGGGACATATGAACCTTTGCAAAATTCAACAAACGGGTTAGCATACCAAATCCGGGTGCAATCGAGGATTACACCGTAAAAGAAAAACAGCAGCAAGAAAACAGTGTATAATTAACATAGAATCGACCAGATACGCATAAGACATAACAAACAAAATATTGGCGGCTGCCCTTGTTCGCCTCCGCTTCGCCTAGCGAAGGTCTAGCGAACACTCGCTGCGTGCTCGCTTAGCGATGTGCTAGCGAGCGGCTGCGGGTTTTGAATTTCAGAACAGTATGACTTCAACCTGCGGCATGGCTTATGGCATTCAACACATAAGTACATGGTTCAACATTCACAATATTCAGGCACACTTAAATTCACATGCAAAACCTCAAATATGTTTATGAATTCAATTATAATATCACATGCAAGTTAAGAACATAAAGCGGTATCACATGCAAATTAAGAAAATAAAGCGATAATAGTAATGCAAACCTGTTTGCAATCGAATTGTAACCTTGAGTTGGCCGATCGGATCGAATTGAGCGGAAGTGACCTTGCTGCCGCCGGCTTTTCCTTCAGGGTTTCCTTTAGGGTTTTCCGTCTGTGAGCGCTAGGGTTTGCTTGCTAGGGTTCTCCTTTCCTCCTTTTTTCGTTCCCCCTTTTCATTACTGAAGTGCTGGTATTTATAATGCTCTTTTTCATGACCTAATGGGCTCAGAATGAAGCCCGAAATTTTCTGTTGTCTGTCAGCTTCGCTAGGCGAGCTGGTAGTGAACGTGTAGCGAACGTTCGCTAGGCGAGCGTGTAGCGAACATAACGTTCGCTAGGCGAGCGTGTAGCGAACAGGCCAGTTTGGGCCATTTTCTGGATTGGGCCATTCGTGAGCTGGGCCTTCGTTCCTTTGAGATCAGTGTCGTAAAAATGATTCGGAATGCCTTGAAAAATGTCTTGAAATATTTATGGGCAAATTTTGGGGTATGACAGAGTCTCAAGAGGGTGTTTATTGATTCGGGCAGCTCAACCGACATACTATATTAGGATGCTTTTCAAATGCATGAACATGGATACGTCCGAGTTATTACCCTTTAAGGGCACCCTAATAGGTTTTTTCCGGGTAACAAGTTTATGTATTGGGGAACCTACCTATCATGATCATCTTTGGAAGTGGAAATAATCAAAAGGTTTTCTTATTCGAAACCCTCAAAGATCTCAACCCAATTTACAATTCAACAACCTAAATTGGACGTTATCAACTCGAATTCTAGATGGCACCCACACAAAGAATGATTATGTGTAGTTTGTTTGTGTGTATGCATAGAATGTAGGTTGAAGATGATGAGAATTCTTTGAAATGTCGGTTTCATGTAGGTTTACTCTAGAACCTTACTATAAATGATGCATCTATGAAGTATTTATATGCATGCATGTTTGGAGGCAAATGGAATGCAAAATATTTGAAAAACTCATGATTTTTTGGAAAAATACATTGCATGTGTGGATCAATGTAAGTCATGTATTAACTTGTTCGATGCATGTGTCGACCTGTATAGGTCATGTGTTAACCTGTATGTTAGAACAAGATTTGGTTTTGCATCTATACCTTAAGTTTTGATGATAACAATGTTGTATTTGTGTGAGAATAATTTTGGTACTCTAATGGTTTGTTATTGTGCAGTCTTAACAACCATTTTGGATTCTAAGTATATGACATGCAAGGTAATCAGTTTCTGAATGATGAGCTCCAATTCTGCTTCTGCGTCAGTTATAAGAAATTCTGAAAGATGTTCAAAGTTGTTGTTGCAATGATCTTTCTGCTTCTGTGCTGATTCACTCTTGAGAAGCTTCTGAGGAGACATTATGTTGCTACTGCAACGTTCTCTCAATTCATGCTTCTGGACGTGACTTTGATCACTAAGCTTCTGAATAATGGCAAGCTTTTGAAGTTATGTTACTAAGCTAAAGATTCTGAAGATCTCAAGCCACACGTTGAGGTTATCAAGGTTCTAACTGAAGACTCTGAAGATTTTGAAGATACTTAAGATCTCAAGCCAAACTAGTGACACTGTCAAGGTTCTGACATAGGATTCTGAAGTTTCTGAATCCAACTTTATATTTCTTCATTTCATGCTTCATCAACTTTCATCTGAAGTCAGTGCACTTGAAGATAAGATCAAATGGGTATGTGATCAAATAGTACATAGTACAAATCAAATATTCTTTGCACTATCTGATTTTATGGGCAAGGATAGTACTATACATCACACCTGTCACTAAATTTGTGTGCGAAGGACAATAATATATATCACACATGTCACTAAATTTATGTGTGAAGGATAATATGCAGTATGACTCATTTCACCATCAAACAATGGATAACTGCTCTCTTTGGTTTTCCCATTTTCCCTTCAACGGTTTTTTTCTTATGCTATATAAGTAGGACTTTGAGACTTAAAGAAAAAATCCGAAGCGCTACAATAATTTGACAAGTCTATTTCTTTGTGAAAAGCTATCAATTTTGTATATAGTTTTTCTTTAAGTGTTTGTAATTCATTTGTGTAAAATATGCTTATGTAGAAGCAACTTGTAACACACAAACTCTTATTCAAACCGTTTGTTTGATTCCTTAAGGAGACTAGGGTAAAGTCGGATCCTTGAGAAGACAAAGAAGGGTATTCTTTATGATTATTTTAATCAGTTGATTATAGCAGATTAAGTCCTTGTGTATAAGGAGAAATCACATTGGCGGGTGGACTGGAGTAGCTTTTAGTTTCAAGCAAACCAGGATAAAAATACTTGTGTTTTTATCTCTTTAGTTTTAACAGTTAAGTGGTATTTTTGAGTTGGTGAAAAGCATTTGTTTTTAAAACCCAATTCAACCCCCCTCCCCTTTATTATATTTTTTCACACCTTCGATTGGTATCAGAGTTTTGGTTTTGATTGTGATATAAGATTTATCAACACTTCACCGTGTTTAGTACCGGCCCAATTTATGTGAGAAATAATGGGCTGTTAACATTGTTAACAACAATGAAAGAGATCACTACAATGCAAAACCACCAATCTTTGATGGTGAGAAATTTGATTATTGGAAAGATAGAATCGACAGTTTCTTTCTTAGTTACAATGTTGAGCTTTGGGATCTTGTAGTTGATGGCTATGTTCACCCAGTTAATGCTAAAGGAAATAATATAGCAAGAAGTGCTATGACTGATCAACAGAAGAAAGATTTCAGAAATCATCATAAGGCCATAACTATATTCCTAAATGTTATCTCTTATATTGAGTATGAGAAGATAACAAACAGAGATTTTACCAAATTCATTTTCGACTCTTTAAGGATGATTCATGAAGGGAATGATTAAGTAAAGAAGACAAAGGCCTTGGCCTTAATCCAGAAGTACGAGGCATTCATAATGAAGGATGATAAAACAATTGAGACTATGTTCTCGAGGTTTCAGATGCTTGTTGCAGGACTGGAAGTTCTGGATAATGGATACTCTATAATTGACCGCGTCAAGAAGATTATTAGAAGTCTTCCTAAAAAATGGAGACCTATGGTAAAAACTTTGAAGCTTGCAAAGGATCTTAATAGCATTAGTCTTGAAGAACTTGTTAGTTCTTTGAGAAGCCACGAGATTGAACTTGAGGAAGATGAACCTTAGAAGCAAGGTAAATATGTTGCTTTAAAGTCTAAGCCTGAGAAGACAAAAGATTATTAAGTTAAGGAAGAATCAAAAGGTTTTGATAAAGACTCAGAAGATGGTGATAAGTTGTCTCTAATTTCAAAGAGAGTCAACAGACTCTGGAAGCACAGGCACAATTGTCAAAGTAAGTTCAGAAGACAAGGTGATGTCAGAATCAGAATCAAACTCTGATTCTGAAGAGGTGTTTTCTAACCTATCTCGTTTTGAGTTTGAATCATGTCTCTCTAAAATGATGAAAAAGTACCAAAGTCTTCAGAGTAAGTGCCAGGACCTTAAACAAGTCCAAGTAGTTGCTTCTGAAACTCGGAGTGAGCTTGAGAAAGATATTTCCTCTCTAAATGAAAAAGTATTTTCTTTAGAAAGTAACAAATCTTCTTTGAAAAGCAATTTTTTTCAAAGTTAGAGGAGGAAATGGTCTCAGAAGCTTCTGGTACTGGCTACATCATTAGATATGATAGAGCATTCCAATATTTTTCTTGCTAAAAACATCGATAGAAGCAATATGGTTTCTTTGATCTATAGAGTTAGCATAAATGAAGTGAAAGGTTTAGGTTGTACATAAACTATAAAACTTGAAGAAATTCAGAAGGTAAAACCAAAACCTCTCTATGAGCATTTTATGCTTGCTGGGACTGAGCTTGATGTTTCTACACAGACACAGAAACATAAAAAGGGTAAGAACTTAGTTCTAAAAGCTAAGTATCATGCACAAACTCCCCATGATTATCCTTCTACGCAAAAACCCAAAGTTGTAAGAAACTATGGGGAAACTAACAAGAGAGTATCCAGAAAGTGGGTACCTAAGGATAAAATAACTTATGTTGCAGACATCCTTAGCAGCTCAACTGAAACACCAGTCATGGTACCTGGACATTGGATGCTTGTGACATATGACGGGCATAAGGTTTATCTTCCAAGATTTGGAACTTAAGCCCGGAGGCTTCGTTGGTTTCAGAGGAAACTAGAAAGGAAATATCATTGGCTTCGGAACTATTGGTAACAGTAAAATTTCTTCTATTACTAATGTTCTTTTAGTTGATGGTCTGATGCATAACCTATTGTCTATTAGTCAACTTAGTGACAATGGTTATGATATCAGTTTTAATCAAAAGTCTTGTAAGGCTATTAGTCAGAAAGATGATATAGTCCTTTTTAACGGGAAGAGAAAGAACAACATTTATAAAATCAGACTTTCTGATCTTGAGGATCAAAATGTAAAATGCCCGATGTCTGTTAATGAGAAGCAATGGGTATGGAACAAACATTTGGGCCATGTTAGCATGAGAAGGATTTCTTAGTGAAATAAGCTTGGATTAGTCAGAGGCTTACCCAACATGAAGTTCGCTTCAGATGCTCTTTGTGAAGCATGTCAAAAAGGAAAGTTTTCAAAAACTTCTTTTAAAGCGAAAACGGTTATTTCTACCTCTAGACCATTAGAACTTATGCACATTGATTTGTTTGGACCGGTCAAAACTGCCTCTATTAATGGAAAGAAGTATGGATTGGTCATCGTTGATGACTATAGCCGTTGGACATGGGTAAAGTTCTTCAAACACACAGATGAGTCACATTTTGTGTTCTCTACTTTATGCTCACTAGTGCAACAGAAATGAACTGCAAAACAGTCAGAGTCAGAAGTGGTCATGGTGGCGAATGTGAAAATAAACATTTTGAAAATCTTTTTGATTCAAATGGTATTTCCCATTATTTCTCCTGTCCTAGAACTCCACAACAAAATGGAGTTGTAGAAAGGAAGAATAGGACCCTACAAGAAATGGCCCACACCATGATCCAAGAAACTGATATGGCTAAGCATTTCTGGGTAGAAGCAGTTAACACAACTTGTTATATTCAGAACATAATTTCTATTAGACCTATTATGGGTAAGACTCCCTATGAATTGTGGAAGAACAGAAAGCCCAACATTTCTTACTTTCACCCTTTTGACTGTGAGTGTTTTATGTTGAACACTAAAGAGAATCTTGGAAAGTTTGATTCTAAAGCACATAAGTGTCTATTGTTAGGATATTCTAAACACTCTAAAGGCTATAAAATCTTTAACACTGAAACAAGAATTTTCGAAGAATCAGTTCATGTTAGATTCAATGATAAGCTTGACCCTGAAAAATCAAAGCTAGTTGAGAAATTTACAGATTTGAAGATCAATCTTTCAGAATCCGAGGATAATGATTTTGAATCAAAAGACTCAGAAGGAAAAGCTAAAGACGCTGAAGTAAAAGATTCAAAAGCGACTCAACCAGAAGTTTTCGTTGGTCTAACTCATCAGAAGAAGAGTAGACAGAGAACTTCTCACTCTGAAGAATTGATTCTGGGAGATAAAGACGTTTCAGTCAGAACTAGATCTTCATTAAAATCTTCTGAAGAGACTCTTCTAGGTTTGGTATCTATGATAGAACCCACATCAATTGATGAAGCTCTTTTGGATAATGAATGGATTATGGCTATGCAAGACGAATTAAATCAATTAACCCGAAACGACGTTTGGGATCTTGTTCAGAAACCAAAAGGTTTCCATGTTATTGGAACCAGATGGGTTTTCAGAAACAAGCTCGATGAGAAAGGCAAAGTTGTCAGAAACAAAGCTTGACTGATAGCACATGTTTATAGTCATCAAGAAGGTGTAGACTATACAAAAACCTTTTCTCCAGTTTCCAGGTTAGAGTCTATTCGTCTTTTAATTTCATTTGTAGTCAATCATAACATCATCCTTTATCAGATGGATGTTAAGAGTGCATTTCTAAATGGATACATTTCTGAAGAAGTATATGTGTACCAACCTCCTGGATCTGAAAGTTCTCAAAATCCTGACTTTGTTTTTAAACTAAAAAAGTCGTTATATGCTCTAAAGCAAGCTCCCAGAGCTCGGTATACTAGACCAAGTAACTTCCTTTTGGAAAATGGTTTTACCAGAGAGAAAGTGGACACAACTCTCTTTTGCAAAACCTTTAAGAATGATATTCTGGTTGTGAAAATTTATGTTGATGATATTATTTTTGGTTTTACTAATGCTTCGTTGTGCAAGGATTTTGCTAAGTCAATTCAAGTAGAGTTTGAAATGAGTCTGATGGGAGAACTCAAGTTCTTTCTGGGAATCCAGATTGATAAAAGTTCAGAAGGAACATACATTCATCAAAGCAAATATACAGGGGAACTTCTGAAGAAGTTTAACTTGTCAGAATGTATGCAAGCAAAGACTCCAATGCATCCTACATGTATTGAAATTCCGGTATCAAATATGAGATGTCGAAGGTAATGTCACGACACTAATATCTGAACAATATAAACAGGATAAAAGATAAAGAACAGTAATACAAGTGACACAAGCAATTGTTAACCCAGTTCGGTGCAAACTCACCTACGTTTGGGGGCTACCAAGCCAGGAAGTAAATCCACTAAACAGAATTAGTTCAAAGACTCTCAGTAAACAACTTCAAGTTACAGTCTTTTCACCTAATCTCTACCCATGTGACTTCTATCTAAGAACTCTTAGATATGAGATCCTACTCACTCCCCCTCAATCACAACATTGATGTATAAACAAATATTATAATGAAATAAGACACTCTTCAAGAACATATACTTGATCTTGCTTAAAAGCTTCAACCAAGTAAACACACACTCATGCTTCAAAGCTTAGAGTGGTAAATTACAACTCAAAATTCAGTCCAATTCAATCATCTATGGATGAATGAATGACTCACAATACACACGACCACACAAGACTAAAACCCTTATTCTCTCTCAATATTTCGTTCGTTATTTCTTGTGTGTTAAAACCAGGTTTTCCATGCGCTTTTTATAGAAGCGTTTGGATGGGCTTGGACATCATAAAACCCTAAAACTATTTTCCATTCGTATCTTCTTATGACAGCTGATTATATCTTGTTGGAAGATAAGTCAATCTGGTTTTAATTACTGATTGAATGGTGCGTTCAATCATCTCATCAATCACACATAGATTAGCATAAAAAGCACAATCACACAATACATAACATTCATACTGAATGTTCTATATACATATGTCTTGACATCGGGTCTGACATCTCAGCAAAATCCTGCACAACCACATTTTAAACACCCTGCAGGAACCTGTTATATTATGTCAAGATAACACTTGTGACAACTTGTGAACACTCTAGGTTTTACCAAAATTGATGCCAACACAAAGAACCAACATGTATTCTGGAGAAAGAATAGGTAAAAAGTAAAGTAAATCAGAAGCTATTCAGAGGTACAATAGGCTATCTCCTTTATCTAACTGCTTCTAGACCTGATATTTTATTCAGTGTCTGTTTATGTGCTCGCTTCCAATCAGATCCTAGGGAAACTAACTTAATTGTTGTTAATATAATATTTAGGTATCTGAAAGGTACTACTAACCTTGATTTATTTTATAGAAAATCAAGTGAATATAAATTAGTATGCTATTGTGATGCTGAGTATGCTAGAGAGAAAATAGAAAGGAAAAGTACTCTTGAAGTTGTCAATTTCTAGGAGACAAACTGATCTCATGGTCCAACAAGAGATAGTCAACAATTGCACTTTCAACAACTGAAGCTGAATATATTGTCGCTTCTGGATGCAACGTTCAGATACTCTAGATGAAGAGTCAACTGGAAGATTATCAAATATTCAAGAGTAACATTTCCATTCTCTGTAATAATACTTCTACTATATGTTTGTCTAAGAATCATATCTTGCATTCTAAGGCTAAGCATATTGAAATTAAACATCACTTTTTATGTGACTATGATCAGAAGGTTATTTGTCACTTAAAATTTGTTGATACAGACCATAAATGGGCTGATATCTTTACAAAACCCCTTGTTGAAGATAGATTCGTTTTCATTCTGAAAAACATATTTATGGATTTTTTCCAGAATGAAAAGATGAATTTCAAAATATTTAAGTCTTCAGAGTTCTAAATTAGATTCTGGAATTTATTTGTTGACTTTGAGACATGAGCTTTCTGAAGTAAGAAAGGTTTTGATCATTTCTGAACAGTTGTCACATGAGCTTTCTGAAGTAAGAAAGGTTCTGATCATTTCTGAACAGTTGTCACATTAAATGCTTGTCTTGTCTATTAATAGTGTGTGGTTCTTAGTGGTGACAATTGTCCCACTTTCTGAGCATGCGTATTAATGTTGTGACACATTGAGTTTCATATTTCTTGGAATTAGGTTAAAATCTCTTACAATTCCCCCTATGTCTGCGTAACTTTTAACTTGTCATCATTGTAAAAAAATTCTTATATAAACTCACTTCACTCACATTTTCACACTACGTGCATATTATTCCCACACTTTCTTCTTTCAAGCCTTCAAACACTCTTTGAAATTGTTCATCCTCTCCTGCAACTTCAACAATGGTTGCTTCTCAACAACATATTCAACAACAGATTTAACAACAACAACAATCTCCCAGTTACTCCAAGGCTGATGAAAATCATCCCGTTATGGAATGGATTCCTGAGTTAACTCTCAATACTCCTGTTGATGAGTTAATGGTACTCTGTGAGACTATTGTGGACTTCAAAAATATGAAGAACAATGACTTCGATTTCTCTGAAATGCTGGAATTCCAAGGATGGAAGTGTTTCTTTGAAAGATTAGCTGGTCATGTTTATCCAGTGCTTGCGAAGCAGTTTTAGATACATGTTGTGGCTACAAAGGATACAATCTCTTCCTTCGTCATGAACAGGAAGATTATTGTCACTGAAAAATCTATCACTGGTCTTATTTATCATAATGGTTGTGGAAAAAGGGTCTACAACATTAAAACTGATGCAAGAAGGAAAGTTATGGTTGCATCTGTCATCTTCAAGGAAGGAACCAAGTTGGATGAAGGAAAAGTTCCAGTGCTAAAGACTTAACTAATAGACTAAAAGTTTGGTTCAAAATTATTCTGGGATGCATTCATCATCGCCCTAACACAAACTCCTATGACTACATCAATACTATCCAGAAGTATATGTTGTTCTTCTTGGAAAAAGGGTACAAAGTAGCACTTCCAACAATTCTATTCAAATTTCTCATGGATTCCATTAGAGAAACCAGAACTGGAAGTACATCCAAGAATGGAAGGTTCATTCCTAATGGAAGGTTAATTTCTGATATTCTTGTCGAGAACAGTCTGTTGGATGACCTTCTGGTCAGTGGTTTAACTGATGAATTAGTGAAATATGCTGGAAAGATCTTCCGGGGAAAGAATCTCAAGAGCATGGGCCTCATCTCTAAGATAGTCCGGCCAAATTTAATTCCTTCAAAGGATGATATTTTTGGAATGAGGATTCCAGTTGAAAACTTACAAATCTTCACCAAGATTGATCCTCCGGAAGTTCTGGAATATTACCTCGAAAGTTGTCTGAAGGATGGAGTTGATCCATTGGTTGATCCATTCAACCTACCATAAACTTATCCTGATGTGCATGGGAAGAGGAAGAAAGAGTCTAGATAAGAAGGAACATCAAGACTTCAAAAGAATAAGAAGGATGCAGAGTATCAGGACGAAGATCAAACGCCTCTAAGTGAGCGCCAAAGGCATATGCTTCTAAGGGTGACTTTTGGCGTTGTCTAGTAATCAACCAAGGCTCCAAGTGAAACTACTTCTGGTAAGCTTCCTGAAGCCAGTAATCTTGTTTTTTCTGATTCTACTATTTCTGAAAGGATCTTACCAATTCAACCTCCTCCAAATTCTCAACCAATTTCATCTTTTTCTCAACCAATCTCTGAACCCATTTTACTTCTACCTCCCACAGAAACTCCTGTCTTAGAACCTATTACAGAAACTCTTACAGTTTCTGAAACTCTGTTACAACAACAACATCATCAGATACCATCAACATCATCTCCTTCACATTTACGTTCTTCAGCCATTCCACCTTCATCTGTGTCCACTCCTCACGTAGAAAATCCAAAGACAACAACCCCCATAACATCCCTCGAGAGATTTTGGAAACCAAATGTCTGAGGGTACTCTTGAAGGCATGTTCAATTTTGAACCTGAACTAAAAGTATCTGATTCAGAAACACCCATGGTCATTCCCCCCACTCTCCTAACTCTTTATGGTCTGAATCCTGATCCAACCATAGTAGACCTTTCTGTCAGAATCCCTAAACTTCCAAAAACAAACCCAAATATTGGTAAGATTCTGAAGAACTATGAGTCAGAATCAAGAAGACGCCTTCGTGCAGCTATGACTACTAGTTGTTCATGAGCCAATCCTGCTGAAAGTGTTTCTGCTTGAGAAGACTACAGAAGTTGGATAAACTCCCAAATCTCTAAGCTAAAGAACTTCAGGTATAAAGTATCTGAAAGAAACTTATGTTATGGGTTTGTACCCCTAATGGAAATCTGGAAGTTATAAAATGCATCGTTATGTCTTCTAACTTCGGAGATTAAGAAAGTTGTTCAGGGAGCTAAGAAAGAGTCTGGACATCCAAAATATGTTATGGAAGAAGTTGTTGCATATCCAGTTGTTTCTGAAGACCAACAAATTGAAGTTTCTCTTCCTCAACAGTCTGCTAGAACTTCTTCTGGAGAAATTCCTAATGTGCTTCTGAAGACCATCGAGAAAATGAAAGTTGATAATGCTCTGGTTAAAGAACATCTGGAAAGAGAGGAAATGATGTTTCAGTTGATACTTTCCAGACTTCCGACGCCTCCTCCTCAGAACCATTAGCATTTTTTCAAAGTTTTTACTTTTGTTTTAAGAGTTTTCCTGTTTTTGATTGTATCTTTTTTACCTTTTGGCATTGATTTATGAAAATCATGTTTGTTTGTTTCCATTCCTTTTATTTTATTTTATTTGTCTATGTCTTTTTGATTGATGACAAATGGGGATTAATATATCTACGGGGAAGATTCGTAATTAATTTTGACATACTTATATTCCGGAATAAGAACCCAAACATTGTTTAAATGTATCTTCTAACAACTACTTTGAAGAATAGTTTGTTAATTGTTCTACAAGGTTAAGTTCAAACATCAGAAGCTCTTTTGGAATTTCAAAGATCAGAATGTAAGTTACCAGTTTTTGATGAAATGGTCTACTATCTGAGCCTAAAAACTTTCACGATGATGATTAAGAATTAGATCCAAGCATATGAGTCTTCAAGGAATTAATAACCATGCTCTGAACTTGGAATATTGGGTATCTGGCATCAAGTTTTGAAGAATTGAAAGATTCGACATCAAGCTATGAGGAAGTGTAACTTCCATAGTAATCAGACTTGGCAATCAAGCTTTCAAGAAGAATTCTTAACCAGGTTCTGAAAATTCTTTTCAAAGAGATTTTTTCTTCAAAGGTAATCAAGCTCTGAAAGAGAATTTCAAAGATAACCAAAATTCAAGCTTCTAAAGGAAATCAGAGTCTAAAACTTTTTCAAAAGAATTCAACTAAGCTTTTGAAGTGAAGTTCATCAAAATGTTGATGTTGACAAACCAGTGCTCTGGAGAACATCATGCAACTTCTGAAGACAAACCAAAATCTGATTGAAGATCATTCTAGTACTTCAAAAAGGTTAATCAGGAAAGTGCTCTTTCATTATGATTTTATATTTTTTAGGATTATACATCTCAGGAGGAGCTTTGTGCTTCTATAAGATATATCCTTTTGTGATTACCCTGTACAAAATTGTTCATCAAAATACATGTTTTGTCATCATCAAGAAGGGGGAGATTGTTAGAACAAGATTTGGTTCTGCATCTATACCTTTAGTTTTGATGATAACATGTTGTATTTATGTGAGAACAATTTTGGTACTCTAATGGTTTGTTATTGTGTAGTTTTAACAAACAGTTTCGATTCTGAGTATATGCCGTGCAATGTCACCAGTTTCTGAATGATGAGTTCAAATTCCACTTCCACGTCAGTTATAAGAAGTTTTGAAAGATGTTCAAAGTTGCTACGAAAATGATCTTTCTGCTTCTGTGTTAATTCACTCACGAGAAGCTTCTGAGGAGACGATATGTTGCTGCTGCAACATTCTCCCAGTTCGTGGTTCTGGACATGACTCTGATCAGTAAGCTTCTGAAGAATGGAAAGCTTAGGAAGTTGTGTTACTAAACTGAAGATTTTGAAGATCTCAAGCTAGACGTTAAGGTTATCAAGGTTCTGAATGAAGACTTTGAAGATTATGAAGATACTGAATATCTCAAGCCAGACTGGTGACGCTGTCAAGGTTCTGGCAGACGATTTTGAAGTTTCTGAATCCAACTTTATGTTTCTTCATTTCATGTTTCATCAACTATCATCTGAAGCCAATGAACTTGAAGATAAGATCAAATGGGTATTTGATCAAATAGTACATAGTACAAATCAAATATTCTTTCCACTACTTAATTTCGTGGGCAAGGACAATATTGTACATCACACCTGTCACTGAATTTGTGGGTGAAGGACGGTACACAATATCACTCCCTTCACCATCCAACAGTGGACAACCACTCTATTTGGTTTTCCCATTTTACCCTCCAACGGTCTTCTTCTTATTTTATATAAGTAGGAATTTGGGACTTAAATAAAAAAGATGAAGCGCTACAACAATTTGACAAGTCTATTTCTTTGTTAAAAGCTATCAATTTTGTATACAGTTTTTCTTTAAGTGTTTGCAATTCATTTGTGTAAAATATGCTTGTGTAGAAGCAACTTGTAACACACAAACTCTTATTCAAACTGTTTATTTGATTTCTTAAGGAGACTAGGGTATGGTTGGATCCTTGAGAAGACAAAGAAGGGTATTTTTTTATGATTCTTTAAGGAGACTAGGGTATAGTTAGATCCTTGAGAAGACAAAGAAGGTTATTCTTTATGATTATTGTAATCAGTTGATTATCATGGATTAAGTCCTTGTGTATAAGGCGAAATCACCTTGGCGGATGGATTGGACTAGCTTTGAGTTTTAAGCGAACCAGGATAAAAATACTTGTATTTTTATCTCTTTGTTTTTAACAGTTAAGTGGTATTTTTGAGTTGATAAAAAAACTTTTGTTTTTAAAACCAAATTCAAACCCCTCTTTCTTGTGTTTTTTCACACCTTCACAGTATAGGTCATGTGTCGACCTGTATAGGCGGCACATTAAATAGAAGCTACAGGTTTTAAAAATGCGGTACATGAGCTGACTTGTAACTCGTATATGTCGACACGTGGACTGTTTTTTACATAAAAACTTGTTTTTAATGCATGACACCTTTCCTAACTCATTTCAAAATAATTTTATGCTTCCTAATGCTAAGATGCACATTAAGACTCAAAGGATATCGTCCAATATACATAAACGCTAAAATATCCTAGTTTTTACATCATACAAAATACTCTCTCTGGTCCTATTTATAAGAGAAAGTTAACTTTTTAGATTAATTGAATAATTAATGTATATGGTCCATGATACAATCCAGATACATTTATTATTCAATGAACCTAAAAAGTAAATTTTCTCTTATAAATAGGATCAGAGGTAGTACATCTAACAGAAAGTTTCACTCACATAAAGTTCAAATATTATGAAACAATCTATTGAAACAAATTTTGAAAAAAAAAACTATAGTGAAAATGAACCTGTAAATACCAATGACTAAGATGTGATGTTATGGTTTCGTTATGGGGTTTCCATATAAGAGAGACGACTGGCAGAGTTGTTAAGATTTCGTTTTGAGTGAGACGAATGAAAGAATTGTTAGGGTTTTATTTTGAGAGAGACGGTTGTTATGTACTGAAGCGAGAGATAATCTCGCTTATATATAAATAAGTAGCACTTTTCACCACGGTTAAAAACAAAAATTATGGTGATATACAAAGTCAAACACATTATTATCACGATAAATGACCAAATTGTTGGTGTTGGGATTCAAACCAATTCACTCCATGTACATTTCACCACGGTTGTTCTACATGATCGTTGTTACATGTCTTTTAGTAAATACAAAAAAAAAATGCCCAAAAATAAACTATTACCACGGTTAAAACGACGATCGTTGTAAAATTGGTGTTACGAAAGGTCTATTTTGTAGTAGTAGACCCTGAAACCTTAGCTTTATTGTTGAATGATGAAGACTTTAGAGAGAATGTGATACTAGACATTCAACCACTTCGTATTGACACAAGTCCTGCTAAACAACCTACTCATGTTGAATAAACTACTCATGTCAAGCCAACATCAAGTGGTATCAGAACATTTATTGGTGTAAGACCCAAAATATCTAAGTCTACTAAGTCTAATTCATTCAAACAAATATAAGTTGTCAAGGAATCTACTTACAAGCCAAGTAGTACCGATCTTGTAAGTTATGTTTTGGTCATTGTTGTGTTATACTTAGTTTCAATCATTTGTCCATTATGCTAAAACTATGCTACCATTAAAGGTAAAAAAGCATAATATCAAAGAGGAAAAAGTTTAATCATGTTCCACTTCAAAAAATAAAGAGTGATAAACTTATGACGATCAAGACACTGGATATTATGGGGCCTAGAAAAAATGCTAAAGATCCATTTGTGATTCCAAAAGAAGAAGAACCAGTTCACGACAGTACTAAGAGAATGAATAGTCAAAATGAAATAAAAAAAACATGTCTCAATGATTCAGAAGGAGAAGAAGTTTTGTCATGAGTTACTTACTTATTTTTAGGGTTTTTGAGATTTATTTGTACTCTAAGTATCGTGTATCATCATTAGATATTTTGTATACTCTAAGTATTTTGTGTACTGTAAACATTCTATTGCTGATGCTATTTTGGGTTGTATTTGTTTTGGTAAAATAAGTATTTTGTGTAATGTCAGAATTATACTCCTCTAAGTATGAAATTAAACCATCAATGTTATATTCAGTTCTTACAAAAAAAAATTGTGTTATTGAGTGGTTGTATAATTGTAAATCATAACATGTATAAAATTATTAAGTAAAGTTAAGGCTAGAGAAAAATTGTTACTATGCTATAATTTTAGTCCAACATTAACCAATTTCAGTCCAATATTTAAGTATTACTATGTCAAATAAACATCCTCAATACATAATAGAGTTAAACATTTCCAATAATACAACCATGTCTCTCAATCATTAACACACTCCTTCAACATTTACATTTCATCACAAAGTACACATTAAACATAAAAGAGATTACAATGCATAACATTTTCATTTTTCCAGAAAATTTCTTTGAATTCAGTTTGTTCTTCAAATTCTTGTTCTTATACTTTGAATCTTCATACAACTCCTTCAAATAACGCAGAGCTTCCAACTCATTCATATTGCTTCATCTTCATTTCCAGCTTTTTCTCTCATATATTCATCACATATGAACAAATCACATGTGTCATCATCCCTTCAAAATGGTCATCTCCAAAAAAACCTACCTTTGTTAGATCCCTTCTTGCATTGATATGAATTCATACAACCTTGACAATCACACAAATGTCCAGCTAGAATTTTGACAGATGAGGATAACATGGGTGGTACATTGATTGAGTTTGTCCTTGAAAACAACATTGAAACAAAACTACAGGGTTGGATTCTACGTTTTCTGCTGAAAGAAATTTAGGGAAGAAAGAGTTAGTGAAAGAATTAAGACAAACACGATTAGAGAAGATGACTTTTTAATAAGCATTCCAAAAAATAAAAAATAAATAGTTCATCCAATTAAATTCACTCCGACTAATCATTAAAACTGTCACATAACCAAAAAAAAAAAATCCACACCTTTTGTATACATCACATTTTATTAAACAAATTTAACGTCATGACCAAAAGTGTGGATAGTAATTATTAGAAAAATGATTCTTTAAAGAAATTTTATTGAAAGAATAAAAATGAAATATTCAATATTTAAAGATATATTTAATCTTTTTAAAAATTGGAAATGTAATTTTTTTTTAAATTTTAATAATTGTTGTGTATTATTATGATTTTCAAACCATCCAAAAATTGAAAAACATAATGCATAAATCAAATGCCATGAATATTACAAGCCACGTTATATAAAACTTTATTCTTCATATATAGTTGTTTTTTCAAAAAAGAATCTATCCTGCACCTGAATTTCTTCTATTTTTCTATGAATATGGTACGAAGCTAATTCAATTGATGATAGTCAAATGTCGACCATTTAGAGTTTAGTCTGCGTCGAGGAGTTAGTAATGACACCCCATTATTATGACAATTGAGAACAATATGAACTAATATAGTACTAGAACTAATATTTTACTGACAAATTATTTTACTGTTCACCAATACGGTAAATAGTAAAATATTATAATAATATATATATTTTAAAAAAATATATAAAAAAAATGTTTTTATTTTTTATTTTTTTATTTTTAAATTAAATAATATTGATATAAAATTATGTGATTAATTAATTTCATAATTTTATTAACCAATTTTTTATATTGTATTAACCAATTTTGATGACTTCTCAAAATTTATTTGGATAACGTTTATTAACCAACTGATAATTTTATTAACCAACTTTTTACTTTTTATTAACCAACTTTGATATACAAATACAAATTATTTTTAATATTTGGATGTGTATTAACCAACTTCGTCACTTTATTAATCAACTTTTTACATTTCATTAACCAATTTTATTTCATTACTTTAAAGATGTTGTTTACGGTGATTTTTTTTTGAAATAACCACAATTTTCAAAATAATTTCCAAAATAACAATTTTTTCAATTTTTTTCCTTCAAAATAACCACCTTTTAAAACAGATGCGCCAGATGAACTGGCACATCCATTTTCCATCATGAAGAGGTGTCAATGCTTCTGGCGCCTGCATTGGAAGCCTCATGAAGAGGCGACAATGCCTATGGCGCATGCATTTTGGCTCATGAAGAGGCATCAATGCATCTGACGCCTACATGTCTTGACATGTCAGGCGCCTAGCCTCTTGGCGCATGCATTTTCTATCTCCTCTGTATAAATACCTCGCCCTGTATGCAATATTTTTCACACAAATCTTACCCTACAATCATATTTTTTCATTCAACTTCACTCTCCTTCAAGTTTTTTAGTTTTAACCATGTCTGAATACATTCACAAGCGAAATGCCGATTTAATATTTTCCGCCGTTGCGTTTTCGATAAAGATTCGACTTTGGAATACAGATTCGTTTGAACGTCATAATCGGACGTTGAACAATTGGTTAGATGGAAAAATTGGGGATGGTGAAAGGATTAGAAGAATCCAATGACTTGTGTCAATGCTCAACCAAAATGGAGAAGTGCGTGAATGGATGGATATTAAGGCTGACGGAGACGTTCATAGGATAATGCATTACATGTTCAAAATTGTTTTGATGGTTGTAATCGCTTAGTTATTGTATTGTAGTTGTTTTAATTGATTGTGTTGTTGTTTATGTAATGATATTTCCTAACAGACTTATAATATGAAATAAATTTAGTTTTTCATACATTGCAACAGAGGTACATGTGAATTTATCTGGTTGTGGCAATTCCAACACTAGGACAATTAGTACGGTTGTGACCTGACTAAAGGCATGAACTACATAATCTAACCATTTTTTTCGCCGTATCCATTTCGGTTCGAATGCGGGTGTTGTCTGTGCGACCTTTTTTCTTCCTTCGCATAACTTTGTTATGCCAGACGATGTCCCCTTGATGCTCTGGCTAGTAATCATTTTTTGCCACTACGAAAAAACTAATTTTATAAATATTTGATAGGCTGGTGACTTTGTAAACGTTAGATAGCAAGTAGGATGGATCCCTTCGAACCTTTGATCATGCCGCAATGACATGGGAGCAGGGCGTATGAAAGGCTTGGAACTTTCCACAGTCGCACCAACCTCTATCTAGTTTGACTCTCTACTGTCCCATCGGTATGCCCTTATTGTGATTCATGGACTTGACAACACTATACCAACCTTTAGTGTAGTCAAACACCGTGACCACATGTGTGTTTGCTTTTGCAGTTTCATGTCTAATGAATTTCATTGAAGCATCACTGAACAACTGCCTAGATTGCAACATTGAACTCCATTTGGAACGTCTAGTCTCAAACAACGTCTCTAGCCTGAAATATGTTGTCTGCACCAAAGCGATTATAGATAGGTTACAGATGCCTTTGAAGACAGAGTTCATTGATTCCACAAGATTTTTTGTCATGTGGCCTCAACGTTGACCGTTGTCGTATGCTCTAGTCCACTTCTCCAATGAAATACTATCGATCCACCGTACTGCATCTGCGTTTGACAATCTTATTTCTTCGTGGTAGTGTTTGAAAGAAGGTTCTGATAATACGTAACCTACGTTGATAACCTTTTTCCGCAACGTCTTGTCTTTGATTTCCCGCATGAAATTCTGAACAATATGTCTAATACAGAAGACATGCGTCGAAGGAGGATCTTGTCAGCCATTATCAATGTTATTATATGCACTGATGATTGAAGGGTGTCTGTCGGAGATCAAATATAAGTTAGGATGAGGTGCAATGTGCAATCGGAGATTTCTTAGGAAAATACTCCATCCCTCAACAGTCTCCCCTTCAACAATGGCAAAGGCGATTGGAAAAATGTTGTTGTTGTCATCCTTTGCCACTGCCATCAGTAACGTTCCTTTGTATTTCATGTACAACCATGTATCATCAATTTGTATAATAGGTTTATAGAACAAAAAACCTATGATGCATGGTTGATACGCCCAGAAGAGACGGTGGAATATTCCATTTTCAATAGCACACGTCCCGCCTGGTGTATACGCAGGCAACGTTTCCAACTTGACAATAGTCATGGAGCATACTGTTTTAGAGCCAACAGGCATTTTGGAAGTTGTTTGTAACACTCCTCCCGATTGCCAAATACTTTTTCAACAACCTTTGTCCTAGCTATCCATGTCTTCCTATATGATGGAGTGTACTGGTATTGTGCTACAATATGCGAGATTATTGTACTCACCTTTAACGACGGTTTTTCGCCATTTACAGACAATATTTCATCGCATATTAGCTGAGAGCTTAGTTTCCGATGATCTTGCATTGGGTTTATCAGCATGCATGTGTGAATTGGACCCATGGATCCAATCTCCCAAGAATCGCTCCTCTTCAGGTACGAAGCTGACAACCTGAAAAGGCAATGCTCATTCAGACAATAAATTATGTACCTTAATGCATTAGTTCTATCAACTCTGAAATCAGCTGATAGTTCCATGTGAATTTTTTTAATGGATTTTACACAATCCACTTTTGTGTGTTTCCTTGTTTCAAAAATCCTTGCATTTACACATAAGGATTGTACCATATATCTGATGAAGGTTCATTGGAACCCAAATTCAACCTTGTCACGTGTTGTGGTGGACAATATACATGACTAGCTGGTAATGGCCCATCTTCTTCATCAGCGTTCACCGTTGAATCAACCAAGATCTCGACTTCTTTTTCTTCGTCATCTGAAACATTCACCTCACATGCTGCGTAGGTTGCAAACCTAGTAAGACTCCCTCATCTATAAATAGGCTTCAAATCACAATATCAAATCATCTGCAACACTAATCATCTACCCTCTTTCTTTACCACACTTTTTCTCTGCCACACTCAAGCTCTACAACACTCAACCTCAGCAGCATTATGTCTCTGTTGGCTATGGGTGATGAACACAGAGGAACACTCGAGAATATCTCAACATTTGTATGTTATCACTTTCTTTTTACTTATTTCATATTTATTTTGTATATCTCATCACCAAAACACACAACCATTGTTTAACTATAGTACACCCCAGTAACCATCGCTTCGTTTCCAAAACGATTCAATATCCCAATTCGGGCAACTATACCGTCCATAATCCACCCAACCCCATCGACCTAACTATGATGACATGGGCACCAAACTCCATTACGGAAGCGCCGTTGGCCAGAGCCCCCCGGATATTGGAAACAAATGATGACACATCTATCAAATACCGCTGGAACTTCCGTCAGACCTTCACACCAGTCATCATTCGATTAGGTCAGCACGCAAAGACCTCAAACACCTCAGGAAAATCGTGGGAGACCTCGAAGACAAACTAACTCACCTGGATGTGGAACAAGGGGACGTTTCGATCGGGACGGTTATTAAATTTTTGTCAATCCCATGTAACATTTATTATATCATGGATAATTTTTTTTACCTTATATTTTATTATTTAATAAAAAAATTTAAAAATTAAATTAAAAATTAAAAAAAAAATAATACAAGGATGTATGCGCCAGATGAATTGGCGCATACACCACATGCAAAGTCATGCGCCATATGCATTGACGCCTCTTCATGAGACAACAAATGTATGCGTCACTCAAGCTGACGTCTCCCCTTTAGGGAAAATGGATGCGGCAGTTCATCTGGCGCATCCATTTTAAAAGGTGGTCATTTTGGAATTTCATTTTTAAAAAATAGTTATTTTAAAAAAAAAATCATTTATGGTTAGTGTTCACGGATACTATTCATACATTGTTCATTTATACACTATTCACGCATTATTCATAATTATTTTTTTTATTTTAAAAAAATACTGTTCACCATATAAATACGATGAACAGTGAATACGGTGTATGTATTTGGTGTAAGATGTGATATATGAATATCATTGTTGTATTTTATATATATTCTAAGACTATTATAAAGGAGATTAGTAATCTTAATTCGTAATCATTAATCAACATTCAGCAGCTGTATATAGGTACTAGCCAGATAGCTTAGCATCTCAACATTGTTTTTTTTCTTCTTTAAAACAAAAGAATCTGAAAATTGTAGATAAGATAAAATAAGTAAAATTGACATGACTATAGTGAGAAAAAAACTTATTTATGTCTCCCTAATCAACGTTCGGCAGCGGGTATATGTCTCAACGTGGGTTGCATCAGCATGTGAGAATTGTTTTTTTCCTTTCCTTCTTTTCATGGTAACATGCCATGTGAGATTTATTGGACAGACTTAAACAAAATTAGGTTGAGTATAAATAAATATATAAATAAAATCATGTTATATATCTATATATTTATGAAAATAATTTATAAAAATGGTACTGTAGTAATTTGATATATATATATATATATATATATATATATCCAAATTAAAAATTATTCTCTAAACTAATTAAAAGTTAAAGAAGATTGTTAGAAAAAAAAACACCTTTATTGCTTACTCTTTCCAAATAATGTTAGATGATTAATTCATCATATTAGAAAAAAAAAAGGGAGGACAGAATATCAACAACTAACTCTAATATTAGTATTAAAAGTTACTCTAGCATGAATTTCAAATGTTTAGTCTACTAATAAAAAAAAGTATATTATGGTAAAAGCACTATTAACGACTTATTATAATAAATATTCAAAAATCGTAGCGCATTACTTAAGGATAATTTTTAATGATATTATTAAAAAAAATAAACAATAAATTCATGTATCAGTTTATGAAACCGTTTGTTTTAATTTTTTTTAATGAATTTGTAGTTTTACCTTTTTTTTAAATTTTTTTTTTTTTTAAGTTTCAAATATAAAATTGATTTAAATATTTATTCATAAAATATTATTTTAGTTATTTTATTATTTTTCCATAACTTTTTTATAAATATTTTTTTTTTAAAATTACTTAAAATTTAACTATTTTAAATATCTTTTCATAAAACTATTTTTGAGATGCATTTTTTAGAAAAATTATAATTTTGACTATATTTGTTAAAATATCAAAATTAATCTTTCAATTTATAAAAAATATATTTAAGAAACTTTTAATATTTTGAACAACGTTTTAAAAAAACACTATTACAAATAACCCCATTTTACCTCAGACACGAAGGGCATATAATATCGGTTACACAATAGAGGTAACAAAAAGATGAATGATTGGATCTTCCTTTGTATCTCTCATTCTCGTTCACAACTCTCAATGAGACAATTGAAGGAAAATTGCGATCCAAAACGCAACGGAAATTAAAAAATTTCCTTTAGTGATCCTTAGGAATGAGCATGATTAGTGATAGAAACGGTTATCTCTTGTGGCGATTGAAACCTTTGATGTAGATCTAAGGAGTGATCACGAGCGTTGAATGGTGACAACACCTCTACTAAGTCCACACGAACAGATTCCTTCAGTCTCGGTACTAGCTGCTACGAATGAAGACTTTGAGTGAGAGAGAGAGAAACGAAATTTCATCAAGTGAAATGCTTCTGCACAAGGGTTCTATTTATAGAATCACTTGTGTGGGTTGCAAGCTAAAAAGCCCACGTAAGTGTATGTGGCCCATATCTTATGGTATACCAAAATTCACTTAAGCGCGTGATACCTTACCATATTTCGTATTTTGCTTAAGTGCATCGTACCTTACGATATTCTACAATTCACTTAAGTGCACCGTACCTTAAAGTGTTCCTTATTTACTCTGTCTCTCACCAATCCGTCCTTTTGTGTGTGACCCTGTAGGTTTTTGCGATATTGACAATTATTTTAAATCACGTATTAACATAATAAACAGTGAGTGGTATCTAGCAACACATCACTGCTACCCAAGACACGGAAATATCATGTGATCGGACAAATCCCTTTTTTTGTGATAATACTTGTGTATACAATTATCCTTTTGCCCTTATGTCTATATTGAACACAAGACATAAACCGTGTCATCTTTGTCCAGTTCAATATTTGGCCCTTAGACATTTATCCTATTACACAGGATGGGCAAATTCCATCTAGGTCACTCATGTCCCTTAGCAGGCTTCACGGAGTACCCATCAACTGTCTTTTTGGTCATCCAATTACGGACAACGTTTAATCAGCAATAAAGCACTTGACTCTACATCTAGGGTCCATAGTGGTTTCAGGTCGAAGAGTGGTATACACCACTATCACCATGAGAATAACTTATGACACTTTGCATAATATTCTATATAGTATTCTCATAGCGGGTCAATCCAATATAAATATTACTCCTAATATTCATACTTATGTTTAAGACTTGATAACTCCTTATCCATAATCCACGAGATGTGATCATTAGTCTATATACATAATAGTCTTAATGCTTTAATGTTACCTCACTTCTCAATAAAGCTCGACTACGGATACTTTAAGAATAATGTCCTTGTGTTTAATGGGATCTCATGATCAAGTCACACTTGATACATTAAACGGACTAGCTATTCTAGGGACTTTATTAAACAAACATAATAAAGAAAAATTCTTTTATAAATAATTAGATACAAGTACCAAAAGTATTGGCCTCTAGGGATTACAACAACAATCTCCCACTAGCACTAGAGTCAATCAGGCATACCCCTAATACCCATAGATCTAGTATGGCCATCATGCTTCTGCTGCGCAAAAGGCTTTGTTAGTGGGTCAACAATATTGTCAAGTATATGTACTCTGCATATTTTCACATCTCATCTATCTATTATCTCTTGAATAAGGTGATAACACCTAAGTATGTGTTTAGATCGTTGGTGAGATCTAAGCCTCTTAGCTTGTGCGATAGCACCATTGTTATCACAATAGAGATCAATGGGACCCACAATGCCAGGAACTATGCCAACTTCACTAATCAACTTTTTGATCTAAACAGTTTCCTTTGTTGCACTTAAGGCAACAATATACTCGGCCTCAGTTGTAGAATTAGTAACTGTATCTTGCTTTGAACTCTTCCAGCTCATAGCGCCACCGTTTAAGCAGAACACATAACCAGATTGTGATCTAAAGTCATCCTTATCTGTCTGGAAGCTAGCATCGGTGTATCCAATTACAGAAAGCTCTTTCTGACCTCCATATATCAAGAATGTGTCCTTAGTCCTTCTCAAATACTTAAGGATATTCTTGACAGCTACCCAATGAGCATCATCGGGATCATATTGGTACCTACTCGTTGCACTTAAAGCATACGAGACATTTGGTCGAGTACATAACATGACATATATGCTAGATTTTATTGTAGATGCATATGGAATCTTATTCATGTGATCCCTTTCTTCCTTAGTTAAAGGGGATTGTGTTTTTTATAGACACAGACCATGTTGCATAGTATTAATCCTTTCTTGGAATCATGCATATTAAACCGTCTAAGCACTTTTCCTATGTATATACTCTGACTTAGGCCAAAAATATTTTGTGATCTATCTCTATAAATCCTGATTCCTAATATATAGGCTGCTTCACCTAGGTCCCTCATAGAAAAGCATTTTCACAACCAAGTCTTTACTTGTTGCAGAGTAGCGACATCGTTTCCAATGAGTAATATATCATCTACATATAATACAAGGAAGGTGATCATGCTCCCACTAACCTTCTTGTAGACACAAGGCTCATCTTCATTCTTGATGAATCCATATTGTTTTACTGTTTCATCAAAACAAAGATTACAACTTCTGGAAGCTTGCTTCAACCCATAGATTGATCTATGTAACTTGCATATCTTTTGGGCTTCTTCTGGTATGTCGAATCCTTCAGGTTCTGTCATGTACACATCCTCAAGAAGATTCCCATTAAGGAAAGCAATTTTGAAATCCATTTGCCATATCTCATAATCATGATATGCAACGATAGCAAGTAAAATCCTAATAGATTTAAGCATTACAACTGGTGAAAAAGTTTCATCATAGCCAACCCCATGAATTTGTTTATATCCTTTTGCAACCAGTCTTGCCTTATAGGTATGTACCTTACCATCCATGTTAGTCTTCTTTTTGAAGACCCACTTGCATCCTATAGGGTTAACTCCTGTATGAGGTTCTACCAAGGTCCAAACCTGGTTTGTGTACATGGAATCCATTTCAGATTTCATGGCTTCTAGCCACTTCTCAAACTTATGACCAGTTATGGCCTCTTGGTAGGTCACAGGATCATCTTGATCCATGAGTAATACATCACCTTGATCAATTATGAGATATCCATATCTCTTAGGTAGGCGAGGGGTTCTTCTTGACCTACGCTGGTCTTGTTCTACTTGAGCAAGTTGCTCTTCCACAACTACTTATCTTTCCTACTCTAATTCATCCATAGGTGTATCAATGCTTTATGATTTTTGAATTTATTCAAGCTCTACTCTCCTCCCAATGATTCCTTTGGAAATAAAATCCGTTTCTAGGAAGACTCCAGTTCGAGCGACAAACACTTTGCCCTCAGAAGGATTATAGAAGTAATACCCTCTTGTTTCTTTAGGATACCCCACAAATAAGCATTTGTCAGATTTTGCCTCAAGCTTAGTTGAAATTTGTCATTTCATATAAACTTCGCAACCCTAAATCTTCATGTAAGACATATGTGGTTTCTTACCACTCCATATCTCATATGGTGTCTTCTCAACATTTTTGGATGGAACACAGTTAAGTGTGTAAAATGTTGTCAATAGTGCATGTCCCCAAAAGAAGTTTGGAAGATCGGCATGACTCATCATGTATCGGACCATGTCTAACAAGGTTCGATTTCTTCTCTCAGATACACCGTTCTATTGAGGTGTTCCAGAAGGATTAGATTGGGATAGAATCCCACACTCTTTCAGATGGTCATCAAACTCTAGGCTTAAATATTCACCACCTCGATTTGATCAAAGAGTTTTAATATTCTTACCTAGTTGGTTTTATACTTCATTCTTGAATTCCTTGAATTTTTCAAAGGACTCTGATTTGTGTTTCATTAAATATACATAACCATATCTACTGAAATCATTAGTAAATATGATGAAGTACTGAAAACCTCATCTGGTTGGTATGTTCAGTGGTCCACATATATCAGTATGTATGAGGGCCAAAAGATTATTAGCTCTTTCACCTTTTCCTATGAATGGAGACTTTGTCATCATTCCAATTAAACAAGATTTGCATATCTCATGTGACTCATAATCAAAAGAGTCCAAGAGTCCATATTTATGGAGTTTGGAAATGCGTTTCTCATTTATGTGGCCTAATCGACAATGCCAAAGGTAAGTTGGATTTAACTCATTAGGTTTCATCCTTTTAGTATTAATGCTATAAATAGGCATTTCAAGATCAAGGACATATAGCCCGTTGTTCATTTTGCAGTAGCATAGAATATATCATTCAAATAAATGGAGCAACAATTGTTCTTTATTATGAATGAAAAATCAAACTTGTCCAAACAAGAAACAAAAATAATATGTCTGCTAATTGTAGGTACACAGTAATAGTTCTCTAACTGAATTATTAAACCACTAGGTAAAGTCAATACATAAGTTCCTACGGCTAAAGCAACAACCTTTACTCCATTGCCAACTCGTAGGTCAACTTCACCTTTTGCCAAATCTCTATGCCTTTTTAGCCCCTACACATTGGTACAAATGTGAGAACCGCATCCAATATCTAATACCCATGATGCAGAAGTAGATAGATTAATTTCAATAACAAAAATATCTGAAGTTGAAGTCTCTACTCCATTCTTCTTATCTTCCCGGTACTTTGGGCAGTTTCTCTTCCAGTGTCCGGTCTTACCACAATAGAAGCAAGTTTCATCCTTTGCTATACCTCCACTGGGCTTCAAAGCAGGAGCAGTGGGTTTGGGTTTGGCAACTTCCTTGCTCTTCCCTTTACCACCCTACTTGGTGGGCCTTTTGTTCTATTTCTTTCTATTTCCAATCATAATAATGGACTTCCCTTTTGACTTCAGATTCTGTTCAGCAGTTCTTAACATGGCTAGCAGTTCAGGAAGAGTTTTGTCCATATCATTCATGTTGAAATTAAGGACAAATTGACTGAAGCTCTCTGCCAATGATTGCAAGATCAAATCAGTCGCAAGTTCCTTTCCGAGGGGAAAACCCAACCTCTCAAGGTTTTCCACATACCCAATCCTCTTGAGCACATGGGGACCTACAGGGGCTCCCTCAGCTAACTTGCCTCGAAAAAGGGATTTTGAAACTTCAAACCTTCCATGCCTTGCTTGCTCTTGATATAGCATCTCCAGGTGTCTGATAATATCGAACGTTGTCATGTTCTCATGTTCCTTTTGCAACTCCGAGTTCATGGTAGCTAGCATGAGGCAAGAAACTTCATTAGCATCATCAACAAGTTTCTTATAAGCATCTTGAAATTATGGTATCAGATATGAGATATCGAAGGTAATGTCACGACACTAATATCTGAACAACAAGTGAAATATGAACAGAATAAAAACCAGGAAACAATTGAAAAACAACACAAACAATTGTTAACCCAGATCAGTGCAAACACACCTATGTATGGGGGCTACCAAGCCAGAAAGGAAATCCACTAAACATAATTAGTTCAAAGACTCTCAGCAAACAACTTCAAGTTACAGTCTTTTCACATAATCTCTACCTGTGTGATTTCTATCTAAGAACTCTTAGATATGAGACCTTACTCACTCCCCCTCAATCACAACAGTGATACTAGAACAAATATCAAAAAGAAAGAAGACACACTTCAAGGACACACACTTGATCTTGCTTAAAAGCTTCAATCAAGTAAACAAATACACTCGTACTTCAAAGCTTAGAATGGACAAATTACAACTCAAAAACTCAGTCCAATTCACACATCAACAAGATGGATGAATGGCTCACAATTCACAAATGCACACAAGGCTAAAGCCCTAATCCTCACTCACTTCACCGTTCGTGTTTTTTATCTCTAAAACAGGATTTACATAGTCTTTAAATAGAAGCTTTCGAAATGGGCCTGGGCAGCATGAAACCCTAATTCTATTTATTGCGTATTCCCTAAGACATAGCAGCGAATCATTCCTTTTCGGGAAACAGAATATTCTGGAATTAAATAGAATTACTCCTTGAATAATGCATGCAATCTCCACATAAGCACACAAAGACTTGCATGAAAAGAGCAACAACCAAATACATAACATTCAGACTGAATATTATGTATGCACATGTCGTAACATCGGGTCTGACATCTTGAATAAATCCTGCATAACCATATCAAACAACCTGCAGCAAGCTGATATCACATGTCAAGACTACATGCATGACATCTTGTGATAACACTAAGTTTTACCAAAATTGATGCCAATTTAAAGAACCAACAAACTCCCCCTTTGGAAAATTTTGGCTAAAACAAACAACAGATCACACGTTCACAAGAAATCAATCAGAGCATCAGTTCAACAGCAGAAGAAAACATACACACATCACTAGCAAAAATAAAGACTAGTAAACACACAAGCACTTCCACATACAACACTAGCAAGAACCAACTAGCAAACATCAGGACACACAAGTGCTTGTACTCTCCCTCAAGTCTATGCAACTTCCCAGAACATAACAGCTCCCCCTTAAGCCAGTCCACAACAAGCAACAACCACACTGCTTCACACAAATAGAACACAGAGAATTCTCCCCCTATACCGAATAAATAAACACCAGAATTCTCCCCCTGTATCAGACAAGCACAACAACAATACTACAGAGCTAAGATAAGATACTCAGCTACATCTACAACTACTTCTCCCCCTTTTTAGTCAAAAGAGACCAAAGAGACAAAATAAATGTATATCTAGTCATTAACAGAAATACCAGAAGTTAAAGAGTTACATCACCAAGTACATACACAGTTGTAAGAATTCTGAGAAACAAACAAAAAAACACAAGGAAATCCACCAAAAGACAAAAAAAACCATCAAAACAAGAGGGACCAAAGCCAATAGAGCTACTCAGTAGAGCTTGAGTTTATAGCCTCTTCAGTAGCACCAGAAGCAGAATTGCCACTCGCATCATCATTGTTAGTAGACCTCTCATTAGAGGTGTGAGCTTCAGCTTCTTCTTCATGGCTGACATTAGCATGTTCAACATTTTCACCCTCAGTCTGCTCCAAGCTTTCAATCAAGACATCCAAAGATTGTTTTCTAGTTGTGGCTACCCTAATCCCTTCACCTAGCTCTTTGCATGTCTCATTAAGCTTAGCAATTGCTCCAACTTTTAAGATTGGCCTCCTCATGGCAAATGTCATGACAATATCCTCGACATGACTGCCTTCAAAGAGTTTGTAGTGCACAAACAGAGCTGGTTTTCTCCTACTAGGTAAATCATTTGAGCACAGAATACCAGGATGTTGATTCAAGATAATTCCACCGATCATAAAGGGAAAAGCAATTGGCAACTTAACTGCATTAGTAGTTGCATGCTTGATGATTTGATTAAACATATATCTACCATAGTCAAATTTTACTTTTGACCCAACAACAAAAATAAACCTCCCAAGAGTATTAGCAATGGTGGAGATATGGTTGGTAGGGACCCAGTTAGCAGCTCCTATTTTATGCAGATTAGCATACTTGATAGTCAACTTCCCAGCAGGAAGATGCTTTTTAAAAGGCCAAACTTTCACCTGCTTAGCTGTAATCTCCCTACAGACATGATTGTCTATAACCTCTAATTCTCCTGCACCCTCATTATTTCTGCCTAGAAAATTATTAATAACAGTAGGAAAGAATGTTATACACTTACCCCTCACATACCCCTTGCAGAACTCCTTGTTGTTCTTATCAGAAATATCCTCAGGAATATTAACAATAAATTCCTTGACTAAACCTTCGTAGCATTGAGAGAACCCAGCAACAGTCTTCAAAAGCCCAACAGCTTGTATTAGGTTCATGACCTCCTTGACATCAGCAACATCTTTTCCCAATTCCCTTTCCACAACTACCCTTCTCTGAATCACAAATTTCCACTTAGCAGCTTCATCCTCAAGATGGAAGGAGATGTTATCCAAATGAACAGCAGGTACTTTAACAGGAGACTTCCTAACAGTAGTTTTCTTCATAGGCGAGATGTCAGGGACATCTTCCTCAACATCCTCTTCAGACTCAGAATCATCTCTGGCCTTCCTCTTCTTTATTTCAACCTTGCTCCACGGTTTGGAGGGACCAATGACAACAGTCTTTTTAGCTTTTCTAACTGACATAAGTTCAACCACGTATTTATTTTTTGTGAGTCTTCATGCGTTTAGCCACACTTGGCTTTATGTGATGAATCAAGCTTTCCTCTTGATCATCAGAGCTACCATCCTCTAGATCAATCACAAAATTTGCATCATCATGCTTCTCAGAGTGGGAAGCATTAGCCGTGTTAGAGGCCACAGATTTCCCTTTGTCAGACACGGTTTGCCCTATAGAGCGCAACCCTTCAGCAGCCAAGTCCTTTTTAGAACTGGAGGAATCATCACCCTTACCACTAGGTTGTTCAACCTCAAGAGGGGGATACATTTGAGCAAGGGGAGTAGAAACCCCCTTCACAAAGTGGCCTTCATTAAGAATTCTAGTAACTATGTCTCTTATAACACGATTAGTATAGTGTGTTCCTTCCTTATACTTAGTGACAGGAGTTGAACCAGACGGAATACTAGAGGGATTACCTTGATTGGAACATGCAGAAGCGGAGGCACCAATGGAGATGGGTTGGTTCAAATCAATGTTCGCGGCGGGAATAACAGAGAAAGGAGCAACATCCAAAATCTCATCATCAGGGACGCCCACGGGAGGAACACTAAATTTTGGAGTAGACTTAGTATTTTTAGAAGCAGATGTATCTTGATGTTGTGACATTTTGGAGTTTTTCTGGAAAAAGTAAGGTTGCCCTAGCAGAGGTTTGTGGAGAAGGAAAAGGAAGATGGAAGAGTTGGAGTAGGTAATGGGGTTATGGGGGTAGCGTGTGAAGATGGAATAGATGGTATTTCCAATACACGGTAATGATTTATCATAATGAGGGCACTTTATTTTAAGAAAATAGACTATAATTTGAGTACTTTTTCCACTCCATATTAATTGCTACAAATTTTCATAAATGCAAATCCCTAATCTCCCTCTCAGGAATTCAAATTGATTTGCATCCAAGGCCTTTGAAAAAATATCAGCTAACTGCATCTCAGTAGCAACACGCTCTAAGGCTACAATCTTATCCTCCACAAGTTCTCTAATAAAATGGTGACGGATATCAATATGTTTAGTCCTGCTGTGTTGAATAGGGTTTTTTGAGATGTTTATAGCACTCAGGTTGTCACAGTACAATTTCATGACATCTTGTGTGACATTGTATTCAGTCAGCATTTGTTTCATCCACACCAGTTGAGAACAACTACTTCCAGCTGCTATGTATTCAACTTCAGCTATAGACAAAGAAACACAATTTTTATTCTTACTAAACCATGATATTAGATTGTTCCCCAAGAAGAAACATCCTCCTGATGTGCTTTTCCTATCATGAGCACTTCCAGCCCAATCAGCATCACAATAGCCAGACAGCATAGAATCAGATCCATGAGTGTATAGCATCCCATAGTCACAAGTGCCATTGACATATTTCAAGATCCTTTTCACTTGGTTTATATGGCTCACCTTTGGTTCAGCTTGATATCTAGCACATACACCTACAACAAAAGCAATGTCAGGTCTGCTTGCTGTAAGATATAGCAGACTCCCTATCATGCTTCTGTAGAGACTTTGATCCACACTGACACCATTTTCATCTTTAGACAACTTCAGATGAGTAGGAGATGGTGTCCTCTTGTGGCTTGCATTCTCCATGCCAAACTTCTTAACTATATTCTTGGCATATTTACTTTGATATAGAAAGATAGAATCTTCCATCTGCTTGACTTGCAGGCCAAGAAAATAAGTTAGTTCTCCAACAAGACTCATCTCAAATTCAGACTGCATTTGTTCAACAAAATGTTGAACCATCTTACTTGACATCCCACCAAACACAATATCATCCACATAGATCTAAGCAATCATGAGCTTTCCTCCTTCATCTTTGACAAATAAAGTCTTATCAATGCCTCCCTTTCTATATCCATTTTCAATGAGAAACACTGCGAGTCTCTCATACCAAGCTCTAGGAGCTTGTTTCAACCCATAAAGAGATTTCCTCAACTTATACACATGCTTTGGAAGATTTGGATCTGTGAATCCCTTTGGTTGTTCAACATATACTTCCTCATTCAAGTAGCCACTTAATAAGGTATTTTTCACATCCATTTGGATCAGTTTAAACTTCAGAATACATGCCACTCCTAGCAATAATCGCGAGCTACAGGTGCAAATGTTTCATCAAAGTCAACTCCTTCAACTTAAGTGTATCCTTGAGCTACTAACCTTGCTTTATTCCTAGTAACCACACCTTTTTCATCAGATTTATTCTTGTATACCTGTCATACCCCAAAATTTGCCCATTGATACTACAAAGCATTTCTCAAGACCCTCTGACTTGATCTGCAAGGCACTGACATCAAATGGACAAAAGCCCAGCTCACAACAGGCCTAATCCAAAGTGGCCCAAAATAGCTTGCTCGCTAGGCGAGCAATTCCTTCGCCTAGCGAATATCTCAGCATACCACTCGCCCAGCGAAGCATCAGGTCCAGAAAAAGCCCAGACCTAGCTTGCTCGCTAGGCGAGCAATTCCTTCGCCTAGCGAAGCTTGCGAAAATTGGAAGTTTTGGACCTCATTTTAAGCCCATTAGGTCACCACCACTACTACTATAAATACCAGCTCCTCTGCCACGAAAATAAAACACACACGGACGGACGAACACATACACAGACCCAGAGGGAGAAACACTGAAACCCTGCTGATCTAGAGAATTCGGAAGACGGAAACCCTGAAGGCCGCTCACCCGCTCCGAAGCTACCGCCGCCCAACTCAATCCGGTTCGCCAATTCAAGGTTGCAATTCGATTGCAAACAGGTTTGCATCACTATTATCGCTTTATTTTTTTTGCATGTGATATCGCTTTATATTCTTATTTTGCATGTGGTACAGCTTTAGGTTCTTAATCTGCATGTGATTATCACCTTATGTTCTTATTTTGCATGTGGTACCTCTTTAGCTTCTTAATTTGCCTGTGATATCGCTTTGTGTTCTCATTTGGCATGCGGTACCGCTTCATGTTCTTAACTTGTGGATGATATTATAATTGAATTCATAAACATATTTGAAGTTTTGCATGTGAATTTAAGTGTGCCCGAGTATTGTGAATGTTGAACCATATAATTATGTGTTGGATGCCATAAGCCATGCCGCAGGTTGAAGTCATACTGTTCTCAAATTCCAAACCCGTGGCCGCTCGCTAGCTCATCGCTAGGCGAGCCTGCAGCGAGTCTTCGCGGCGCCTTCGCTAGGCGAAGCAGAGGCGAACGGGACAGTGGCTGTTTTGTCTCTTAGTTGTCCATTTTATGATCATCTAATCATGATTCTGCATTGTTTGGCTTGAATTCCTGACTGTTATATTTATTTTATGGGGCAATTTCCAATTGTATTTTGCCTCAATGCTCTAATCCGTGTGTTGCATGATGTAAAGGCTAGCATACTTCCAAAGAAATAACCGGCTAGGCATGCCGCTTTAGGTGTGGACATTCTTGAGGAGATGGCTTTTGGATGACCTAAGTTTAATATGGAGATTCATCTTGAATCACCAAGCTTGATTTTTAATGTATTGATTTCATTGATTTCCTGTGGACCTAATTACCTAACTGATTACGGCTATTTAATTAATTGTTAAAATCCGGACTTTAAATAAATGATATCGGACCTCTCTTTATTACCCCACGATTACGTAATACGGTCATGTCCCGCGAATGTGGGGATACACTTAGCAATGGCCCTTCGATTAAATCATCATAAAATAAATCATAGTCCCTCGGATGTTGCCTTCGAAAATACGATTTTGTCCCTCGATGACCCTTCGGTGTAGCCTACGGTTAAATGATGATCGTCCCTTCGAATGCTAAGGTATCCTCACTACTGTTGCCTTCAATGACCTATCAATGACCCTACGATGACCCTTTTACATCCCAAGGATAAAACTACTTACTTCTCAATAGTCAGGACAGTTTTACCCTCATAAGGATAGGAAATGCCCGGAAAGACCTCGGACAGGTATAACCTTAATTGCTCATTCATAACAAGAAAAATACTTTTCACACCTCACACCTTTCAAACATCTTCTTTGGAAAATCACCACTTAGCATACATCCGTACTAGGATCATTGCCGAGTTCTATTTTTCTAAACTACTTTCAAAAAACTATACGAGATAACCACTTTGTATACATTCATGCAAGGATCATTACAAAGTTAAATTCTCGTTTTCAAAACACTTTTCACACATTTCTCAACCACCTTTTTTCAAACTCGAGAACATAAATGATTGAGCAATTAAGAGCCCATGGATAACCATGGATACAAAGGGTGCTAATACCTTCCCTTTGTATAAAGTACCTCCCGAACCTAAGAATTTAAAATTAAGGTCTTTCCTGTTCTTTTCCACCTTTCCTTATGGGATAAAAGAAAAGTCGGTGGCGACTCTTGCTAACCGCGACATTGTGATTAAAAATCCGAATAAAGTCCAGTTCACCGTATGACAGAACTGGCGACTCTGCTGGGGACTAAATCTCAGAGAGGTCCATCTTAAAAAAAAAAAAATCATTTATGTTTTATTATTCCTTCTTTTAAGGGGGCTTTGAGTGAAAGATCCTACACCCGGATCTAGTGTACCTTAGGTAAGTAGCAATAGATCATCGCGACTATCCGGCGTATACTGGAATGGTCAAAATGATAGCTACGGTTAATGTGACACTTTGGTTGTCCTGATGGTCCTCATGTTATTTGAGGAAAATTTTGGCTTCTGCGTGGTGTCATCAAAGCATTAACCAGACCTTTAGAACCCTAATTGACTCATCCTAGCCATTAGAAAGTAGTGAGATAACTGGCTTCGGTTCCGACTGAGGTTGGTTGATACTCGATACTACACTCTTTGAGATTGGACTTTAGGGAAGCTTCGGTCAACCACTTGGTGTTGCACTGAAGTGGACCTAAAGAAAGGTCGATGATCTGAGATCCTTCTAGAACCCGGTTACTATTCTAGGACAGGTCGAACCAACCAAACTTCAGTGGGGAGGGTACTTACCTATGGAACTCATGCAAGCCTTAAAACCTAGGAATAATTGTTGTGTGACATGCTTGTGCTTGCATAACATCATAACATCATCATACTAACCATTTCAAGGACTTCGGAATTTAGCTTTGCTCTGTTGAACAGGTTATGGCTTCCAGGAAGACTATCCGGATCAATCTTGTAGCAATCTCTCCTCAACTCAAGGATTTGGTGTCAGAACTCCCCGATCATGCTCAGTTCAACAAGAAACATGGTCATCTTCTCAACTTAGTTACCACTGGTTTCAAAGAAGATATGATGAGAGTCCTATTCCAGTTCTTCGATCCTAAGCATCATTGCTTCACTTTCCCAGATTATCAGTTGGTACCCACATTGGAAGAGTTTTCCAAGCTGCTCGGGATACCTATCCTCGATCAAGTACCCTTCAGCGGTTTAGAAAAGATGCCAAAGGCCGAAGAAGTTGCCGCAACTTTACACATGACAAAGTCCGACATTGAAACTAATTGGGTAACAAGAAGTGGAATTAAAGGTTTACTTGCCAAATTTCTGATAAGTAAGGCCCGAGAATTCCTAAACGCTATGAATGTCCATGCTTTTGAAGATGTTCTAGCATTGCTAATCTATGGTTTGGTGCTATTCCCTAATCCGGACCAATTCATAGATGTGAATGCTATTAAGATATTCCTCACTCATAACCCTGTGCCTACCTTGCTTGGAGATGTCTTGCATTCCCTTCACACTCGTACTATGAAGAAGCAAGGGACTCTCATGTGCTGCGTACCTTTGTTGTCTAGGTGGTTTATTTCGCACCTTCCTCAATCAATCTTGAAGAATGATCAAAATCTGAAATGGTCCCAAGGGATAATGGCACTCTCCCATTTAGACATCCGTTGGTGTTCTAACCTCAGAGAAAATGTTATCATCATCGACCGTTGTGGAGAATTCCCTAATGTACCCCTCATGGGGATAAGAGGAGGTATTACTTATAATCCTACCTTAGCCCTACGTCAGTTTGGGTATGCTCGAAGGGATGGTCCGCATGAAATGATTATTCAAGGTATAGTGTTTGACTATGACAATGACTCTCAAGGTCTCCGCCAAAGGTTTGTACGAGCTTGGGGCATGGTGAAAAGAAGCAATTTAGGAAAGAAAAATTCTATTCCTATGGAGCCTTATCTCAGATGGGTACGCGCCAGAGCTCGCGAACTTGTCATGCCATATCTTGCAGTCGGACTATTGATTGTTGAATCAGAGGTCGAAGGAGGTACTTCCCAGACCATTCCTTATCCAGATAGGCCTACTGATGTTGAGGAATTGAAAAGATCCTGGACCCAGTTGAGAGAGGAGAGAGATACTTTCGAAGCTCAGTTCAATGCAGAAAGGAAGAAAGTACTAGAGCTCACCAGTCAGCTTAATGAGGAACGAAGACTCAATGCATATCTTCGCCCAAAAAGAAGTCGCCCCTGGGAGACTTGAACTTTCATTGTATTTTATCATTATTCCTTTTGTAATGAACATTGGAAAAATTAGCAATAAACATTTCTCTCTTGTTGGCAACTTACGCAAAGTTAAATTCCCAAAAGTCCTTGAAAACATTTCATGCATTGCATCGCATAACATAACATTGCATAATAGGTATTCCAAAGGACCATATTCTCACGGTCTGCCTCTTAAACAGAAAAATGGATCTCGAACAAACTGTCAAAGATCTCCAGACTCAGAATGCTCAATTCAAGGAGATGATGCTAAGCTTATCCAAGGGGCAGGAGGAACTGAAGGCTCTTTTGGCCGAAAAGAAGAAGGACAAGAAAGCTGTGAGTTTCATTAACCCGGGAAGAAGGCGTAAAGGACAGGCTACGGGAATCAAATTTGGAATCCCGAATGGTCCAGAAGAGGGGGCGGAGAATGATTCAGAGGAGGAGAATGCTGATTTCTCTAACCCTGAGGATGACGATGAAGAGTATGAAAATGAACAGTACTCTCCGAGAGATGATAAGTATAAATTGCTGGAGGAACGCATGCTAGCCATGGAGGGTCAGAAGACACCTGGTCTGGATTTCGAAAGTCTGGGTCTGGTCTCCGATGTGACCATTCCCCGCAAATTCAAAATCCCCACTTTCACTAAGTACGATGGTGCGTCTTGTCCTTAGATGCATCTAAGGGCTTATGTGAGAAAGATTCAGCCGCATACCACTAATAAGAAACTGTGGATCCATTTCTTCCAAGAAAGTCTGTCTGGCACCCAGTTGGAATGGTATTATCAGCTCGAGAGCTCTGACATCCGCACCTGGACTGATTTAGCAACAGCTTTCTATAAGCAGTACCAGTACAATTCTGAATTAGCGCCTACTCGGCTACAGTTGCAGAATATGGCTATGGGATCTAAAGAAAGCTTCAAAGAGTATGCTCAGAAATGGAGAGATTTGGCTGGCAGAGTCAAACCCCCTATGACTGACCGAGAATTAGTAGACCTGTTCATGGGTACCCTGACTGGCCCATTCTACAGCCACCTACTGGGGAGTTCTTCATCAGGTTTCACTGAACTTATACTGACAGGCGAACGGGTAGAGAGCGGCATTCGAAGTGGAAAGTTACAGGCAGCTACTTCTACAAGCAGTAAAAAGTCCTACCATGGGAAGAATGAATCGAATGCTGTGTATGGTCAAAAGAATCATAACAAGAAAAATGGTGACCATGCCGTTGGAGCAGTGACAATCGCCGCCCCGCCAGCTCAAAACTTCCAGCAAAGACAAGACAGACCAAGAAGGCAGTTTACCAAGCTCAATATGACTTTAGCACAAGCATTGCAAAGCATGCTGAAGGTAAACCTGATCACTCTCAAAGGTCCTCCTGCAAATGTCAACACTGCTTCGCCTCGTTATAATCCCAATGCCAGGTGTGCATATCACTCCGATAGCCCCGGGCATGATACAAACGATTGTTGGTTGTTGAAGAATAAAATTCAGGACATGATCGACGCTGGGGAAATTGAGTTCGAGCCTCCGGAGGCTCCTAATGTCATCACTGCTCCTATGCCTAATCATGACAAGGCTGTTAATGCTCTCGATGACGATTTTCTCATTACTACTGTAGCGGACTTGACATCTCCTCTCCCGATCATAAAGAGGAATTTATTGCAAGCTGGTTTATTTCCAGGTTGTACTGAAGATTGCAATCTCTGCATACTCTGGCCCGAGGACTGTTTGAAATTGAAGAATGGTATTCAACGGCTGATGGACGATCGTACAATTCTCTTCGAAAGGGTTTCTAAGACGGAAAACCCTATTGAAGAAGTATCTGTGATTGCAAGGTCCAAGGTTCCAGTGAAGATTACTGCTCCCAGAATACCTGTGAAGATTATTGCGGAGCCCAGGGTAGCCCCCCTAATCATTACTGCGCCTGGCCCAGTACCGTACTCTTCAAGCAAAGCCATTCCGTGGAATTATGGAGGTGATGTTTATATCCATGGCGTAAAGCAAGTTAGTGATTCTGCTAATCCTAATGACATTGTTGGGACTAGTAAAGTTACTCGAAGCGGAAGGATCTTCTCTCCAGAGATCTCACCTCCAGTTCCCGAAAACCGAGGAAAGGAACCGGTCAACCCTTCTCAGTCAGAGACACCGACCGAAGCTACTACTGAAGACGTTGCCAAACGAGAAATGGAAGAAGTGCTGAAGATCATTCGCAATAGTGATTTTGATGTTGTAGAACAGTTGGGGCATACCCCTTCCAAAATCTCGATGTTATCCTTGTTGCTATCTTCTGAATCTCATGCCAATGCCTTGATAAAATTCCTGAAGACTGCCCATGTACCTCAGGAGATCTCCGTCGATCAGTTTGAAAACTATGTTGCTAACCTGACTGTTGACGATGGCCTAGGTTTTCCAATGCTGACCTGACACCAGCAGGAAAGAACCACAACAAGGCTCTGCATATCTCCATTGAGTGTAAGGGGATCACCTTGTCTCATGTGTTGATCGATAATGGCTCTTCTTTGAATGTGCTACCGAAAGCCGTGCTCGATAAACTCGACTGTAAAGGCATTGAATTGAAGCCTAGTGACATTGTGGTGCGTGCTTACGATGGTGCGAAGAGTGTTGTCTATGGCGTAGTGGTTCTCCCTATCAAGATAGGGCCTCAAGTCTTCAATACTACCTTTCATGTAATGAACATTCGCCCCGCCTATTCCTGCTTGCTGGGACGCCCTTGGATTCATGGGGCAGGTGCTGTAGCTTCGTCTCTCCATCAAAAGCTGAGATATCCAATAGAGGGAAAGATTGTCACTGTGTGTGGGGAAGAAGAATACATTGTCAGTAGTGTGCATACCTTCAGATATGTCGAGATGGATGGTGAATTCTTCGAGACTCCGTCTCAGTCATTTGAAGTGGTTCCTCCGCCCAATCCTGTCCTTAAGCCGACTCCCCTTGTGCCTGAGGTTATTCGAGCTTCTCCTGCCATGGTTTCCCTGAAGGACGCTCAAACTGTGGTTGAAGATGGTGGCTGTACTGGCTGGGGTCAACTGATCAACATACCCTACAAGTCTGATAAATCTGGTCTGGGATTTAGCTCTGAAAAGATGGTCAAAGATCAAATCAATGCTGTAGAGGATGCTGACAGGGATTGCGACCTGGATAGCTGGATCTACCCAACAATTGGCGACGGACTCAATAATTGGAGGGCTGAAGACACTATCCCGATCTCCTTTAGTCAGGAGTAATTGTTATTATCCATTTAGTATTGCAAATTTTAATTTTTCAATTGAACTTCTTAAAGCATTGTGTCTACGCCCGGGGCACAATAGCTAATTTGTTAAGGGTTTTGTCATTTCATAAGCATATTCATATTCAATAAATCAATGGACTTTTTCGCATTCAAATATTGCGCTCTTTATTTTTCCTGTCATCTTTCAAACAAGCTATGCATTCTTACACACACTCACGTCACAAATCGCAGATCCGTATCCACTCTGGATCCTATTGACAATAATTCCGCTACTGTTCATTATGACTTTGAAAATCCGATCTACCAAGCCGAAGATGGAAGTGAGGAAGATTGTGAAGTCCCTGGAGAGCTTGCCAGACTATTACTGCAAGAGGAAAGGACTATACAGCCGCATGAAGAGTCACTCGAAGTCGTAAATCTAGGTACTGAAGTGGAAAGAAAAGAAGTCAGAATAGGAGCAGGATTGGAAAATAGTGTCAAAGAAAGATTGATTCGGATGTTACATGACTATGTAGAGGTTTTCGCCTGGTCTTATGAAGACATGCCCGGATTGGATACTGACATAGTAGTGCATCGTCTGCCCATGAAGGAAGACTGTCGTCCCGTCAAGCAAAAGGTTCGCCGCATGCGTCCTGAAATGTCTGAGAAAATCAAAGCCGAGGTTATGAAACAATTCAATGCCGGTTTCCTAGCCGTTACTTCTTATCCTCAATGGGTTGCTAATGTGGTGCCAGTGCCAAAGAAGGATGGTAAGGTGCGAATGTGCGTAGATTACAGAGATTTGAATAAAGCGAGTCCCAAAGATGACTTTCCACTCCCGCACATTGATGTTCTGGTAGATAACACCGCTCAACACAAAGTATTCTCATTCATGGATGGATTCTCGGGTTATAATCAGATTAAGATGGCACCTGAGGACATGGAGAAAACTACGTTTGTGACGCAATGGGGCACTTTCTGTTACAAAGTAATGCCATTCGGTCTAAAGAACGCCGGGGCAACGTACCAGCGTGCTATGGTGGTTTTGTTCCATGACATGATTCATCATGAGATAGAAGTATATGTGGATGACATGATAGCCAGATCTCATACTGAAGAGGAACATCTCGATCATTTATACAAACTGTTCGAGAGGTTGAAGAAGTACAAGTTGAGATTGAATCCGAACAAATGCACCTTTGGGGTAAGATCCGGTAAACTCTTGGGCTTTATTGTCAGTGGTAAAGGAATTGAGGTTGACCCAGCTAAAGTAAGAGCTATTCAAGAAATGCCAGTTCCCCGTACGGAGAAGGAGGTCAGAGGTTTCTTGGGACGCTTGAACTACATTGCCCGATTTATCTCCCACTTGACCGCCACTTGCAAACCCATCTTCAAATTACTGAGGAAGAATCAAGAGATGATATGGAATGACGAATGCCAAGAAGCCTTTGACAAAATCAAGAAATATCTCCAGGAACCTCCAATTCTGATACCACCAGTCGAAGGAAGACCTCTAATCATGTATTTGACCGTGTTAGAAAATTCAATGGGGTGCGTATTGGGGCAACATGACGAGTCTGGTCGAAAAGAGCATGCCATATACTACCTGAGCAAAAAGTTTACCGACTGTGAAACAAGATACTCACTGCTCGAGAGAACTTGCTGTGCTTTGGCCTGGGCTGCTCGCCGACTAAGACAGTATATGTTGAATCATACCACTTTGTTGATTTCTAGGATGGATCCCATCAAATACATGTTCGAGAAGCCTGCCCTCTCCGGAAGAATAGCGAGATGGCAGATGATCTTAACAGAGTACGACATCCAGTATACTACCCAGAAAGCAATCAAAGGAAGCGTGTTAGCTGATCATTTGGCTCATCAAGCGGTGGACGATTACCAATCTATGAATTTTGAGTTCCCAGATGAGGATGTCATGCTTGTTATGGATTACGAAAAACCTAAACCAGATGAGGGATCCGAATGGGGATCCCGATGGACTATGGTCTTTGATGGATCTTCTAATGCATTGGGCCATGGTGTTGGGGTTGTACTCGTTTCTCCCGAGGGTTACCATACGCCTTTCACAGCTAGACTATGTTTTCATTGTACCAATAATATGGCTGAGTATGAAGCATGTATTTTTGGACTCAAAGCTGCTATAGATTGGCGAATCAAGTTTTTGAGTGTGTACGGAGATTCGGCCTTGGTAATCAGTCAGATCAAAGGAGAATGGGATACTAAACATCCAAATCTCATCCCTTATCGAGAGCAGGTAATGACATTACTTCCATACTTTGAAGAGATTACATTTGAACATATTCCACGAGAAGAGAATCAGTTGGCAGACGCATTAGCTACCATGTCATCTATGTTCAGAGTCAGATGGGACGGTGAAGCTCCCAGGATTACCATTGAGCGACTAGATGAACCGGCATACTGTTATGAACTTAACACTGAGGGAGTACGGGAAAAACCTTGGTTCCACGACGTAAAAAGATACTTAGAAACTCAGGAATACCCTGAAGGGGCATCCATCAATGACAGAAAATTCCTGAGGAAATTCTCCGCTAAATTCTTTCTGAGTAATGGAGTGTTATACAAACGTAATCATGACTTGACTCTGCTTCGCTGTGTGGATAAAAAGGAAGCAGAAAAGATTATGGAAGACATGCATGACGGTATTTTTGGGACTCATTCTAATGGACATACAATGGCCAAGAAGATTCTGAGGTCAGGGTATTATTGGTCTACCATGGAAGCTGATTGCCACCATCACTCCAGAACCTGTCACAAGTGTCAGATCTATGCGGACAAAGTACATGTGCCTCCTGCTCCATTGAACGTGTTGACAGCTCCTTGGCCCTTTGCAATGTGGGGCATCGATATGATCGGGGAGATTAAACCTACGGCTTCTAATGGACATCGCTTCATCCTCGTCGCTATTGATTACTTTACGAAGTGGGTAGAGGCAGCCTCATTCGCTTCTGTCACCAAGAATGTGGTGGCACGGTTCGTCAAGAATAGCCTTATTTGTCGATACGGCATCCCTGAAAGGATTATCACTGACAATGGTACTAATTTGAACAACAAGATGATTACTGAACTTTGCACGCAGTTCAAAATTAAGCACCATAACTCTTCTCCGTACCGGCCAAAGATGAATGGCGCCGTGGAGGCTGCTAATAAGAACATCAAGAAGATCATACAAAAGATGACAGTAACGTACAAAGACTGGCATGAGATGTTACCATTTGCTCTCCATGGTTATCGCACTTCAGTACGCACTTCGACAGGGGCAACTCCTTTCTCTTTAGTCTACGGAACGGAAGCCGTCTTACCAGTGGAAGTTCAGATTCCCTCTCTAAGAATCATGAAAGAGGCGGGCTTAGATGAAGATGAATGGATTCAAACTCGACTCGATCAGATAAATTTGATTGATGAAAAGAGACTTGCGGCTGTTTGTCACGGGCAGATGTATCAGAAACGCATGACCCAGGCATTTAACAAAAAGGTCAAGAGACGAGTGTACCAAATCGGCGACTTAGTTATCAAGCGTATCATTCTACCACAAGGTGATCCCAAAGGCAAATGGACTCCCACGTACGAAGGGCCATTTGTGGTTAGGAAGGTATTCTCCGGTGGAGCCATGATACTTGCTACAATGGATGGCGAAGACTTCCCGCACCCTGTGAACGCGGACATAGTTAAAAAATACTACGCATAAAAGAGACCCGCTAGGTCGACGTACCTAGGCAAAAGTAAGGGCATCCCGGCAAACCAAAAGGGTTCGGGCAAAAATTAGGGATAAACATATAAAGACGTACACCCGGCAAGTCGAAAACCTGAAAAGGCGGCTTGAGCAAAAAAGGGTATCCCGGTGGACTGAAAACCTGAAAAGGCGGTCCAGGCAAAAATTAGGGATTCAAGCGTATGACTATGTCCCGTTCTCTGTCAGCTTCAACCAAGTTCAAGGGACTGAACAAGCCAGTCACCTCTATCCGACAGCAGGAGATGAGATGCCTGAAGACATGATGACAATAGTGGAATTAAAATAAATAGGACTTTTTCTGCATAGCTTTCTCTTTGTTTTCTTGACAATTTCCTCTTACTAGGATTTTTGTCTCCTTGTACACAAATTGCCTGTTTATAGGCCCTCTTTCAGAATCAATGCAATTTCATTTTGAAAAATGTTATTGTTTTATTTCCTCTGTTTTGTTTGCGTAAACGTCCATTGATTTACTTTGAATTGATTTATGCATGTGAATATGATCAATGATTATCAAAAATACATGCCTAAAATGGAAATTGCAATTACTACCAGACTTCAAGACCAAGGAGAAGGTCTAACCATGCTTTCCAATGAATCCGTTGCTAATCCTATTCCCCGGCCACGTCAATTATTCCCCAGAAGAAATGGGCATCACTAGACAAATGGGTCATCTTTTCTATCCCCAGCCAGGCTCTGCGGAGTGTTTTCGCCATCAGACAGAAATCGAGTATCCCCCAGCCGGGCTCTGCGGAGTGTTTTCACCATCAGACGGAAATCGAGTATCCCCCAGCCGAGGCAGGAGCATCAATACAAACTATCTCCGACCAGAAGACTGAGATTTATTCCCCCAGTAGAGTCCCCTGGAAAGACATTTCAGACGCATAGTGCACTCATTACATCATTTCACATCACATACCTATATACAGTTTTCATCCCGCATCATATACATTACATTATTTCATAACATATACATGCATACAATGCTCGCATTTATTCCAGATGCATAATTCACCCATCACATCATTTCACAGCACACGCATGCATACAACATTTGCATCTCAGGCATCATGACATTGCATGAAACTAACTTTATTTTTCAGGCTGATTATCCTTCTGATCACATTCAAGGTTCGAATACAGCTCTCAGATATAATCCATCTGACGAACGTTTTGACATCTTCCCAATGGTGGCATCTCTAAGCCCACCCCAGATATTCATTGCAAATACAACAAAGATTATCAGATACAGCCTAACATATAACCTAACGTACGGCTCACTCTCAGCAACTCCCATACGGTCTAATACAGTCTAATGTACAACCAAGTTAGACCTTCATCTCCTCAGATGCTACCTTCGGACAGGTACATTTCTGAATAGTAGTCTGGTATACGGCTACTCCCTTGCTCAGGTGCTACCTTCGGACAGGTACATTCCTGAATGGTAGTCCGGTATACGGCTACTCCCTTGCTCAGGTGCTACCTTCGGACAGGTACATTCCTGAATGGTAGTCTGGTATACGGCTACTCCCTTACTCAGGTGCTACCTTCGGACAGGTACATTCCTGAATGGTAGTCTGGTATACGACTACTCCCCTGCTCAGATGCTACCTTCGGACAGGTACATTTCTGAATGGTAGTCCAGTATACGACTACTCCCTTACTCAGATGCTACCTTCGGACAAGTACATTTCTGAATGGTAGTCTAGTATACGACTACTCCCTTTTCAGCAAATCCAGCCTAACGGACGGCTCATTCTGCTCAGATATGGTTTAATGTACGACCAAGTTAGACCTTCATCCCCTCGGATGCTACCTTCGGACAGATACGATCTAGCGTACGATCCATTTTGATCTTTCATCCCCAGCAAAGTCATCCGCCTAATGAATAACCCACTCCGGTATTCAGACACGGTCTAATATACGACCCATTCTGATCCCTTATCCCCAGCAGTGTATAACATACTCGGACTCCCCAGCGAAGTCAACAGCATGATGAATGATTCACTATACGGCCTGAGGTACGACCCGGTGTGACACCCATGTCTTCAGATATCGTCTAACGTACGACACAATCGGGAAATCTCCTCATCAAGTTTCCTGGATGGCATCTCTAAGCCCATCTCCATCAAGGCTAGCTCCTAATGGACAAGCGCAAATTTTTGGGGCATTCTAGTGTTCAATAATCTTTCACCTCCAGATCACGAACGGCACATACCATTCTATTCTCTCGGTCCAAGAATATTGAACAGGGGCAGCTGTCATACCCCAAAATTTGCCCATTGATACTACAAAGCATTTCTCAAGACCCTCTGACTTGATCTGCAAGGCACTGACATCAAATGGACAAAAGCCCAGCTCACAACAGGCCTAATCCAAAGTGGCCCAAAATAGCTTGCTCGCTAGGCGAGCAATTCCTTCGCCTAGCGAATATCTCAGCATACCACTCGCCCAGCGAAGCATCAGGTCCAGAAAAAGCCCAGACCTAGCTTGCTCGCTAGGCGAGCAATTCCTTCGCCTAGCGAAGCTTGCGAAAATTGGAAGTTTTGGACCTCATTTTAAGCCCATTAGGTCACCACCACTACTACTATAAATACCAGCTCCTTTGCCACGAAAATAAAACACACACGGACGGACGAACACATACACAGACCCAGAGGGAGAAACACTGAAACCCTGCTGATCCAGAGAATTCGGAAGACGGAAACCCTGAAGGCCGCTCACCCGCTCCGAAGCTACCGCCGCCCAACTCAATTCGGTTCGCCAATTCAAGGTTGCAATTCGATTGCAAACAGGTTTGCATCACTATTATCGCTTTATTTTTTTTGCATGTGATATCGCTTTATATTCTTATTTTGCATGTGGTACAGCTTTAGGTTCTTAATCTGCATGTGATTATCACCTTATGTTCTTATTTTGCATGTGGTACCTCTTTAGCTTCTTAATTTGCCTGTGATATCGCTTTGTGTTCTCATTTGGCATGCGGTACCGCTTCATGTTCTTAACTTGTGGATGATATTATAATTGAATTCATAAACATATTTGAAGTTTTGCATGTGAATTTAAGTGTGCCCGAGTATTGTGAATGCTGAACCATATAATTATGTGTTGGATGCCATAAGCCATGCCGCAGGTTGAAGTCATACTGTTCTCAAATTCCAAACCCGTGGCCGCTCGCTAGCTCATCGCTAGGCGAGCCTGCAGCGAGTCTTCGCGGCGCCTTCGCTAGGCGAAGCAGAGGCGAACGGGACAGTGGCTGTTTTGTCTCTTAGTTGTCCATTTTATGATCATCTAATCATGATTCTGCATTGTTTGGCTTGAATTCCTGACTGTTATATTTATTTTATGGGGCAATTTCCAATTGTATTTTGCCTCAATGCTCTAATCCGTGTGTTGCATGATGTAAAGGCTAGCATACTTCCAAAGAAATAACCGGCTAGGCATGCCGCTTTAGGTGTGGACATTCTTGAGGAGATGGCTTTTGGATGACCTAAGTTTAATATGGAGATTCATCTTGAATCACCAAGCTTGATTTTTAATGTATTGATTTCATTGATTTCCTGTGGACCTAATTACCTAACTGATTACGGCTATTTAATTAATTGTTAAAATCCGGACTTTAAATAAATGATATCGGACCTCTCTTTATTACCCCACGATTACGTAATACGGTCATGTCCCGCGAATGTGGGGATACACTTAGCAATGGCCCTTCGATTAAATCATCATAAAATAAATCATAGTCCCTCGGATGTTGCCTTCGAAAATATGATTTTGTCCCTCGATGACCCTTCGGTGTAGCCTACGGTTAAATGATGATCGTCCCTTCGAATGCTAAGGTATCCTCACTACTGTTGCCTTCAATGACCTATCAATGACCCTACGATGACCCTTTTACATCCCAAGGATAAAACTACTTACTTCTCAATAGTCAGGACAGTTTTACCCTCATAAGGATAGGAAATGCCCGGAAAGACCTCGGACAGGTATAACCTTAATTGCTCATTCATAACAAGAAAAATACTTTTCACACCTCACACCTTTCAAACATCTTCTTTGGAAAATCACCACTTAGCATACATCCGTACTAGGATCATTGCCGAGTTCTATTTTTCTAAACTACTTTCAAAAAACTATACGAGATAACCACTTTGTATACATTCATGCAAGGATCATTACAAAGTTAAATTCTCGTTTTCAAAACACTTTTCACACATTTCTCAACCACCTTTTTTCAAACTCGAGAACATAAATGATTGAGCAATTAAGAGCCCATGGATAACCATGGACACAAAGGGTGCTAATACCTTCCCTTTGTATAAAGTACCTCCCGAACCTAAGAATTTAAAATTAAGGTCTTTCCTGTTCTTTTCCACCTTTCCTTATGGGATAAAAGAAAAGTCGGTGGCGACTCTTGCTAACCGCGACATTGCGATTAAAAATCCGAATAAAGTCCAGTTCACCGTATGACAATACCCACTTTGTTTCAATAACATTTATTCCTTTAGGTCTTGGAACCAAATCCCATACTTCATTTCTCTTGAATTTCCCTAACTCTTCCTGTATGGCATTGATCCAGAATTCATCAGTTAAAGCTTCTTTAACATTCTTAGGCTCAATCTTTGACACAAAACAGGCATGTGAGATCGCTTCCCTTGATCTAGTGGTGACTCCTTTATTTAGATCTCCTATAATGAGATCTTTAGGACGATCCTTCTGAATTCTGATAGAGGGTCCCTTGTTTACTTGATCAGCTTCAGGTTCAGCCTGGGTGGACTCACTCTCACTACTTTTATCAGAAGGTTCAGCTGGGGCATCATTCAGAAATGTTTCAACATCGTCTGTGACATCAGTCTCTTGATCATCAATAATAACATTGACAGATTCCATCATAACTTTAGTTCTGGAATTAAAGAATCTAAAGGCTCTGCTGTTTGTTGAGTAGCCCAGAAATATTCCTTCATCACTCTTGGGGTCCATTTTCCTTCATTGTTCACGATCAGCCAGGATATAACATTTACTACCAAACACATGGAAGTATTTGACAGGAGGTCGTCTTCCCATCCAGACTTCATATAAAGTGGTTAAGGTCCCTTTTCTCAAGGTTACTCTGTTGTGAACATGACAAGCAGTGTTCATAGCTTCAGCCCAAAAGTGGTAAGGCAACTTCTTAGCATGAATCATAGCTCTAGCAGATTCTAGGAGAGTTCTATTTTTCCTTTCCCCCACACCATTTTGCTGAGGGGTAAGGGAGAAGAGAACTCATGTCCAATCCCTTCAGATGAATAGAAATCAGCATATTTACTGTTTTCAAATTCTTTCCCATGATCACTTCTGATTCTGATAACATGACTCTCTCTTTCTCTTTGAAGTCTTTGGCAAAGGTCTTTGAACATATCAAACACATCAGATTTTTCCCTTATAAAATTCACCCAGGTATATCTGGAGAAGTCATCCACCACAACATAAGCATACCTTTTTCCACCAAGACTTTCCACTTGCATAGGCCCCATCAAGTCCATGTGGAGAAGTTCCAGCACTTTAGATGTGCTGTCATGTTTGATCTTCTGATGTGACATCTTTGTCTGCTTTCCAATCTGACATTCACCACATACTCTTCCTTCTTCAATCTTTAATTTTAGGATTCCTTTGAAAGCTTCAACAGATATGATCCTCTTCATCCCTTTAAGATGCAGATGACCCAGTTTTTAATGCCACAGTTTCACTTCTTCTTCTTTAGCTATAGCACATATTGATGAATAGCTAGTTTATTGAGGAATCCACATGTAGCATTTGTCCTTAGATCTGACTCCTCTCATGTTCACTTCATTTTTGCATTAGTAACCAAGCATTCAGTTTTTGTGAAGTTCACATTGAGACCTTGATCACATAGTTGACTGATGCTGATCAGGTTTGCAGTCAATCCTTTAACAAGTAACACATTATCAAGGTTAAGAACTCCATAGCAGTTTAGCTTTCCAATCCCCTTGATTTCACCCTTTTCTCCATCACCAAAAGTTACATAGCTGATGACGTGAGATTGGAGGTCAACCAGCAGATTTTTGCTTCCAGTCATGTGTCTGGAGCATCCACTGTCAAAGTACCAATCTTCTTTGGCTGAGACTCTGAAGGAAGTGTGAGCTATCAAGTTAGTAGCACCAACCCTAGGAACCCACTATTTTCTGTTCGAAGAGATGTGTTGTTTGGGTCTAGGTTGATAAGTAGGACTGGGATAACCATACAACCTAAAGCAGAATGGTTTTATGTGACCAAATTTCTAACAGTAATGGCATCTCCATCTTTGGTTTTTTCCTTTTGAGTGCTTATGGTGTCTTCCTTTGTGATGTTGAGACACCTGATGTGACATCTTTGGTTTGCTATCAGAGGGACTACAATCAGGAGAAGATTCATTGAACCCAAGGCCAGTCATGTCTCCTGCCATCTTTCCAGCCTGGAGGATTTTGTCTAAGGTGTCAGATCCACTGTTTAGCATTCTGAAAGACTTACTCATCTCATCCAGTTTGGAATTCAGTAACAAGGCTTCAATCTTCAAATTAGAAATGGTTTCTAAGTGTTCTGTCTTCTCAGCCTCTAGTTGGGTTATCAGTTTCTTCTGATTCTCCACTTGTTAACACACTTCTTCACTTCTAAAACACAACTTCCTGTAAGAAGTAGCTAATTCATCAAAGGTTAATTCATCATCACTGGAATCTTCATCAGGATCCCATCTCCCAGTCAAGGTAATCACAAGATTGGCAGATTCTCCTTCTGTTTCACTTTCAAAGTCATCATCAGACCAAGTAGCACCAAGACTCTTCTTCTGTTTCTTGAGATAGGTCCCACATTCAGCTCTAATGTGACCATACCCTTCACATTCATGGCATTGAATTCCTTTGCCCTATTTGGATTTTTCTTCAGATCTTGTTCTTCTTCCAGCATCATTGGACCTACTGATGTCAAATGCATTGTTTTTGACATTAGACTTTGACCTCACATCCGTCCTCTTCGGGATTTTGTTGAATTGTCTTCCAAGTAACACTAAGTCATTTGACATACCTTCATCGATATCCTGACTACTTTCTTCCTTTTTATCTTCAGTGTTGGACACAAAGGCTATACTTTTTACTTTCTTTTCAGATCCATCACTCATTCCCAACTCGAATGTTTGGAGGGATCCAATTAGCTCATCCACTCTCATCTTGCAGATATCTTGAGATTCTTCTATGGCTATCGCTTTCATGGAAAATCTTTTGGGAAGTGACTTGAGAATTTTCCTCACGAGCTTTTCATCTGACATCTTCTTACCCAGGGCACCTGAGGAATTAGCAATCTCAAGAATATTCATATGGAAATCGTGAACACTCTCATCTTCTTTCATCCTCAAATTTTCAAACTTGGTAGTAAGCTGCTGCAATCTAGACATCTTCACTCTAGAGATACCTTCATGAGTGGTTTTGAGAATATCCCAAGCATCTTTAGCCACCTCACAATTTCTCACCAGTCTGAAGATGTTCTTATCAACCCCATTGAATATAGCATTCAATGCTTTAGAGTTTCCAAGAGCTAGTTCATCCTCTTCCTTGGTCCATTCTTCCTCAGGCTTCTTATCAGTTGTAACTTTTCCATCCATAGTAATGAAAGGATGTTCCCAGCCTGTTAGAACATCTTTCCAAGTCTTATTGTCCAAAGATTTCAAGAAGGCTACCATCCGAGGTTTCCAGTAATCATAGTTAGATACATCCAGAATTGGTGGTCTGTTTGTTTACAGATCCTCCGCCTCTGTCCATAGTACCAGAAAGTAATGCCCCCAAGATCTCACCCAGAACCAGAGCAGGATGCCTGCTCTGATACCAATTGAAATTCTGGTATCAGATATGAGATGTCGAAGGTAATGTCACGATACTAATATCTGAACAACAAGTGAAATATGAACAGAATAAAATCCAGGAAACAATTGAAAGACGACACAAGCAATTGTTAACCCAGTTCGGTGCAAACACACCTACGTCTAGGGGCTACCAAGCCAGGAAGGAAATCCACTAAACAAAATTAGTTCAAAGACTCTCAGCAAACAACTTCAAGTTACAGTCTTTTCACCTAATCTTTACCCGTGTGATTTCTATCTAAGAACTCTTAGACATGAGACCTTACTCACTCCCCCTCAATCACAACAGTGATACTAGAACAAATACCGAAAAGAAAGAAGACACACTTAAAGGACACACACTTGATCTTGCTTAAAAGCTTCAATCAAGTAAACAAATACACTCGTACTTTAAATCTTAGAGTGGACAAATTACAACTCAAAAACTCAGTTCAATTCACACATCAACAAGATGGATGAATGGCTCACAATTCACAAAAGCACACAAGGCTAAAGCCCTAATCCTCACTCATTTCACCATTCGTGTTTTTTATCTCTAAAATAGGGTTTACATAGTCTTTAAATAAAAGCTTTCTAAATGGGCCTGGGCAGCATGAAACCCTATTTCTATTTATTGCGTATTCCCTAAGACATAGCAGCGAATCATTCATTTTCGGGAAACAAAATATTCTGGATTTAAATAGAATTATTCCTTGAATAATGCATGCAATCTCCATATAAGCACACGAAGACTTGCATGAAAAGCGCAACAATCAAATACATAACATTCAGACTGAATGTTCTGTATGCACATGTCGTAACATTGGGTCTGACATCTTGAATAAATCCTGCACAACCATATCAAAAAACCTGCAGCAAGCTGATATCACATGTCAAGACTACATGCGTGACATCTTGTGATAACACTAAGTTTTATCAAAATTGATGTCAATTCAAAGAACCAACACATCTCTTTCTGCCTTAGGTGCAGAACTAGGAGGTTCCTCTTTAGGAACAGGTTCCTCCAAGACATACAACTTTTTATCATGCTTGACGATAATCCTCAGATTTCGGTCCCAGTCCAAAAAAATTGTCCTAGACAATTTTTCTTTATCAAGGATTAATCGCAAAATGTTGTTAGAGGTGTTTGTTGTCATGGTAATCTACATGAAAAATATGAAAATATAAGTATCATTAAAATGACTTATTTAATTAGGATTTTAATTAAATATGCTCCCACTATTTTACTCAAAACAAATGACCCTCACCATTTAATTCAAAAGATCTTGTTGGAATATTTTCTAGTGGGTCAAGATCCACATTTCACTTTGTTTTAAGTCCGCGTAGGCGAATTACAACAAATTGGGTTATTTAGGTAGGAACTTCTTCCAATTGTATCTAATACAACTCTCAAATATTTTAGTTTGGTGAATAACTCCTTATTCCAATCCATCACATGAATCATTTTCAACTTTTGCTTCTAAGCGTATATAATCTTATTATAATTTATTTAGTTAAGTTTGACTCATTGTTTTAGCAATTGGATATTACAATTATCCCATCGCACCTTATTAATATAGAACATGCACCTCACTTTATTATTTTAATTGTTTGAATTATCGATTTTGATGATTTATTTTATGGTTGGGTGTTGACGGAGTATGTATCCTTGAGTTAGAGGTATAGATGGATGATAGAAGTAAGTAAATTAATTTAGAATTATTTTGATAATTAAAAATAAATATTTTATTTATTTTTATTATATTAATTAATAAAGATAGAATAATTGGGCCAGATATGAGAAATTGAGAAAGTTAATGGGAGGAAGAAATGTGAGATAATTAAGTTTGGGCCAAGTTGGTGATTTGGAAAAGTTTACCCTAAAAATAATAGTTAAGAGGAACCTAGGTTTAGGGAGATTTTCACAGTAAGTGACATTTGAGAAAAGGAGCAAAGAGGCAATAGGAAAGGTGATCAAGGGAAGAGACTGAAGGTTTTAATTTAGAATTTTTGCAAGGAATTCAGGTAAGGGTGGGAACTTGTTCCAATAGTAATGGGTATGATAGAAAGGTAGAATGGATGAACCTTTAATCTCCTTAGGGTTTGGAATTTTGATTCATAATTTTGAATTTGGGTGCTATGATGGTTGTTATATGATGATTATATGATGAATTTCGTGTCCCTTATATGTCTATATTTTTCTGTTTTTATGATTGAACATATATCCATCATTATTGTTATTTCGAAAGTTGTAGGCATAGTCTTAAAATTGTGATTAAATTATTTAATTATGTTAAAACTGTAAATTAACTTTAGATGATTAGAGTATTGCATGAGTTGTAATTTTCTAAGCATTTGGCTTTTTATGGAATCGAAATCGGAGGTCCGGAAGGCCTTCAACAATGAAAAATGCAGAAAATTCTGCATTCTGTCCGTCACGATTGCACTCAGTGCAGGAGCATCTTTTTGTGTTTTTTGGTCGAAATCGTTTTGGCCATAACTTTTGATTCGTAAGTCCAAATCGAGTGTCATTTGAAGTGTTGGATATCTGAAATAGAGGGCTATAATTTTGTTTCAAGGATAAAATGATTTTAGTGATTATTTCTTGGACATTTTTGGGGTTGAAAAAGGTAAAAATTGTGTTGAAATTTTTAGAAAACAACAACTTTTTAGTAACGCCTTCGTGCACGGTTTTGATCAGAACTTTTAACTCGTGAATCATTTTGGGTTGGAGTTTGAAGTATTGAAAAGCTGACTCTCAGAGATATAACATGATGGTGATAAGTTAATTGTTTAAGTATTATTCCTATGCCTACTGTGTTGGTGAAGTTTTGTTCATACGTTCGGTTAATAAATTGTTGACATATCCCGACGATTTTGGTCGTAACTTTTATTTCGTAAGTCTGATTTTGATGTCATTTGAAGCATTAAAAAGCTAACGCTCATACATATAATATGGTACTGATTGTTGATATGTTTTAATAATATTCACATGCCTAATATGTTAATAAATGTATTGGTTTATACGTTTGGTTGATGAATCGTTCCATTGTTGTAATATCATGGTGTGATGATTATGTTGTTATGTTGATGATGTTAAGATGTTGTCGAGTTGCTACTGTTTATTGATATTATTCATGTGGTAATAAGAATTGGTTGTTTGATGATGAATGATGTGATGCATAAATGGTGAGATGTGTGTGGGGATCCTTTAGGTGAACCTTGTTGTGTTAATGCATGTTATTTAAGAGTCATGCATCTTGGTGTAAGGGCTTCGGTCCAATTTTGGTGAGCCTAGATTCTATGGTGATGGATCGGGTGCGAGTAGCTAATTCTTATTATGGGAGTATTAGTGAAGTGTTACCTATGTTGATGGTAACGAGTTTTGGTGAGCCTCGATCCCATTATGATGGATCGGGTGCGAGTAGCTAATTCCTATTATGGGGGATTAGTGAAGCGTTACCTATGGTGATGGTATAGATTTTGGTGTGCTCTAGTTCCAAGAGGGATCTATCCTATGGTGGGGATCATGGAGTAAGATGAACCTGAGTGTTCATATTTGGTACCAAATGCATGTCGAGTCGGTGTTGAGTACATTGCACAAGTGTTGCATTTATATTGGTTGTTATTGATATGTTGTTGGGTGAGATGTTGTTGCGTATGATGTTAATGATAATTGAGATGTGGTTTTGTATGATGTTGATGATAATTGAGATGTTGTCGTGTATGATGTTGATTATGATTTGGATGTAAGAATGTGATATATTGTTGTGCATGATTGTGTAGATGTTGTACTTGTAGAGGTAAATTCATGATCATCAAGCTATGGATAAGCTAGAGATCAAATAACAGGAGTCGCCACTGCGCTTTTATTGTTTCCAAGGGAAAAGGGAAAAAGTACGAACAAAACCCAAAAGTAAGAAGTTTTCAAATCAAAACTAATAAAATGCCAGAGATTACAAGTAAGGGGGTTGGTTACACAGAGGGAAGGTGTTAGCACCCAAAGTGTCCTAGGTACTCCTAGGGAGCCCTTTTTGTGTGCATATGTATTTGGTACAAAATGATGTTTACAAACAAATAGAGTGGGGGGAAGAGAAAAGAATTCATTAATTATATTTTTGTGTTTGGCAAGACCTTCGGTCTTGTGCCTACGTACCAATATAAAAATGAGGGATCAAAACCTCGTAGTTCGTGATATAAATTTCAAAGTGGATGCATTGCTTTTAACAAAAATTAAGTTTGAAAGGCACAAAGGCCTAAAAATGGTTTGAATGAGTTAGTTCTTTTTGGCCTTTTTGAAAGTTTGAGTCAAGTATAGTTAAGTTTATTTACAAATTTGATTTTCGAAAAGAAGTTTGAAAATGAAATGGCATAAGGCCAAAGTTTCTATATTTTTACAAAGTGGTCAAAGTTTGGAACAATAAGTTCAATCAAAGAAGATTTTGAAAAGGGAGGGAGAGGTTTTGAAATTAAAGAAGTGGGGAGAAGATGAAGAGACTAATCCTATGCATAAAATTAAAAGTTAAGAGTTGAAAAGATCTGACCAAATGGGTAGCAATCCAATAGACAAGAATGTCAATAGAAATCCAGAATTCCCTTAGACTTTTTAGAATCAAGCAACACACAAATGCACAATTATATTATCTTGAAGAGCAAAGGCATCAAATAGATAGCCACATCCAAGCTTTAACCATTCCATGATCTTCTTCAACTTAGCCCATGTAGCAGATGAATTCCACAAGTCACAGGTTCAAAATAACAGCTTCACAATGATCATGTTGTAGATGAATTCTGAGGGATCTTGAATGATCTATCAGATGAAGTTCAAATTCCAAGCACTTGTTTTCTCAATAAGTTGGCATTGGCCAAGTCCTTTAGCATAGGAATGTTGCCTAAGTTCTAAGTCCATTTGTCCAAGATCAAGCCAACAGTCCACACAAAAGTTTTTTTAGGGTTTTTGTTGTTATTATGTACATTAATGGTCAAAGACCACACAAACAAGCAAAGTATATACAAACAAGAAATATCACACAATATGGTCCAAATGAACAAAGTGAAAATTGCATTAACATAAATAATTAGAATGATATGAACCATTCTAAAGGCAAGAATTAAATGACATTAAAGTAAATGGATTGAAATTAAAAGTTAGTTGTCAATGAGTTAGAGGTTAGTATTGTTTGCTTTTGCTTTTCATTTTAAGACATTCTTTGGAGAATACTCAATCCACTTATCACAAGCATGTATCCTTGAACCAAGACATCTTCCAAAGGAAGAAAAAAAGGTCAAGTTTCCACACAATACCATGAAAGAGGGGAGACTTACAATCTCACTAACTAGAATGCTATGCCTTTTATGTCACAAATTTAGCACTATGTTAAGCAATCGTAATTGGACTTATGTAGAAATCACAACTATTTGAGGTCGGGCAATAAAATTTTGGTGTTAATGCATGTTAGAGACATAGTATAATGGACTATGCTCATGAAACATACCATACACAAAAATAGATATGCAAAAGAGGGGGCCTAATCTCATCCATACTCATGTTAATTTTTCAATCAACTAGCTTTAGGACTTTGAGATATCATAGACCAAATGGGATGAATGCATAAAGAAGGGGAATGAGATGAAGAGGGAGGGGAATGGATCAAAACTCAAATTGATCAAAGGAGGACTTTTACCAAATTAATATCATCCATTCATTTTGGGAGATGGAATGTACATTCCATCAATCCCCTAAATCCAATGATATTAACTTGACAAAGTCAAATCAACCTTGACCAAGGCCCAACAACAAGAGTCAAACACAAACAAGTCATCACAATTGTATAACAAAATTATTTGGCATTTATTCAAATTAAAAATATTAAAATAAGGCATTAAAATTAAATATGGTTTATCAAATTCCTAAAACTTCATCAAAACACCAAATAAATGGCCATGAGATTTATCATAGGTCAAACAAGGTCAGAGGACCTTGGAGAAAAAATTTCAAATTTTTGAAGACTTAAAAGTATTTTTAAACAATTAAAAACAAATGCAAAATCAATTAAATCATGAAAAATATTAATAATGATCCAAAAAATAATTTTAATTCAGAATATGAAAGAGGAAATTATTTGAAATTTTTTGGCGAAACTCTCATATTTTTTGGATCAATATTAAAATTAATATGAATTAATGAAATAAAGAAATTAAAATGAAATTCAAATAATCAGAAAAAATGTGGACCACTTGATCTCCCTCATTAATTGAGGTGGCAGATCAAGTGGCCACCAGTGCACGTTCCATGGTGAACTTGAGTCAACGCGACATAGGCTTGGTATTTAAAAGCAACGCACAAGATTAAATTTTTTTGAAAAAGATCAATGGCTCTGAACCATGCCAACACATCACCGGCATCCAAGGGTCGGTCGTCTTCTCCGGCGACCCTGGCCAGACTGGTTCACTCATCACCATCAAAAAAATGAAAAAGGAGGACATGATCTGAAAGAAAAAATGGCGTAGAGCACGAATCTGACCTCAATTTTAACTAACTCCACATATATAGAAAGATATGAGGAGTTGAATTTTGAGGTGTGTCAACTGAGTTGCATTGATTTGACCTCTAAGCAACTCAATCTTCTTGCCTACATTGGTAGGACTTCAGACAACCAAGGATCCAAGAGAATTGAGTGGAATTAAGAGAGAATTGAAGAGATGAAATTTTCTGGAAAATACCTTCAATGTAGGTCTGGCTTCAACTGTTCTTGCTTTGGCTTGTGCTTGATCTTGCTCAGTATGCTTACAGAAGTAGAATGAAATGCACAAAAGGTCTTGGATCCCTGGAGTTTTGAATCTCAAAACAGTGACAATTCAACTCAATTTCCAATGGAAATTCTCAGGATTATCCTCTCAAATGGAAGGGTTAGGGGTTTAGGATCAAAGTTGGCACGAATGTGTGTTGAATTCTGAGCATATGGAGCTCTATTTATAGCTGGATCATGTGATATTTGCACCTTCCAAATGACTTTCCAAAATTGGCAATGGGTGATGCATGTGTGCATGGGCGTGTACAGGCCCATGAAATCATTCCATTTGATCCAAAATTGAGTGTAAAAGAGTCTGAAATAAACTTGGAATGCAAGGCAATTGTACACAATTGTTTGAAGTTTGATCTTTGCCAAATGATAATGCAATGTTCATGCCATACGCAGCCCTAGCAATTCTTGTCCAAAATGGATAAAATTTGACTTTTTGGAAAGGTCAGATCAAGAGGATCAACTTTCATGTTAAACACTTTTTCATTTGAAGCTTGGAACATGAATAATATTGAGGTTGAAGTTTGGAAATTTCAACATGTTGAAAATTTTTCTAAGTGTCAAGCCATATATCTCAATATTCCACCTTACTTAACTTTTTATGTGAGCTTCAAATGAGAAAAGTGTCTTCATCAAAGTTGTAGCTCTTTCAAAGACCTTCAAAATGGTCACAAATTTCATGTAATTTGTATTTGAAATTATAGAGTTATGCATTTTTGGAGTTTGGGAAAATCACTTGTTCAATGGTATAGGTCAAAAGTGACCTATAATGTAACCTCAAAGCATAAAAGTTGAATTACACATCTTAAATTTGATTTTGAAACTTGGAAATCTTTCATCTCATAAAAAATGAGCAAGTTATGGCCTTGGGGAGTTGACTTTCAAATTAGGGTTTAGACAAAATGACCTATAATGTTTCAACATAGAAAATGATTTTACAAGCAAAACTAGCTCTAGGTCTCAACATGAAAGTTGTTTGGAATGTAATTTATAGTAACTTTGATCATGGAATCATTTTAATATGGTTAAAATTGTAGGAGATATGGTCTAGGGAAACCCAGTTTTGATCAGATGAATTCATCTGGCCAACCACCATCAACCAACTTGCTAACCTTCAATTATTTTGACTTTCTTGGCTCATGGTAGATCATATATGCATAAGATGATGAATTTTGAAGTTCCCTTTGATAAATTTTATCAATTGGTGAGATAGCTTATTGGAGAAGTTACTCAAGATACCTAGTCAAACTAGGGTTTCCAAGGCAAATCACCCTCAAACTCTTGAAGAAAACTTGATCAATATAACATGTAGGAATCAAGGGAACTCATATATGATGCTCATAACCATTCTTGGATCAACTCATGGTTGTGCTCTTTGTCATAAGGGTCTTAAACCCTAGATATGGACTTGATAGATCAAATGGAGATCATGCCTTACCTACAAAAGAGTTAGGCAAATGCAAATACATATTTTTGTATTTTGGTTAGTAAAATGATAATATACAAGTATGATACAGTCACATAGTACTTAGTGATTTCTCCCAAAATAAACCCAATGAAAGAGGGGTAAGGAGGATGCCAAGGTATGATCCCAATACTAATGCTTATGATGAAATTGCATGAGGAATCTTAGGGTCAAAATTGGGGTCTTACAGTACTCTATTCTTCATTCTATATCGTTATTATTGAAATGAATTCTCATCCCTTCTGTTTGAATGTTTCCTTTACATGGGCATCGTGCAGATACTCAAGAGTAGTATTGTTGAAGTAAGTAGAAGGTAGTTGTTGGATTACTTCTTTATTTTGTCGCTTTTACTTTTCTCTGATCATGTAACATCGGGTTGGGTTAAACGCTTATTTTATTCCTTATGTATGATTATGTTGAAGTCATAAGACTAATTTTGTTGTTAAGAATTCTTAAGATGTTGAGTTAATTGATTACAACTCTCTTATTTTGTTATCACAATTGAAGTTGAGACTAGATGTCATTACTTGCTTTATCTTCCATAATTGTGATGATAATTCTGCTGCGATGATACTTTAAAATGGAAGTCAGCATGTAGTGGCAAGTTATGAATGTCTTATTTTGTGAATATATAATACCGATAAAATGAGAAGGATGTCGTGTAAACATCCCAGGTATGATTCAGATAAGTGGGATGTTGTGTAAACATCCTTATTACAAATGTGTGTATTGAAATGTATTGTTGAAACCCATATTATGAAGCAGGTCATGTGTGTTATGAATGTGTGACACCCTACATGGTTTTATTTTATATTTAATTTATGTGATAAATTATGTGCGTGATTTAGGGTGTTACATTAGTGGTATCAAAGCAGGTCAGTTCGTCCAGCCAGGTTGTTTAATTATGTTTGTTCCCTAGTATGCGACATGTGTGTGAGAACACTGTCGATGCTTGTTTTGTATTCCATTTGCAGGTTAGGAATAAAATAAGGGGGATAAGTGTTTACTTCTCTTGGATTCTCCAATTGTATAGAGCTTGGACATCATGTTGCTGCATGCAAGAGTGCAGTGTTGGCTAGTTAACCTGTTTTGAGAATGTTGTGCTTTTCCTGAACCCAAAGAGAGGTCGGATTCGAGGATGGTGTCGGTTATCAAAATGGTGTGATCCTTGAGGGAATATGGTCAGGTGTTCTCGTTGGTCGCTTCCTTGTGAGGGGGGAAGGCGATGTTTTGGCCAGAGATGAGCCAGTGGTGTGTTGAGTATCGTGACGTGTTCCCTGAGGATGTGTTGAAATTGTATTTTGTTGGAACAAGTTGATGTTATTCTTGGAATGAATTGGTTGGAGTTAAACCAAGTGTTTACCAATTATTTTAATAAGTTGGTGCAGTGTGTCGCTGATTGAAAAAAGCTCAAGTGATGGTAAAGATGTGTTGTTCCTAACACTGAAGATGATGTGGATTCAAGATTCCTGTCTTCCGGTCAACTTGAGAAGTCTTTAAGGAAAACGACCAGGTATTGTTAGTGTTGTTTCTCAGAGAGTAGAGAGAAGTGTGACGATTAGTGATATGCCAGTGGTGTGTGATTCTTGATGTTTCCCTAAAGATATTTGTGACTTGCCTCTAGAGCATGAATTTGAACTCGATGGAGGTGAAGAGTTTACGTTTGTATCAGCTAAGAAAGTGAGAGAATCCGTGAAGGATATGGCACAAGTGTTTGTGATGTTAGCTTCGTTGGAAGCTAGAGGATAGGGAGTTGTTCGTAATCTTCCTGGAGTGTGTGAATTTCCTGAAGTGTTTCCTAAAGACACCAGTGATTTGCCTCCAGAGTATGAAATGTATTTTTCTATAGACTTAGTACCTGGTACTAGTCCAGTGTCGATGACTCCTTATAGGGTGTCTACTTAAGAGTTGGTGAATTGAAGAAGCAACTAGAATATTTGCTTGAGAAGAAGTTTGTTTAACCAAGTGTTTCTCTGTGGGGTGTGTCAATGTTATTAGTGAAAGAAGAGGGACGGTAGTATGAGGCTAAGAGTGATCTGAGAATTGTATTATAGGCATAGAAAGAGAATCATTTGTACGTAAATTTTTTCCAAATATAAGTTATGGTTAAATAAAGTGAGTTTCCTTGGTTATGTGATTCTAGTGGTGGTATAGTTATGGATCTATCAAAGATAGATGTTGTGTTACTATGGGAGACTCTGAAGTTTTCCACTGAGATTAGAAGTTTTTCTTAGATTGACTAGTTACTAAGGGAAATTCATTAAAGTTTTTTCAATTTTAGTATTATTGTTAATTCAGTTGACTCGAAAGGGTCAAGCCTATGTTTGGGATGTGCATTATGAAAAGAGTTTCTAAGAACTCAAGAAGAATTTGATGTCTGCTCCAGTTTTGATTTCGCCGAATCTAAGTGAGTCCTTTGTTATATATTGTGATGCTTCAAAAATGGGTCTGGGAGTTGTGTTGATGCAAAAGGGTTAGGTTTTGGCTTATGCTTAGTGACAATTGAGATTTCATGAAAGGAATTACCTTACGCATGATCTTGAGTTGACAACAATGGTATTCGTATTGAAGATTTGGAGCCTCTACCTATTTGGCTCCAAATTCGAAGTGTTTAGTGATCACAAGTAATTGAAATATTCATTTGATCAGAAGAGTCGAATATGAGGCAGGGGAGATGGCCTGAAGTTTTGAAGGGTTATGATTTTAATTTGAGTTACCATTCGGTTAAAACTAATGTTGTAGCTGATGCGATGAGTAAGAAGTCTTTACACAGGTCGATACTTATGGCTTGAGAGTTAGAACTGATTAAGCAATTCAAAGATATCAGTTAGTGGATGGAGAAACTCCTAAAAATGTGAAGTTGGGTATGTTGAAGATGACGAGTGATATCCTTGAAGAGATTGGAGGAGGTCAGAGATCTGATTTGAGTTTGGTAGATCGTCTCACATTAATCGACCAAGGCAATGGAGTGATTTTCGAGTTGATGAAAATGGTGTGATGATGTTTAGAGATAGAATTTGTGTTTCTGATGTACCCGAACTTAAAAGGAGTATTCTTGAGGAGGGTCACATAAGTGGATTGAGTATTCATCCTTGTGCTACAAATATGTATCAAGATTTTAAGAAGATGTTTTGGTGGCCATGAATGAAGAAAGAGGTTACCAAATTTATGTATGCTTGTTTGATCTGTCAGAAGTCAAAGATCGAACATCAGAAGTTGTTAGGTCTGATGCAACCATTGAATATTCCATAGTGGAAATGGGATAGTATTTCCATGGATTTTGTAACAAATTTACCGGATACTTCAAAGGGATGTGATTAAATTTGGATGATTGTGGATAAATTGACTAAATTGGCACATTTTATATTGATGAGGATCAATTATCCTTTGCAAAAGCTGTCTGAATTGTATATTGATGATATTGTGAAGTTGCATGGTAATCCTTCAAGTATGTGTCAGATAGAGATCTGAGATTTACATCGAGGTTCTGGGAGAGTCTGTAGGCTACTTTAGGTACTACGCTGAAGTTGAGTTCTTATTATCTTACATAGACGGATGGTCAAATAGAAAGGACTATCCTGTCTTTGGAGGATTTGTTGAGGGCTTGTGTGTTAGAACAATGAGATACTTGGGATAACTACTTGTTGTTGATTGAGTTTACCTACAACAACAATTTATATTCTAGTATCAGAATGAACCATATGAGGCGTTGTACGGTAGGAGGTGTAGAACTTATTTGTGTTGGTATGAGTCAGGCGAGAGTGTTGTGCTCGGACCTGAGATTGTTCACCAGACGACTGAAAAGATCAAGATGATCCAAGAAAAAATGAAAGCGTCGTAGAGCCGTCAGAAAATTTACCATGACAAGAGGAGGAAAGCACTTGAGTTCCAGGAGGGAGATCACATGTTTTTGATTGTTATGCTGGTAACTGGTGTTGGTCGAACTTTGAACTCTCGAAAGCTCACGCCGCATTTTGTTGGTTCGTACCAGATTTTATAGAGGATAAGAGAGGTGGCTTATCGGATTTGCTTTGCCTCCGCCACTAGCTAATCATCATGATATGTTTCATGTGTCTCAGTTGAGGAGATATATTTCGGATCCATCTCATGTCATCGAGGTGGGTGATGTGCAGGTAGGAGATAATCTGATTGTTGATGCATGACTTGGAAGCTGGTGGGAGATCATCAAAGAGGTTTCCTTAGTGAAGGTAGTTTGGGGTGGACGAGTTGGTGGGAGCATGACTTGGAAGCATGAGAAGTAGCTGAGGGAGTCGTATCCGACTCTATTTTCCTCAAGTAATTTTCGAGGGTGAAAAATTCTTAAGTGAGGGAGAGTTGTAACACCCCAATTTTTATTAGATATTTTATTATATTTTAATTGCTTGAATTATGAACTTTGATGATTTATTTTATGGATGGGTGTTGGCGGAGTATGTATCCTTGAGTTAGGGGTATAGAGGAGTGATAGAAGTAAGTAAAATAATTTAGAATTATTTTGATAATTAAAAATAATATTTCATTTATTTTTATTATATTAATTAATGAAGATAGAATAATTGGGCAAAATATGAGAAATTGAGAAAGTTAATGGGAGGAAGGAATATGAGATAATTAAGCTTGGGCCAAGTTGGTGATTTGGAAAAGTTTACCCTAAAAATAAAAAGTTAAGAGGAACCTAGGTTTAGGGAGTTTTCACAGTAAGTGACATTTGAGAAAAAGGAGCAAAGAGGCAATAGGAAAGGTAATCAAAAGAAGAGAGTGAATGTTTCAATTTAGAATTTTTGCAAGGAATTCAGGTAAGGGTAGGAACTTGTTCCAATAGTAATGGGTATGATAGAAGAGTAGAATGAAGGAACCTTTAACCTCCTTAGGGTTTGGCGTTTTGGTTCATAATTTTGAATTTGGGTGTTATGATGGTTGTTATATGATGACTATATGATGAACTTCCCATCCCTTATATGCGTGTATTTTTTTGTTTTTATGATGGAACATATATCCACCATTGTTGCAATTTCGAAGGTTTTAGGCATAATCTTAAAAATATGATTAAATGATTTAATTGTGTTAAAACTGTAAATTAACTTTAGATAATTAGAGTATTGAATGGGTTGTAATTTTATGAGCATTTAGCTTTTTACGGAATCGAAATTGGAGATCCGGAAGACCTTCAACGATGAAAAATGCAGAAAATTCTGCATTTTGTCTGTCACGATTGCGCTCAGCGCGGGAGCATATTTTTTTGTGTTTTTTGGTCGAAATCATTTTGACCGTAACTTTTGATCCGTAAGTCCAAATCGAGTGCCGTTTGAAGTGTTGGGTATCTGAAATAGAGGGTTATAATTTTGTATCAAGGATAAAATAATTTTAGTGATTATTTCATAGACTTTTTTGGGGTTGAAAAAGGTGAAAATTGTGTTGGAAATTTTAGAAAACAATAAATTTTTAGTAACGCCTTCGTGCACGGTTTTGATCATAACTTTCAACTCGTGAATCATTTTGGGTTGGGTTTTAAAGTATTAGAAAGTTGAATCTCATAGATATAACATGATGGTGATAAGTGAATTGTTTAAGTATTATTCTTATGCCTACTGTGTTGTTGAAGTTCTGTTCATACGTTCGGTTAATGAATTGTTAACATATCCCGACGATTTTGGTCATAACTTTTATTTCGTAAGTCTAATTTTGATGTCGTTTAAAGCATTAGAAAGATAATACTCATACCTATAACATGGTAGTGATTGTTGATATGTTTTAATAATATTTACATGTTAAATATGTTAATAAATTTATTGGTTTATACGTTTGGTTGATGAATCATTGCATTGTTGTAATATCACGGTGTGATAATTATGTTGTTATGTCGATGATGTTATAATGTTGAAGAGTTGCTACTGTTTGTTGATATTATTTACGTGGCAACATGAATTGATTGTTGCATAATGAATGATGTGATGCATAAATGGTGAGATGTGTGTGGGGATCCTTTAGGTGAACCTTGTTGTGTTAATGCATGTTATCTGAGAGTCATGCATCTTGGTGTACGGACTTCGGTCCAATTTTGGTGAGCCTCAATTATATGGTGATGGACCGGGTGCGGGTAGCTAACTCTTGTTATGGGGTATTAGTGAAGCATTACCTATGTTGATGGTAACGAGTTTTGGTGAGCCTCGATCCCATTGTGATGGATCGGGTGCGAGTAGCTAATTCCTATTATGGGGGGTTAGTGAAGTGTTACCTATGGTGATGGTAGCGATTTTGGTGTGCTCTAGTTCCAAGAGAGAATCGATCCTATGGTGGAGATCATGGAGTAAGATGAATCTGAGTGTTCATATTTGGTACCACATGTATGTCGAGTCGGGGTTGAGTACATTGCATAAGTGTTGCATTTGTATTGGTTGTTGTTGATGTGTTGTTGGATGAGATGTTGTTGCATATGATGTTAATGATAATTGAGATGTGGTTTTGTATGATGTTGAAATTGAGATGTTGTCGTGTATGATGTTGATTATGATTTGGATGTAAGAATGTCATATATTATTGTGCACGATTATGTAAATGTTATACTCTATTCTTCATTCTATATCGTTATTATTGAAATGAATTCTCACCCTTTATGTTTGAATGTTTCCTTTACATGGGCATCATGCAGATACTCAAGAGTAGTATTGTTGAAGTAAGTGGAAGGTAGCTCTTGAATTACTTCTTTATTTTGTCTCTTTTACTAGTGGTACCATGCTCTGATCATGTAACATCGGGTTGGGTTAAAAGCTTATTTTATTCCTTATGTTTGATTATGTTGAAGTTACGAGACTAATTTTGTTGTTAAGAATTCTTAAGATGTTGAGTTGATTGATTACAACTCTCTTATTTTGTTATTACAATTGAAGTTGACACTATATGTTATTACTTGCTTTATCTTCCATAATTGTGATGATAATTTCGTTGCGATGATACTTTAAAATGGAAGTGAGCATGCAGTGACAAGTTATGAATTTCTTATTTTGTGAATGTATAATACTGATCAGGTGAGAAGGATGTCGTGTAAACATCTCATGTATGATTCAGATAAGTGGGATGTCGTGTAAACATCCTTATTACAAATGTGTGTATTGAAATTTACTGTTAAAACTCGTGTTCTGAAGCAGGTCATGTGTGTTATGAATGTGTGACACCCTATGTGGTTTTATTTTATATTTAATTTATGTGATAAATTATGTGCGGGGTTTAGGGTGTTACAAAACCTACATTATTCGATACTAGTCTTGTTGAGTGCTAAAACTTGGAAAGCATAAACTTAATATTTAATTTGAGGGAATTTACAATTATTTTGATCTCACCGGCTTATTTGTCATATAAATCGTCTCTCACATGCATCAACATACATTCACATGCATCAACATACATACAAAATGAAACAGTTATGGCCCCTAGCGCAATTGTTTTCCCAAGCCAATGAGAGAACCTAAGCTAACCTAATAACGATCTAATCTTCTCCAAGTAAGATCTTCAAGATTGTCATCCTTTAATATTGTATTCTTCTCTTTCTTCATAACATTACATTACATAAGAAACTCGTTTTACATACGAGGGAGTGAGATGAGAAAATAAGTTACATTAAGAGATTAAAAGAGAGGCACGATACGCAAGCCGTATTTTAAAATCCAAAAAACAAAATAAAGGAAAACTAACGTCATAACTGATCACCACAAGACAATAATAATAAACATATAAGTATTATTAATTTAAATTTTGTTAATTAAATAAACCAAATTAAATTTCGGCGATTGATCATACACACAACTCTTGTGCAGTCCAAACCCTAATCACATAACTCTTTGACAATACAACCCTTGTACCGTCATGAACCCTAATTGATCAACATGTCATTGCTTCACCATACTAATGTCGGATTATGAAGCAAATGATCATTGATCGCTCAAAGGAATGACAATCATTAAGTGTTTGAATGAACGAAATAGAAACAGTATATCATATATACCATATTTTGCATAAGAATTACTTATATCATATATATAAATTGATCGATCTCATTTGTGTAACCTATGGACGATCGATGTATCGTTGCTTCACCATACTAACGTTGGATTCCGAAACATAATCAACACCAATCATCCAAATCATACACACATGATGCCAAATTTAATTACTCGTTTATTATTTAATTCATTCCGTCTTTTAATCGTATTAATACAGAAAATAACAAGCTATTAGATGCATGGTTTCGTAAGTGGCTATGATACCACTGAAGGGAAATTGCGATCCAAAATGCAAGAAATTAAAAAATTTCCTTTAGTGATCCTTACGAATGGGCATGATCAGTGATAGAAACCGTTACCTCTTGTGACAATTAAAACCTTTGATGCATATCTAAGGAGTGATCACGAGCGTTGAATGGTGACAACGCCTCTACTCAGTCCACACGAACGGATTCCTTTAGTCTCAGTGCTAGCTGCTACGAATGAAGGCTTTGAGAAAGAGAGACAGACAAAGAGAGAGAGAGAGAGAGAGAGAGAGAGAGAGAGAGAGAAACAAAGTTTCATCAAGTGAAATGCTTCTGCACAAGGGTTCTATTTATAGAACCACTTGTGTGGGTTGCAAGCTAAAAAGTCCACTTAAGTGTATGTGGCCCATAGCTTATGGTATACCGAAGATCACTTAAGCACGTGGTACCTTACCATATTTCGTATTCTACTTAAGTTCACTGTACCTTACGATATTCTACAATTCACTTAAGTGCACTGTACCTTATAGTGTTCCTTATTTACTATGTCTCTCATCAATCCGTCCTTTTGTGTGTGACTCTATAGGTTTTGCGATATTGGCAATTATATTAAATCACGTATTTAACATAATAAACAGTGAGTGGTATCTAGCAACACATCACTGCTATCCAAGACACGAAAATGTCATGTGATCTGACAAATCCTTTTTTTTGTGATAATACTTGTATGTACAAATTACCCTTTTGACCTTATGTCTATATTGAACACAAGGTATATACCGTGTCATCCTTGTCTAGTTCAATATTGAACCCTTAAACATTTATCATGTTATGCAAGATGGGCAAATTCCATCTAGGTCACTCATGTCCCTCAACATGCTTCATGGAGTACCCATCAAATATCTTTATGGTCATCCAGTTACGGATCATGTTTGATCAGCAATAAAGCACTCGACTCTACATCTAGAGTCTATAGTGGTTTCAAGTCGAAGGATGGTATACACCACTATCACCATGAGAATAACTTATGACACTTTGCATAACATTTTATGTAGTATTCTCATAACGGGTCAATCCGGTATAAATATTACTCCTAATAGTCATACCTATGTTTAAGACTCGATAACTCCTTATCCATGATCCATGAGATGTGATCATCAGTCTATATACATAATAGTCCTAATGTTTTAATGTTATCCCATTTCTCAACAAAGCTCGACTACAGATACTTTAAGAATAATGTCCTTATGTTTAATGGGATCTCATGATCAAGTCACACTTGATACATTAAATGGACTAGCTATTCTAGGGACTTTATTAAAGAAACATAATAAATAAAAAGCCTTTTATAAAGAATTCGATACAAGTACCAAAAGTATTGGCCTCTAGGGATTACACCAACAACAAGTTGTGGAGCTGTCAGTTATGTTTCTGATTGCAGAGGGGACCTAGCCATGTAATATATATAACCTTAGTCCCAACTCATTATGGGTCAAGGATTAAAGCCCACACTTTTACCCACACCAATCAGGTTTAAGATACTTGGCCTTTAATTAAAAATATCACTAAACCAACAAATGGGCTTATTTATACACCACATTAGAATCACGATTAACCTATTTTTCACAAACTAAATAATAATTGATTGTAGCCTATAAAAAAATAGATAAATCTAACATTCTCCCATTTGGACAAAATCAATTGTGTGATTTTTATTTTTAAAGTACATTTTGAAAATGACTCTCGGGTTAATGACTAATTTCTTAAAATGAGTTTGTATTTTAAGGAAATGCATGATTCCAGGTGCAATGTTTGAATATGACTGCATCCAACAAAAGTCAAGCAATATTGAATCACAATGATTATTATATCCTTCATTGACATAAAACCTCCAGTGGTTACAAATACTACGAACTCCGCCAACTAGTCATCAATGTGGAGTATGGCAAGAAAATATTATGTCAATGTGATCCTACAACCAACAACTATTTTCTTTGTCAATCCTTAACAATTTCTCTCAAATGCATTAAAGTCAAAGAAATTGCATGGTTTAATTTACAAACCATAATGCCCCAACTCCAATATGGCGTCGCCACCGGCGCAGTGGTCCTGACAATGTCGAGCTTAAAATCATACCTCAACTTCAATATGGTATCAACCACGGGTATAATGGTCCTGAAGATACCAAGCTCAAAATTATAACCATACATCAAAGTCCAAACTAGTGTCGATCATAGGTACGGTGGTCCCAATGATACTGAGTCCCAATTTTAAGAATTGACATATAAATAAACAATGACAAATAATAATAACAATATTCATTGTAATATCAATTTCTCAAAATAGAAAGTACTTGACAATCCAACACTTAAAGTGTCCAAAATAAATACAACATGATAAGAAAATGGTATAAAGAACAAACTCCCACTAACCAAGTACATCAAAAGAACTCACAATGCCCATGCTCTCAACATGGTTTTTGAACACAATGGGCCTAAGTCCCTTAGTTTGGGGATCATCTAGCATGAAATCAATGCCAATATACTCAATAACAATGTCATTTTTTCTTTACAAGATCTTTGTCTGTCAAATACTTCAATTCCAAATGCTTAGAACCGCTAGAAGTTTTATTATTCTTAGAGTATAATACAGCTACACTGTTATCACAGTAAAGCTTTAGTGACTTGACAATGGAATCAACAATACGAAGTCAAGTCACTAAATTTCTCAACCAAACAACATGAGTGACAACAACATAACAAGCAACACATTATGCCTGCATAGTAGAAGAGGCAACAAGAGTTTTATTTTTACTCTTCCATGATATTGCACCTCCAACCAGCATAAAAATGTAACCAGAAATAGATTTTCTATCATCAACACATCCAGCAAGATCAGAGTTGGTATACCCAATCATTTCTAAGTTCTAAAAACAAACATATACTCTTTAGTTCTCTACAAATATCTCGTCACTTTCTTAGCAGCAACCCAATGATCATTCCCAGGATTTGACCGGTATCGTCCCAAGACACCAATTGTGAAAGCAATGTCAGGCCTAGTGCATACTTGAGCATACATCAAGTTGCCCAACACATTGTCAAAGGGTTTTCCCTTCATTTATGTCAACTCGATCTCATTTTTAGGACATTGATCTTTATTCAATTTGTCTCCTTTAGTAATTGAAACATCCCCTGACTTACAGTTCTGCATATTGAACCTCTTTAAGACACCATCGATATAAGCTCTCTATGACAAGTCAAATACACCACATAGTTTATCTCTATGTATTTCAATTCCCAACACAAAAGATATTTCACCAAAATCTTTCGTATCAAAGAACTTAGTTAACATAAATTTGGTCTCATAAAATAGACCAAGATCTTTCATATTAAAAAGGTACTATTAGAAATTTAAAGGATATAATAAGTAAAACAAATTCTAATAATCACTTCTAATGACCATAAATTTATTAACTCAAGTAACCATTAAACAACTGAATTAATTAGGGTCGAAAATTATAACCAAGTACACAAATAAACTGTTTAATTAACTTTAATCAAGGTTAAGAGGTACTAATTTTGATGGTCATCCTTCTAGTATATGAGAATCCTTCTAGAACTTCTAGAAGTCTTAGCAACATGGTAAAACCACTCTGTACGTGTAGGGCACTGCTTGCATTAAAATGAGGTTGTGCAAGTCTACTGTGGGCCCATCTTTGTAGGTCTCTCAAGTCTCAACTCTCAACAATCCGTGTCTCTCTCTTTCACAGCTCACATGACGTGTACTATCGACATTATCATTATTCATTATCTTAACTAGACTACAACAAATGTAACGACAAAAGCTTCTAGAAAGAAAACCTCCATCCACTCTAGCATGCACTAGTTTCTGTTGAATCTTATCTTAGATTACAATTCATGCATTATTAAAAAACATCATTCTATATAAAGCCAAGATATTTTCTTAACAAGATGTTTGATTGGGGTTTTCAGCTAATATTAAAAAATATCTATATTGCTGTCGCTTGTTTTGCTCGTTAGAATTTACAGAGGAATACTAGTAAAAAGGAAAAAACAAACAAGTTGTTGATTATTTGAAATTCCACGTATACAATGCCGCTGGCTTGGGACAGAAAATGGAATATATGCTGGTTAATAATAATCGGTGCAGCATTTTTAAATAAACTTTTTTTTTCTTTCTTAACTTAGATCAACTGGCCTCAATAATTTAAAAATTTTAAATTTTAAAATTAAATATTTTCTAATTTTAAAAAATTTAAATTATAATAAATTTGAAACGATTGACTTTAAACTAACGATTGAATTGGTTGTGTATACTAACAAATATTATGCAATAGTAGATATTAATTACAAACATTAGTATTGCGTTAAATATTAACAAAATATATAATAAATAAAATATTTTATTTACTAAAAAATATAGTATAGAGTTTTATTATTACAGTTGATTGCTAAAACAAATTTAAACAAATTATCAGGTAATATGTTCTGATTTTATGCCAGACATTTATCTCGTAGGTATTTTAATTGATTAAATTTTGCTCCAATAAAATTTGCTGCTTTTCTTATTCAATTGGAGATGTGTTTTATAAGACATTTCTTTTTGAAAAAGATTTTATTTTGATTTTTTTATTGAAAATATTGAAATTTTTATTTCGATCAAATTAAGATTTATTCTGTATTAAGCTAATATTTGATTTCAATTAGAAAGATCAACTTAGTCAGGGTAAAAGTTATGTCTGAATTATGGTTGATGGGTGATCAATTGGCTGCATCAATCTTGTTCAGCACTGTATATTTTACACTTAAATTTTCAATAGAGAGTAGATATTTCTTTGGTCATTGCTTAACTTGCCCAACTATAATTTCTTTTGCAACTTTGTTAATGAAGGATACTTCATCATATTCTTTAGTCTGGCATCTCCCTAAATACTCATTGATGATTTCAAAAGAGAATTTTACACATCAACCTCTCACATACACCTTCCTAAATTCTTTGCTTCCTTCAACCTTGCATTCAATGGATATTTTGATAATGAACTCCTTAACCAATTTCTCATAACAAGGACTAATGTCTGATACAGTCTTCATTAGTCCAACATCCTTCAGCAAATCCATAATTTCTTAACAATCAATATCTTCTTTGCGAAGCTCTCTTTCATGAACAAGTCTTCTCTAAAACACATACTTCCACTTCTGCACATTTACTTCTGAGTGGAATGATACGTTATCCAAGAGAGCAGCTGGAATATTAACAGGAATCCTTTTTCCTCTAATATTTCTCCTAGAAGAGGTTACAATGTCCATGACATTTGGCACATCATTTGTCTCAGAGTCATTTGTTTGCACAAGTTTTCTCTTTAGAGACTTCTTCTTAGCAACATTTTCTTCTACTCTCTTCTTCTTTTTCAAAGGCCTTTTTATAGGACATTTATGTTTCACCTTCTCAATATTCTTCATTGCAGACTTGGGAGTAAAACCTTTAAGCTTCTTCTTGACCCTTATACTTTTTGTTTTGAGGATCCTCATTCTCCACTCTTCATTGGACTCGTGGTTTTCATTCAAGATATTATTCAGATATGAGTCAATAATAGGAGTATCAATAGTTTGTTTATCTTTACCCTTCTTACTTTGAACATCGACCTCTACATGATGAGGTTATACACCACTCTAATCTTCAGAGGAAGCATCATCTAGATGAGTGTCAAATACAAGAATAACAACAATTGGTTCAATAGGGGGTTCAGCCCGTGGTTTACTAGATGTTGGAAAATATGTTTCGACATTCGGTTCAACATGTGAATCAACATGTGACTCAACATGTGGTTCCACATGTGGTTTTTCAAGAGTGGTTTCAGCATGATCAATGAATTTTTCAGTGGTCTTGAAATCAGTTTCCTTATCCATATTCATATATTCAATAGATTTATGAACATGTGCATATGGTTCCTTTTCAGAGGGACTTATCTTTTCAGAGGATTTCTTATTCTTAGTGGTAGAACTCTTTATTTTTTTTGTTGAAATTTCAATTGGAACAACCATTTGCATTGGTGCATGGTTTAAAAGCACTTCAGGTTCATCAATATTGTTGTTAGATCCAAAAACCCTAGCTTATTTGATGTTCCTTTATCCCGCATCTTTACTCCCAGCATTTTGACCCCATACAAATTGGTAACAGAGTTGGGTTCAGAAGATTTAGCTTCATTAGCTTTTTGGCTCATTTTTGAATGAGTTTGAGGAACTTAAGAGAGATGAAGGTGAACAAATGTGCTAGAAAATAGTGGGATAGTGGTAGGTAGTTTTTTTTTTTGTGAGGAAAGAGTAGCTATGAGAAAAATTTTAATTTGAAGAGCTTTCCAAAATTTTATGTGCTGCAATGATCACAAGAGAGATAAATTTTCCTTTTATTCTTTCACTCCTCTCTTGGATTAATTTCCATAAGATTTCGCACATGAAAATACCAATAACACCCCTTAGTTTTTCAAACGAAACATCTTCTAAGGCTTTAGAAAAAATGTCACTTAGTTGCTTTGCTTGTAGACCAAGAAAGTAGGTGAGACTTCCTACAAAACACATCCCAACTCCAGACCGTAGTTGTTGAACACAATGTTCCACCATCTTGACAACATCACATGTGTCATAGTTTTCTTTAATAAAATTGATCAAAATGCACATAGAAAAATCATCCATACACACAAAGACAAATCTCTTCCCACCTAAGCTTTCTACTTGCATATGCCCCATCAAATCCATATGAAGTAACTCTAGAACTTTTGAGGTGGAAAAAGTCTAGAGCTTCTTGTGGGACATATTGGTCAGCTCTCCTTTTTGAAACTCTCAACAAATTTTGCCTTCTTCAATCTTGAACTTTGGAAATATGTTGATAGTATCTTCATATATGATATTTTTCATGCTCCTGAGGTTGAGATGGCCAAGATTTTGGTGTCATAGCTTAGACTTATCTACATTGGATATCAAACATATTGAGGGTTGACTTTTGTTTTGAGATACCCAGAAATAACAATTGTCTTTGGATCTTGAAACTTTCATTAACACTTCTAGATCTTTTCTATAAACAATGCATTTTGATTAGTTGAAGCTCACATTTAGACCTTGATCACATAATTGACTTATAATGATCAAGTTTGCAGTAATCATTTTACCAACAATACATCATCAAGGCTAAGGAGATCTGGATAGACTAGTTTTCCTATGACTTTGGTTTTTCATCTTGATCCATCACCATAGGCAACATAACTATTAGAGTAAAGTTTCAACTCTTCAAGACAATTCTTTTCTCTAGTCATGTGCCAGGAACATTCACTATAAAAGTACCAATATTCTCTTGAGGAAACTCTAAGAGATGTGTGATCTATGAGACTTATGAAAATTTCTTTGGGCTTCCATAATTCCCTAGCTTGAATGTTCTTGCCTCCTTTTCTGTTGAACCTTAGCTGGTTATACGACTAAGGGTATCCATACAGCTTATAACAATGGGATATTATATGACTATATCTTCCACAATGATGACATCTCCATGATGATTTCTTGTTTCTTTTGTACTAAGGGTACATATGTCAAACAGGATTCAGGGACGTATGATCCTTCATTAGAACCTCAATTTTCTTCTCAGGGGGACAAACTTCTTAGTGGGAACTTTTGCTTCTTTGCTCATGAAGTTGTAGTCAAATCATATTCCTTTCACATCATTAGCCATCTTTCCAACTTCCAAGATTTCATCAAGAGCTTTAGAACCATTGTTCAACATACACACATGATTTGCCATATTATCAACCTTGGATTTAAACAAGGTAACTTCCTCTTCCAGACCTACAATGGTAGAGCCAGATTTCTCTTTTTCCAGAAGTAAAGCACTTATATTTTTATTTTGTTTCTCTACTATAATGAAAGCTTCCTTCCACGGACTACATAAAAGTCTATAAGTTTCAAATAACTCTTCATTTGTGATTTCTTTATCACTATACTAACTACTGGAATCATATTTTCCAATGAAAGATATCACCTTGTTAGCTATTTCTTCTTCACTCTCATCACCAGAATCAGACAAAGCGATTGACATCTCTTTTTTCTGTTTCTTTGAAGAGACTAGGGTATTAGAACAAAGCTTCGAGATGTAGCTTTCGTCAATGATACTATGGTCGTAACTTAGAACTTATTTATCTATCAAAGATCTTGTTGCCTCCATTTGAGTGTCCAAAGAACATGAGGACGAAAACTTTGAGTCAATGTTACTAATAAGTGAAGGGATTTTACCATAAAATTCTCTAATAATCTGATCAAAATCCACTCAACCTAAGTGACCCTCACACTATATCATGCAATGATTCTAAATTCTATCTCTATCACGAGCAGTAAGGGAAATTGAGAATTCTCCCGATTGATTGTAATCTCATACTAAAGACATAATAAAAAAGCAAGAAGAAAGTAAAAGGGGGAAAAAGAAAACGATACCTGAGGTTTGAGATTGTAGGAAAATCGAGTGACAGGAACTTGACTCCGACACTTAGGAAAACCACTAGTTATGATAAAATGAACAAAGTGAAAGAACATGTCCCTCTTTTATTCAAAGAAAAGTTGCAACTGTCAAGAATATGTACCGAAGAAAAGTAATGGTGACAAGTGAGAGTTCTCATAAAAGCCATCATGACTATGAGAGAGAAAGATTAGTCATCATTAAGATGATTGACATACAGTAACTCGCCGAATAGGAGACCAGTTTAAGGAAGAAGGAATTTCGAGACTATCTTGTCTGAACACTTAAATCCAATAGGATCTCGTGATCGGGAGGCTTATGTACATCCCAGAATTCTCTGGGGCCGAGTTCTTGGAAAACCGAGTAGGTGAACACAACTAGGCCAGACAACTATAGTCTTACCCATGTTGGAATCCGGTTAGGAACCATTCAGACACGGAGTAAGCACGTCAAAGCCGATCTCGTGATAACACTAACATATGATAAATCAGATCCAACTTTAGTACTAGGATATCATATGGATAGTCACGAGAGACGATTACGAAACTACCCCATGGTTGTATGAGAGTTACAGACATTGATGAAAATGATGTTATCTGATAATTATAGAGGGCGATGGACGTTATTTGAAGTAACCATAAAAAGAAATGTGAAGAGGCATGCCTTAAAGAATCATTGATGAGTCGATCAGTATAAATTGAAACTTCATCCATAAAGAAGAAGACAACTACTAATAAATTTCCTAATCATATAGGACAATTGCGATCTCTCCTAACGAACTTCAAGGAGATTTCTCCAAATAATACTTAACAAGAGTATATATATATATATATATATATATATATATATATATATATATATATATATATATATATATATATATATGATTTTTTACTATAGCTAAAATAATAATGAATGATTCTAATAGGGTGACTTTTTATTCCGTACATATATAAAATGAAATATTTATAAGATGGAATAAAAAAAGTGAAGTTGGTTGAAATATTTATATAAAAGAGTCCGTTAAATAAAACCATGATATATTTTTCTGAGTAATAAGCCTATAGTAATAAGTAGTACTTCTGATGTCGATCCTATTGTTGTCCTTGCCTTCTAGAAGCCCTTTCCAAATGCACTGCAGCATTTGTTCCACTTTCTTTTTCTATCATGGACCCCATGCAGTTAAACACCCATCCCTCGTGGCAAACCAAATTTCCTTATATACCCTTTAATCTATATTCATTCTCTCTCTCTTCATTGACCTCTATATAAACAAACTCATCACATAATCTCTAAGCGCAAAACAGAAGCTCCAACATTTCCCATTCCCATTCCCATTTTACCCCTCAACGCGTCTTAATTTTCCGATGGCGGCAACGCTTAGTTTCGCCGCTCTCTCCGCCGTCCGTCCCCTCGGATTCACCGATGAATGTTCCACCTCCGCCAGATTCATCCAGAAACCGAGTTCAACTTTCTCAAACCGCCGCAGGGTTTCAATCCGAGCCGTAGCCGCTATAGTCGAGACACGGCGGCCAGCGAAGAGTCTGTACGAAATTCTCCGACTTAAGCCAGGAGCATCACCTACAGACATCAAATCGGCTTACCGAAGTCTAGCGAAGGTTTATCATCCCGACACGGCGGTGCAACGATTGCCGGAATCTGACGACGTAGACTTCATCGAGATCCGCAACGCTTATGAGACGCTTTATGATCCGTCGACAAGAGCGATTTACGATATGTCGCTGATGGCAGTACACGGCGGAAGGAGCCGACAGTTTTCGGCTCCGGTGATACAGAAACGGTATTCTGGATATTATATGAAGAGAAGATGGGAAACGGACCAATGCTGGTAGAAAGCGTGTAACTTGTTCCGTAAAATTAGAAAGAGAGAGTGATGAGATTTGAAATTACTAACTTTTTTTTACCTTTCTCAATGAAAATTACTAACTTTAGCTGGAGCAGAATGTGAGAACGTGTAAATCTTTTCTTTCTCAAATTTTATCTACTATTTTTTTTCCTGCAATTTTAGAAATAGAAGAATAAAGCACCATGCCCTTGGAGGGTAGTTGGACTTAATAATATTCTCAAACGCATCGTCATTGGTGATTTTGGATCAAAATAATATTTTTAATCACTTATTTTCAGAATCTCAAAAAAGGTCTGCAATGATTTAACATATTTGACAAGTGTGGATGAGAGAGATAAATACACAGCCTAAAACACAAGCAATTCAATCTTGTTTAAATGTAAAAATGGTTATAAGATTGCAACGATCTTATGGGTGAATAGATAACAAAATAAAATTTTCTTCAATTAAAATTTTCTTTTGAAAATATTTACTATGATAAGCGGAAGTAATTCTGGATCGACACTCATATATCTCGAACCGTTATCGGAAATAAACCGTAACGATATGTATATCGATGATGAGAAAGTAAACCAATGTATTTTACGAAAACGGTTGTTTGAACAATGTCACACTTTGCGATCAATTTCAAATGAAATAGAATATAAATCTTAACTAAGATAATTTATCAAACACTTAGTGTACAATAAATATCAAGTTGATTTTCCTTTGTTTTGAAGATATGAAAAACCAATTGCAATTGTTTAGATTGCAACTATCTTTACAAAACATTTTGAATTGCTTCAACACAAATAGAATTTTCAGTTTATCAAATTGCACACTAAGTTTATTATTAAAATGTAAAGTGTGTGTGTGTGTGTGTGCATGCGTGTGTGTGTGTGTGCGCGCGCGCGCACGTGTGCACGTGTGTGTGTATGTGTGTGTGTGTGTGTGTGCGCGCGCGTGTGTGTGTGTGTGCGTGTGTGTGTGCGTATGCGTGTGTGCGTGTGTGTGTGTGTGTGCGCGCGCGCGCGTGTGTGTGTGTGTGTGTGTGTGTGCGTGTGTGTGCGTGCGTGAGCGTGTGTGTGTGTGTGTGTGTGTGTGTGTGTGCGTGCGTGGGTGTGCATGTGTGTGTGTGTGCGCGTGCGTGAACGTGCGTGTGCGTATGTGTGTGCGCGCGTGAGCGTGCGTGTGTATGTGTGTGTGCGTGTGTGTGTGCGCGTGTGAGCGTGCATGTGTGTGTGTGTGTGTGTGTGTGTGTGTGCGTATGAGCGTGCGTGTGTGTGTGTGTGTGTGTGTGTGTGTGTGTGTGAGAGAGAGAGAGAGAGAGATGTAAGAACAAGATTTGGTTCTGCATCTGCCTTTAGTTTTGATGATAACAATGCTTTTTTTTAGAGAACGATTTCGTACACTAATGGTTTTTATCTATTATGTAGCTTTTACTAACAGGTTCTAACTCTAAAGCATTGACGTGTGACGCCATCAGATTCTGGAACCAACACACTCTGACTTTGAAGAGATACAAGTGTTTTACAAGATGTTGTCAAGTTCTAGAAAACACTTAGACAACGGTTCTGATGAACGTTTGTGCTAAAGCTTTTGACTATGACTCAGATTGAAGAGTCTCTTAAGGATTTCCAGCCTTCATGATTATGTGCTCAAGTTTTGAAGATTCTGAAGAACAAGATCTGAAGACTCTAAAGACCAGGTTCTGAGGAATTGTGTCAAGACTCTAAAGACCGAGGTTCTGAACATTTTGTCAACTAGTCTCTTGATCCTTCTAAGCATGCTTCAACATCATTTCATCTGAAGTCTCTGAAGATTAGAAGATAAGATCAAAAGGTTTTGCATCAGAAAAATAGTATACAGTACAAGATCATCATTCCCTATACTACACTAATTTTGTGGGCTAAAGACAATACTATTGTACCATTTTGTCTCATATATGCAAATCGTTACACAAAGAGACAACTACAATTTGCTATTTCAATTCTACCCTTCAACGAATATTTTAACTACCTATGCAAAGGAGTCTTGGAAGAACTGAAGAAGTTGCTAACACTTGCGCTATTGAACATACACACACTTTTGCTGATGTAAATATTTCCTGTGTATATTCTTTGTAAATATACAAGAGTTTGTTTATTGTGAAATTTGATAAACAAATACAATTTTCTATTAATACTTAAGGGATCAAACTCGAAAATCTCTTGGAACATATTTGTGTGCATTTATGGATTTGAAGAACATTCTGTGTCAAAATCGAAGGGTAACTTCTTCGATTTATTTCAATGTTGCTTTGAAGCAAGATTTGGAATAAAAGATTTTCAGAATAAAGATTGAAAACAAAATGCAAGGAGAATTAGAAGCATGAATTGTAAAGTGAAATCGAAAGGTAACAAATGCATAAAAGATACTTAAATGTGAAAAGACAATTAATAAATGGCGGAACGCATAGGTACATTTTTCTCACTCGTTTCTCAAATGCGCAGATAATTTGAGTTTACAGAATATTTGTACAACTGCAGACCCCTTTCCAAATGAACATAAGCCCCTTTATATAGTACTTTAAAATAACTACCCAAGAACGATCGACTAACCCTATCACGACACGTTTCATCCTCATGCAGAGGTTCTCTCCGACGAGCCTCCACGTGTCTTTGAGTAACTGTCTATGTTAAACCAGTTCCCGCTCTTTTAACATCACTCAAATATGTTAACTATTTTTACTGGTCATCAAGAACTGACTTCCCACATCAAAGTATTTAATGCCAACCATGCTACGACAACCCACTATAGCATTTTCCACATGAAATGCCCAAGTCGGCATTGTTTCCATTGTAATGATGAACTACAACCTTAGCCAATATACCATAGTATTCAATTTCACTAAGTCCTCGAACTCTCACAATGCCCTTTGACGTGGAGTTACTTCGACCGATATCACTATATGTGACTTCTGACCTGGCATCAGCTCGGTTCCCCTTCAACTTTATTTTACCTTGCCCTTCAGCCTAGCATGATCATTGTTATCCCATTAACACTTGCTAGTTATAGTCAAGTCGAAAAATTTAAGGTAATAGAGTTCCTGCTTGTTATTGTGTGAGATATTCATTGTATTTAACTTGTGTTAATCTGCTTTCTTAGAAGCATTCTTTGTAAACACAAACTTGTAAATCTCAAAGTCGTTTGAGTGGTTTCCTCAAGTGACTAGGTTTTAGTCAGATAGACTCAAGAAGACAAAGACGGTTTGTCTTTGTGGTGTATGTAATCAAGTTTTGATTATAGTTGATTAAGTCCTTATTGAGAAGGCGAAATCACTTCGGTAGGATGGATTGGAGGTAGCTTCGTTAACAGCGAACCAATATAAAAATAACTTTGTTGTTTTTCTTGTTCGTGTTATTGCTTTATTGAGTTGTTTTTAGAAACCCAATTTAAACCCCCATTTATTTTGTTTCTTGCCACCTTCAATTGACATCATAGCTCCGGTTTTGGTCTTGATAAGATTATAACACTTAACAGTGTCAGATAAAGATCCAGCGTGAAACACAATGACTGCCCCTCTACCACCAGCTACTCAAACAAATGATAGAGATCATTACAATGCCATACCTCATGTTTTTGATGGAGACAGTTTTTATTATTGGAAGGATAGGATAAAGAGCTTCTTTCTAGGTCACGATGTTGATATATGAGATATGGTAGTTGATGCCTACGAACACCCAGTAGATACAAGTGACAATAAAGTTGAAAGAAGAGTGATGACAAATTAACAAAAGAAAGACTATAAGAATCATCACAAAGCAAGAATCATCTTGTTAAATGCTATTTCATACACTGAGTATGAGAAAATCATCAACACAGATACTGCTAAATTTATATTTGATTCTCTGAAGATGACACATGAAAGGAACACACAAGTCAAATATGCTTCAATTTCCCCCATGTGTATGCCATGTGTCTGATTCAGTACATGCATTGAGAAGCTGATAAATAACAATCTTTAACTCCTTTCTTCTTCCTCCTTTTCAACTCCTCTTACAATTTTTCTTACGCAGAGAAACCATGGCTTCCACTCAAACAATCCCCTCTAAATCTGACACTGGCAAAAATCCATTGGCTTTCACAATCTTAACAAACGAGGATCAGGAAGTGAGAGACTACATTCTTGAGCCTCCTACGTCAGATAAGAAAACTTCCATTTGGGAAAAATAGGTTCTTATTCCTTATTCTCTACATAATAAACAGTACGCTTTTTGGGGACCTTACCTCAAAAAGAGGTCACATGCTGGGAAAGTTTCACGCTTCTTTCTAGTCTATTCAGCCACTTTGCCCTATGCGTTTAAAGAATGCGCTCTCAACATATATTTCATGGTTAAACCTACCCGTGTGTTTCGATCAACACCACCTACTCCAAACAAAGAGTATATTGCTTGGCTTGATAAGGTTCAGTCTCAAAGGAAGGCACAGTGGGAGAAACTGGACATCTACGACATGGTTAACATTTATAGGACGGGTCCCAAATATAACCTCGTTATGTTATTGTCTTCAATCTTCTTTTGGGGAGGATCAACCAATTCTAGCTTCCTTGTGGCATGTTAACACCAACTTCGTTTAATGTAACATCCATTACAGGTTTGAATCCTCTAGGTGCAACCTTCACTGTGACCCTAGAAACTAAAAACAAATTCACCATTGAACGCTTCGGCTACAAGAACTTTATCCTTGATAATCATGACAAAACAAACGATGAAGTCTCCAACCAATAGAATATATCCTTTTTTACCTTTTGGCTATCATATTATATCTTCTGCTCTAGTTCTCTGCAGGTAGCCAAGAAGTTTGTTCCCCTAGCCATCCAGTTGCATGAAGTTCGAAAGATTTCTTTGACCAAAATCCTTTTATCCAACCTCTACCAATCACTTTGAGAGGCTTCTTACAAACTGAAACACCTCCCTGAGACCAATAAGTCATTCCTAGTTCTAGGTCACTTTTAACTCCTGCAACTGTGACTGAACGCCACTTTCGAGCCAAAACTTCATGTGACCACCTCCTAAGCTTTACTGCTGCAAGACGAAGGTAAAGCCATTGAGGGTACTAGGTTGGCTTGGATCGCCCCTTAGGAAAATCCACTCCCAAAGATCCTCTTGAAGTATATCACCTTATTTATCGACTTTCCAATTTTTCTACGGATCAATGGCTCCTTTTGTGGATCGTCTCGTAGGTTCGTCCTGGCTTAGAAACCGGCTTCTTGGTATTTCTACATTTGCCGCTACTATGTTGAACTCAGTCTCGGCAGCCTTCCTGACCCCTACACTCTTGTCAACCAGAATTAAAGTTGGCGCTCCTGGTTATGGCTTTGTCAATTATCAAATCTTGGAATGTGTTGGATATCCATAAAAACAAAACATTTGATCAGTCGATTTACTATAACGAAATACATGATCAAGTTTTCCTTAATACATATGTATTCTTTCGTTATTTTCTTCACAACTAGTTCAAAATCTCCTTTTATTTCAACCCGTTTTGCCTCCAATTCTAACAAGATCTCATGTCCGGTTGTTAAAGCCTCGTTCTCAGCCTCGTTATTGGAGCAAGAACCTTCGATTGTGTACTTAAACCTAGTCGGAATCTTGCTTGGAGAAACAATCAATATTCCAACACCAAATCCATTCTTATGACTGAAACCATCAAAGTATAACTTCCAAGGTTTCGTTTCCAAATAATTGAAAGGTGTCTTGACTATCGCATGATCCACAATAAAATCAGTGACCACTTGACCCTTCATAGCCTTTAAAGACACATATGTAAGGGTATATTCTGATAAAGCAAGTTCCTATTTTCCAATTCGACTATGAAAAATTGGCTTAGACAACATATGTTTTATAACATCGAAACGGGAAGACACGTAAACATCAACTGGCTTTATGTATTACTTTAATTTCATACAAGAAAAATACAAGCAAATGCACGTCTTTTCTATAAGACTATACTTAGTTTCTGCATCATTCAAGACTGGACTGAGGTAATAAATGTCTCTTTCTGCATCATTCTAACACACTTTCTATAGTCATGTCTGTGGTAGAAATGTACAATTTCATACATTTATTCCTAACTTGAGGGGACAAAATAGGAGGATTTGCTAAATACTCCTTTATTTCGTCAAATGCCTTTTGATGTTCTGGATGCCACACAAATTCTTACTTCTTCAGGTGGAGTAGGGGCGAAAATGCTTGAATTCTTCCATTAAGGTTTGATATGAACCTCCTCAAAAAGTTGATCTTCCATAAAAGAGATTGCAACTCCTTTTTAGTCGAAGGAGCCTTCGTCTCCATAATGGCCCTCGTTTTGTTTTGGTTAATTTCGACCCCTTTTTTATTGACTATAAAACCAAGAAAGTCTCATGCCTGCACATAGAAAGCACATTTTAGGGGATTCATTTTCAGTCCATGTTTCCTCATCCTTTCGATTGAGTGTCAGAGATGGTCAAGATGCCATTTCTTGATACGAACTTGATGGTTATATTGTCAATATGTATTTGCATAAATGTTTCGATATAATCATGAAAAATAGATTTCATCACCCTTTGGTAAGTTGCCTCAACATTATTTAAGCCAAATGGCATCACTACCCATTCGTAGGTGCCTAAAGCTCATGGGCATCGAAATTCTGTCTTCGGCACATCCTCATCTACAATAAAAATTTGGTTATAACTGGAATAACCATCTAACATACTAAGGTATTCGAAACTCGTTGATGAGTCGACCAACATCTCGACAACAGGAATTGGGTATTCATCTTTCGGGGTTGTAGCGTTTAGATCTATAAAATCGATGCAAACCCTCAACGTTCCATTTTTCTTAATGACTAGAACGATGTTGGCAAGCCATTCGACATACCTGGAAGTTCTTATGAGCCTTTCGATCTCCTCCTTTTGGACATAATTTCTGGGGCAAAACGCCTAGGCGTTTGGTTACTGGCTTCTTTCCTGCCTTTATTGGTAGCTTTAATTCCACTAATTCCCTACTCAAACCTGGCATTTCATTATAATCCCAAGCAAAGCAGTCTTTAAACTCTTTAAGTAATTTAATTACCTTTATCCTCAGATTTGGATCTATGTTGGCGTTGATGTAGGTTGACCTTTGGTTCGATCCATCACCCAAATTTATTTCTTCCAATGGATATTAAGGATGCATCTTCATGATAGACGCTCTTAGATCCTTCTCAAAACTAAAAGGATCATCGTCGTAAATACAATCGAGCCTCTGGCCTTTTTGGCTATCATCTCCCACTGTTATTCGTAGCTCTTCGACTAGTTGGAGTTCAATGTTGACTATTTAGCTTACGTCGAACAATTCTATCTCTTTGGCTTCAGTATCCATGTGTGTTACTTTGGCTTCCAAAGCTGATTTAAGTCATTTCTCGGCCATATAGGTCGTGATTTGATCTAATGCATCAAACTCAGTCATCATCACCAAATTCGTCTCCCTAGCCTGTTGGCCGTATTTCGTCAGAATTATAGAACCTTTCCCTCACAATCTCATAATCCCATGTTAACCCATGGGTAGGGTGGAGTTTCAAAGGGAAAAGTGTCTCCTCTATAGGCATATATGCAAATTCTGCTGGTATGCATGGCGCTATGTTGGCCAGATTTCTGTCAAAATTTCTCTTGTCTGCATGGTTTACTTCGGCCATGTAGTATCCCTGGTCAGCTTCAATATTTTCGACTATTCCTTCTTCGCCTCAGATTTCTATTCTTTTGTGAAGAGACGAAGGTACCACCCGTATTTCATGTATCTACTCTCGTCGTAGTAGAAAGTTGAGGTTGGCACTTAACGTTATCATCATAAAGACAGTGAGTCGAGTAATGGACCCTACCATTATATCCACCTGAATGACCCTCATAGTCTGGCCAGTTTTACCCTCATAGTTGGAAAGTACCATATTACGGGGCCTTAAATTTGTATCAAATTTCCCTATCTTAGCCAACAAAAAATGAGGCATTAAATTCACTATTGCCCCACCGTCCACCGGGATTTTATTCACCGTGGTACCTTTGACCTTTGCCCTTATAAAAAGGGGCTTTAGGTGGTTCTTCCTACCCATATGGGGTCATTTAAAGAACATATTTTTCTCTTCAATACACCCATTATTCAATACAAAATAACACACTGGCTTGTGTTCGCCAACTCCTCCTCTTCACATTCTTCGAACTTAGCAACTTCTGTCATGCAGTCGTATTCTCTAGAGAGCATATAAACTATATTACATAGGACATCGAAATCCCCCTCCGACCCGGATTCGAAGTTGTCTGTGACCAATTTATCCTCTTTTGTTTGCTCCTCTTCCTTGATCTTTGTCTTTGTTTGAGTTATCTTGGGAGAAAACAACTTCCTTCCTACTAGCTTACTTGCTTGATCATTTTCCTGATTATAATAATGTTTATTGTTACTCGACTCAGCAACATCTATCTCGGCCTTTTTCTTCCTCTGAAACCGAATCCATTGCGTCCTTGACATGGGGTTTTTGCCTTTGTAATTGCTAGGTCCATAGGAACGCCTCTCCGACATTTGGAAATTCTCTCAATAAGTCATAATGGACCCTCGTCCCATCTCAAAGTTTCTCCATTTAGGATTTCCAGCATACTCATTACCAACAGGTTCAGTCCACCTCCCTTAAGGAGCATTGGGTGTAGGTTTATAAATACTAGATCTAGCCTTTTGCTGAGCAGGAGACTGTTCTTTTCTCTAGGGCACCGCTCTTTTGTCGAAGTGAGGATGAGACTTATTCCTCCTCCAGATCTCCTTCTCTTTCTCTTTCTGAGCACTCCCAACCTTTCTCGCAACCTTCTTATCAAAGACAACACTGCATCAAGGGAACAACATCACGTTTGAGTCTTCAGCCTTGCATCTATTGAGAAATTCCACCAATCCTTCACCAGCCTTTAGGAATACTGCTTCGATCTGATTTTCACTTCAAACTCAGCCATGTTGAAATCTTCAGTAATTTCGACCATATCGATCGTCATATTGATCTCAATCAAATTCTCTATTCTTTGACGGGTGCTCAGACCGAATCGGCAGACAATAACCTTTTTTATCATCCGTAATTACGACTCTTACTGCCTAATATCGATAGTAGGGGTGTTCGCGGTGCGGTTTGGGCGGTTTTTGCGATAAAAATCATCCGAACCGCAAGAGAAAAAAGCATGCGGTTCGGTTTGGTTCGGTTGATTTTTAGAAATAAAACCAAACCAAACCAAACCAAATCAATGCGGTTTGGATTGGTTCGGTTGGTTCGGTTTTTTATAATATTTTTATTGAGCCCTATATACTCCTATAAATAACGACATAACTTTGTGTTTAGTCATTCATACATTACTAAATAACATCAAAATTCATCATATTTAGACAAAAACCTTTCATTCAATATACAAAAAACCAGATTAGACAAAAGTGAAATAAAAGACAAATATAAATAGTAGCATAAAATAATATCAAAGACATTATAATAAAACATAAAAAAAACATATGAGATGAGAGATTAGAGAAGATGAAAAAAAGAACATAAGAGATGCGAGATTGAGAAGAAAAGTGTAATAAAAACGTAATTGAAAGAGAAAATAGTAACATAAAAGATAAAAAAGAAAGAACATAATAGAGGACTTATTAGAGTAGAATATGTGAGACCTACATGGAAAAGAAGATGAGAAGAATGTGTGATACTACTATGAGAGATTTAAGAATGTTGAAATTGAAACCCTAAGTGTGATTAAGAGAAAATCTTTTGTAATTGTAAGGTTAAGGCATACTAGGTTTGAGGTTTGGGTTGGATGTGGGATAAGTGAACTTTGGGTTGTAACATAATGCGGTTTGGTTTGGTTTAGTTCGGTTTGCAAAATACAAACCGCAAACCAAACCAAACCATGCGGTTTTATTAAAAAATGACCCAAACCAATCCGAACCAAATGCGGTTTTTTGCGGTTTCGGTTTGGTTTGGTTTGGTTTGCGGTTTTCTATTGGTTTGATTTGGTTTTGAACACCCCTAATCGATAGAGTTATCAACTTATACTCTTTGCATAAATAGTATTATATCAAATACATAAAATGATAAAACAATTATTATTATTTTAATGGTATGTCCACCAAATGCATGTATGAATATTATCATTCGTGTCACTCAAATACTTTATAATTATCCAATTCATTATGATATTTTGTCACTATCTTATTTTGTATAACAAACAAATTTTAAAAATATATTAATAAAAAATATAAGAAATAGTATATTACTATTTTAAGAAAAAATATTATTTTTTAATTAAAAAAACTGAGTATTTTTAAACAGAGAAATAATCAAATATAACATTTAGTCTTATAAATGGAAATGGTGATGTGTTTCTGTCTTGGCATTCTAGACCCTTAAGAAAACATAGTGCAACATTCGTTTCAATTATTTTGCTTAAACACCATCCCTCGTGGCAAATTAAATTACCCTTTATACCCCTAAATTTATATTCACTCTCTCTTTAAAGACCTCTATATAAAAAACCCACACATTGTTTGTTTCTGCACAAAACACAAGAGCTCCAACATTTCCCATTCTCATTCCCATTTTACCCTTTTCAATTCTCTGATTCAATTTTTCAATGGCGACAATGCTCAGTTTCACCGGGCTCTCCGCCCGGCCACTCCGATTCTCCGATGACTGCTCCAATAGCTCAAATCGGCGCATGGTTTCCGTCCGAGCCGCGGCGGTAGTAGTCGACACACGGAGGCCGGCGAGTAGTCTCTACGAAGTTCTACGACTTCAGCCGGGAGCATCTCATTTGGAGATCAAATCGGCTTACCGAAGTCTGGCAAAGGTTTACCATCCCGACGCGGCGGCCCAACGGTTACCGGAGTATGATGACAGCGACTTCATCGAGATCCGTAAAGCTTACGAGACGCTTTCAGATCCGTCAGCGAGAGCAGTTTACGACATGTCGTTGATGGCGGCAGAATGCGAGAGGAATAGGCAGTTTTCGGCTTCGGTGACACCACAGAAACGGTATTCGAGATATATAAGATGGGAAACGGACCAATGCTGGTAGAAAGCGTTCATCTTGTTTCGGATTTTAACAAAGAAATTTCACAGAAAAGAAGAAAAGAAAACAATTGAAAAATAGGAAATTAGAAAGAGAATGATGAAATTTGAAATGTTTTTTCTCTTGATGTGGATGTAAATTTTTTCCCCCAATTTTTCTTTATGGGAATTCTTAAAAAGCAAGTAAAAGAAATACTTGTAGAAATAGTTGCTACTCTCTCGGTATTAAAAAAATAATTTGTTCTAAAATACTGTAAGTTTCAAAAAAAAATTCACCATTGTTCTTTTAAGTAACATTTTGGATATATTATTCTCTCATTTTTGTATTAATGATAGTCATGATAAAACTATAAAAATAATTTAGTAAAATCATTATTTTTTTATATTTATACTATATCACATTATATTTTTTATTTTAAAATAAGGATGACAACTGAACTAGAAAAAATACCGAATAAGATAAAAAACTAAAACAGAAATGACAACTGGATTTGCAAAATAAGTAAAATAAAATTTTAAATAGGGATGACTACAAAACCTGTAAAAAAAATATAAAGAAATTTTGCAAAGAGATACATATAATATAGACATGGACAGGAATAGTAATCCAAAAAAATATGAAAATTTTAGTCCCACACATAAACATGCACAATATATTTATATATTTATTATTTTTGTTATTTAATAATATATCTATAAATTTAAAAGAATATATGATTATTGTTGTTAAACTATTACATATTTTAATATAACGGTTTCTTTATTAATTTTCATTAAAAATAAATTTTGTTATGATAACAATTTAAAAGATATAATATATTAATTTTTTATTTAAAATAATCATTTTTTTAAATTTAAATATTAAAATAAATCAATTTTCAAATTAATTACCGAAATAACCACATTTCATTACTGATGCGATAGTTGAACTGGCGCATCTAATTAACATTCAAAGAAGGCGCTCAAGCCATTGGCGCATGCATGCAATGCAAATGAGGTTAGTCGTCAATGGCATAGGCGCATGCACGCCTTGAAGCCACATGCATTGGCACATGCATATACTACATCAGTGTATGCGCCAATGCATGTGGCACATTCACTTTCCATTTTTTTTTAATTTTAAATTTTAAATTTTATAATTATAATTAGTTAAATTAAATACTTAAATTAAAAAGTATATTATATTATAAAATAAAAATACATAAAATTAACAATAAAATCAATGACTTGCCCGATTGAAACACCTCCATGTTCCACATGCAGGTGTGTTAGCGTGTCTTCGAGGTCTCTCACGATTTCCCTGAGGTGTTTGGGGTCTTTCAGTGATGACATGATGCAATGGTGGCTGGTGTGAAGGTCTCATGGAATGTCCAGCGGTATTTGATAGATTTGTCATCATTTGTCCTCAATAGCCGAGGGATTATTGTCAACGGCACTTCCGTAATTGAGTTCGGTATCCATGTTGTCGTAGTTGAGTTGTTGTGGTTGGGTGGATTGTGGACGGTATGGTTTCCTGAATAGGGACATTGAATCGTTTTATAAACGAAGCAATGGTTCTTGTGGTGTATTAAAGTCAAACAATTATTTAGTGTTATGGCGATAGGATGTTTGGGTGTTCATTTGTGGGGGGCTATGATGGCATGACGTTGAATTCTATTTACCGTCTGGGCTATAGACCGTTGTGGTGGTTGTGTATGATTGTTGGTGGTTAGGGTTTGATTCTTGGTTTTGAGTTTGCGTGTCTGGCATGAATTGGTTGCGAGGTTGGGTGTTTGGTGGTTGGGTGTAGATGGTAGGGTAATGGTGTGAGGTTGGTCGTTGGATTTGGTTGGGTTGACATTGTTATTGGCGGGGATTTGTTGTCGGGCATTTGATGATGAAGCTCATTGGCGTGGATCAATCAAATACATTGGCTCAGACACAAACGGTGGCGTTGTAACCGACTTAAACCATGTCATAGAATGTTGAGTTGGTCTAGCATCATGTATGACTGGTTCGTTTAAGATGTGTTGTTGTTGATTCCTCCAATGACGATACATCTCTTTTGCGAAGTCTCTCCAATCAGAATAATCTCATTAGTCATCGACTCTTTGTTGATGTCAATCTCCCAAACACGTTGGAGATTCTGGAATTTGTTGTTGCATGCCGAACTGCAATTTTACACGGTCACTCTGGTGCATCTCCACAATGGTGAACCGGATAATTGGTGTTTATGTTGTCCAAACAGCATCATCATCATGGTTAACCTGATAATCAAGGCTCAAATATGGCCTCCAAATAAATTGTACAAGAATATGACATGATTAGATAAAATTTTGTCTCAGTTAATAGGCGATGAAATTTTGTCTGTCATTATCGACAATCCGTCGTTAAAGGTGAGTATGATAATCTCGCATATTGTAACACAATACAACTATACTCCATCATACAAGAAGGCTTGGATAGCTAGGACTAAAGCGGTTGAAAAGTGTTTGGCAATTGGGAGGAGTCGTACAAACAACTTCCAAAATACTTTATGGATCTTAAACATTATGCTTTAGGGACTATTGTCAATTTGGAAACGTTGTCGGCGTATACCCCAGGTGGGACCTGTGCTATTGATAATGGAATATTCCACCGACTCTTCTGGACGTATCAACCATGCATCAAAGGTTTTGTTTTCTGTAAACCTATTATACAAATTGATGGTACATGGTTGTACGAGAAATATAAAAGAACGCTACTGATGGTAGTGACAGAAGATGGCAACATCAACATTTTACCAATCGTCTTTGCCTTAGTTGGAGGGGAGACTGTTGAGAGATGGAGTTTTTCCTAAAAAATCTCTGATTGCACGTTACTCCTCAGCCTAACTTATGTTAGATCTCAGAACGACGTCCTTCAATAGTGAATGCCTACAAAAACACTGATAATGGCTGGCAGGATCCTCTGTCGACGTATGTCTACTGCATTAGACATATTGAAAGAGATTGAAGGAAAATGAAGAAAAATAGAAGGAGGATAAAAAATTGTGTGAAAAATCATGGGAGATGTGTATAGATCAACATACATGTCTGCGCCATTGCCCTAGGCGCCACACACACATGGCACATGCATGCGTCAATGCATGCGGCGCACACTCACATACTCACATGCATGCGCCAATAGCTTGGGCGCCTCCTTTAAATGATAATTAGATGCGGCAGTTCATCTGACGCATCAGTAATGAAAGTTGGTTATTTCGATAATTAATTCAAAAAATTGATTATTTTAGGATTTAAATTAAAAAAAAGTGTTTATTTAAAAAAATTCTAACATTTTATTATTTATTTATTTATTTTTATTATAAATAAGGGTACAGTTACTTAGGTGTCCATAGCATATAGAAAAAGGTATACATTAATGTGCAAGCAAATATGGATACGAATTCGGATAAATCGCAGCTACGCTCAAACTTTACATAGTATAGTATTCGTATAAATCGCAGCTATGCTCAAACTTTATTCGCATGCTCAAACATTACATAGTACTAGTCATCAGTTCTTGTTATTTTGGGACGGATGAATTAAGAAAATAAAACTATAGTTTAAATTTTAAACACAATTAATGTGTGTGCGCCTTTAAGGTAAATTACTTGGACAGAGGAAAAGAGTCAAGGGAATTTAAACCTTCAGGTGAACAGATAAAAAGGCAATAAAAGTTAGATGAGTCTGAAAAACTGTAAATATAGTGGCAAACCGTTGATCTCTTTCGCTCTTACTCAACAATTGTCATGTAAAACTCATGAAAGGAGCAACGATAACAAATTCAAATCACCAAAGTGCATGCAAACAATGCTTAATTGTCACGTAAACCTTGATACCACATAACCCTTTTTTAAAATGACTGAGTAATATTTAAGAAAACAGACATGCAGACAATGATTTTTCTCCTTTCATTAGGGCCCTCTGAATTTTTTATCCTACTTTATGGGATGAAAATTCATCCTATAGAAAATTCAATATGAATTTTAGATTTCAGATATATATCTAAGAATTCACCCAACAACATTTTATGACATATTAAATGAGTGTCACTCTAAAGTAAAATAAAATTTTATTTCGGAGATGCATCATTGGGTATTTTCAACAAATATATTAATATTTGAACAGTCCATTGAATATTCTGGAGATGCATTTACGGAGGTTTAGGGCGGGATTTTGAAATATTTGTCATCTTTGCATGTTAGATATTTTCGAAGACGCATTTCCAGAATAAATTGATAAAACACTCATCTGCATAATCACATACTCATACTTGTTTTTCACGACAAACTCTTTCCAAAAATCCTTCTATTCTTAGTTAACATTTCACTCTAAATCTTCATCTTGTGTTTCATCAAATTAAAATGAGCAAAAGATGTTGGAATTACAGGTAAAAATCATTCATTTCAAATCTCATTTTGATCATATTAAATTTGTTTTAGACTGAGAAAACGTACGCTGAATCTGGATATGCATCTTCAGATTCTGTATGAAATCTTCCGGAGATACATCTTTGTAGCGTGTTTATTCTCATTTTTCCAACTATGTTTATATTTTAGTAGATTTTGAGTATTTTACTGTAAATGTTTTCACTAGATATGGTGCATCCCGATGTTTTCCCCGAACAATTTGTGTCTCCGGATGTCAAAGGTGTTGTTGTGAATGAGGTGAATGTTGGTAACCAATTTAAAAATGATCAAGAGTTTGAATTTTTTGATCACATGCTTCAATGAATTCGTACGGAGGCCTCCAAACTGGGATTTGGTGTGGTAATCGAAAAATCTGATAATTGTTCAGATATAAGAGGTGCATTTGTGACAATGGCATATGAAAGAAGTGAGAAATATATACCTCATCTCCTGAATTTTAAACGAGATGACATTGATTCACGAAAATGTAAGTGTCTCTTTAAGTTGCGTGGTTATATGTTGGCAAATAAGAAATAGAAATTTAATATCATGTGTGGTTTACATAGCCATGACATATGTGAAAACTTAGTCAGACATCCAATTGTGTGTTGTCTCATGCCGAAAGAGAAGGAATGTGTTTCTAACATGACATTGAATTTAATTCAACCAAAAAACATACTTGCAACTTTGAAACGTAAAAGACCCGAAAATATCTCAAATATCAAGCAAGTGTACAATATCCAGTACCAAATTAACAAGGCGCTAAGGGGGGATAGAAGTAAAATGCAACAATTATTGAAACTTTTGAATGATAAAAATTATGTCTCCAAATACCGAATGTGAGAGGATGGACTAACCGTTAGAGATATATTTTGTACTCATCCTCATTCCATCAAATTCTTTAACATGTTTTTTATTGTGCTCATCATTGATTCAACGTATAAGACCAACAAGTATAAACTTCCACTATTGAAGATGGTTGGTGTTACCTCTACTGAGAAGATCTATTTGAACGAATCGTCAATGTTGAGGGTGACAGTAATTGCGGTTTTCGAGTTGTTTCGACTTTACTCGGTAAAGGAGAAGATAATCACACACTTGTCCGCCGTCAACTTATCCATGAGTTGGGGATCCATAAAGAATTATACACACAGCTTTATAAAAAGAAAAAAATTTCATGCAATTTATAAGTCTCTTGTTCCTTGCATTAGTGGACTGGCGTCGGAGAAAAAATGGATGTGATTCTCTGAAATGGATAATCTCATAGAAAGTGTGTATGATATAGTGTATTAATTTTACAACATAGAATTTTCTGGAAAAAAACTCTCACTACGCACCACCCCACCTCAAAATCCAAATGATATTATTATTTGTATTGGGTGACTTTCAAAATCACGGCACTTTGTTCAAGTTTATTTAAAATCGAGATGCCCTATACCACTTACATCAGTGGAGTGGACAACTCATTCAAAAACAAAAGTCTGGACTTGATCGAACCGATTTGTGGAAAGGATTAGTGACATTGAAAGAGAATCAAATGCTGAAAAGTCAAAGGGGTGACCACTCATACTTATAGATTTAGCTGATGACAAATCTTTCAATTCATTTTAATTTTTCGTCATCAATTAATTGTATGTAATTGTGTATTAATATTAATGAAATGTAATATATACAAGTTCTATTTTCTATTTTTTTCCTATATAGATATAAGTGTATCGGAGATGCATCTCTAAAACCTCCACCGATAAAAGATAGAACTTTTGAGGTTCATATTTGTATGTAACTTCTATAAATATAGGCTTATATTTTTTATTTCATACAAATAGAAATGTCATAAATGAACATTATCTAGTACGTCGCAAATGTCTCATTTTTCAATGCGACACTCGTGCAAAAATTTAAGATCAGTAAGTACATCTCTTTTGCAGATCTGCAATACGAAATACAAAATCTCCAACCTTAAGAGATAATTAAAAAATTGTGAAACTCGAGTACCGTTTACCATCGATTAACAACGAACGCAATATTGAGTTCAACAACTATGAACTCAAAACGGGTGCAGATTTAAGGACTATGTGGCATATATTTTTCTGTTTCGAAACAAAATCGATCAAGATGAAAACGATAATTTCAAAATCAATCAAAGATATTGTGAATATGTTTAAGCATCCACCTGAATATTTAAATTGAATATCTAATTTTACATTAACATCACTTATTTAATGCTGATTTTATGTAATGAATGATAAATTTATTTTAACAAAATATAACTTTTGGATTTTCTACTTTGGTTTCTATTTTAGTCCGTTTCAGAGATGCATCAACGGACAAATTTCATAGATAAATTTCATAGATGCATCAACGGATCAAAAAATAGCCAAACTTCTAGACCGATACTAAAGAAGAAAAAAGGTGTGCCCTTAATTCCCATCATAACTCAATGAGATATTATAGTAATTGAAAATAGAGGTAGTAATAAATAGACAACCATATAATACACAGTTAAATACAGAAATCTGAGAGAAATCGAACATGTTTATAAACCACTTTCAGATAATAGAAAACTAGCTTATTTGCTTGTATATGAACACTTGTAGTTGCAAACTTCGTTAGACAAAAATATAACTTCCTTCCCTACATCATAATCCTGTTCGAGCTGACACGTGTCAAAATTAAAAACGAAACAGTATCTAAATTGAAACAGAAAAGAACTATGTCCAGGTGAATAATTGACATAATTGACAGATGAAACTTTACTGATTTTGACCCTTTCAATGAAACTCACAGCTTTGTACAAAATTCCAATCGTACTAGAAGAGATCAAAGACAAATTTGCTCAGTTCTATAAATAAATCATTTACATGTCGTAAGCATGGAGTTGATGACATGCAATAAAAGGCGGGTACTTGAAAGATCAGCACCGGTGATTGTAGGCAAGCTACGTTGATGATTCAGTATTTGATAGACTTGTTCGAATATGGGCCGGACATGCATTGTTATCATCGGATCTGAGGGATTAATGGCAGTAGCCACATCTGTCATCCATGCGATCTTTCGGGACATGTCGTTGTTAATATCACACGCCAACTGCTGCAAAAGAGAAAGCACTACACCTTGGCTTAAGGGAAGAGGAACCATTGACAAAAGTCTATGTAAATCAACCTGCACATCACAAATGAAGTGATTCTCTCAATGGTTAAATTGCACATACAAAACAGCACGAGACTCAATCTAATGCTTGGCTGAAATAAGGGCCAATGAAATGCTATAAATTAAGTCAATGCTCTCAGAATTAAGTATATTTAAACCACCCTCAGAATTAAGTTTATTTAAACCACTCCCTCGCAAAAATATTCTCCATAATGCACCACACAAACCACTTGTCTTAACATGATGTAGGTTCTGATTGTATATTTGCAGTAAAGGTCAAAAGGAGAGCTTTCGTCAGCAACAACAATTCCAGAACAAAGGAAAATGTGATAGGGAGAACTGGATGATAATGATAGACTGTAATCATGTTGACAATTCATAGGCTAACTCAAGTTGAACCAGATTGCAAACGACCGACTTTTAGGCTATGTTTGGATATTTTAAAATGAATGGAGCGGAATGGAAACAGAGTGGATTAATGGTTCCATGCCATTGTTTGGATATTTTAAGACGGAACAAAGTCATTTTCTCGTTCCACCGAAATGAGAAGGTAAGAAAATGGTGAAAAGTACGAAATAGATACCACTCCATTCCGCCGAAATCTGAAGGTAAGAAAATGGTGGAAAGTGTTTGGAATAGATATGACCCGAAATCAGAAGGTAAGAAAATAGTGGAAAGTGATGGAATAAATACCACTCCATTCCACTTCACTCCGTTCGATTTTAACTAATCCAAATTTTTGTTCTATTCCATCACATTCCGTCAATCCAAACAAAGCCTCGGGTTTTTACACAACTCCCTTTTCTGAAGGTAGTTTTTGGTTGGGTTTATTTCATTGTTTTTCTTTTGAAAGGGGAGGACCAAAATCACTCTTCTTCAATTTTTGGTCCATGGAGATTTGGGCGAGAGATGTGTTTATAAAATTTTACAAAAGTCACTCTTCTTCATTGTCTTTGGTCCATGGATATCTTACAAAAGTTTAAAAAGTAATGTAATACTTTCCCCACACTAAATCCCTCCTCAACTAAATAAAATATCTCATTGAATGCTTACCCTCTGCTCCATTAAAATTTCTACACACCCTAATCCGATCCAGGGAAATGATTAAAGAAACGCATTCTAACAGGAGAGAACTGTCTGTTAAATTTAAAATAAGGAAACATTTCGGGCATACCTGAGAGCATAACCATGATACAATAGATACATCACTTCTATGCAATGCTGCAATAAATACCCTAATCCCTTTTCTGAAGGTAGTTTTTGGTTGGGTTTATTTCATTGTTTTTCTTTTGAAAGGGGAGGACCAAAATCACTCTTCTTCAATTTTTGGTCCATGGAGATTTGGGCAAGAGATGTGTTTATAAAATTTTACAAAAGTCACTCTTCTTCATTGTTTTTGGTCCATGGATATCTTACAAAAGTTTAAAAAGTAATGTAATACTTTCCCCACACTAAATCCCTCCTCAACTAAATAAAATATCTCATTGAATGCTTACCCTCTACTCCATTAAAATTTCTACACACCCTAATCCGATCCAGGGAAATGATTAAAGAAACGCATTCTAACAGGAGAGAACTGTCTGTTAAATTTAAAATAAGGAAACATTTCGGGCATACCTGAGAGCATAACCATGATACAATAGATACATCACTTCTATGCAATGCTGCAATAAATGCCTCCTCATATTTCCGTTCAGAAATCAATCTTGATAGCTCCTTTGTGGGATCTAGAGGCGCCTCAACCTGATTTGCATAACAAAGATGCAATTGTCATTACTACCATATAAATCAATAGTATGGCCATCTGTCGATCCCTATCGACAAAAAAGACCAGCAATAGTTAGCCAAGTTCCAACCTTTTCATGAAGTAATGGACCATTGTTCAGCTGGATGGGCAGAGTACTCAATGTGCCTGAGCTTGTTCTTGAGGTTGCAAGTGACATTAGCTTTCTCTGGCCCTCGAGCACTTCTCTACTCAAGGTTTGAGTAACTGATGAAGCTGAATTAATGGAATCCTGCCAAAAACATCAAGAGAAATAAATACCAACATTGAGATACAAAGACATTGGCAACCCATATAAGGGTACCATGTCCAAAACTCAACCAATCACTCCAATTCAGCTCATGAGAAATATATCACCTTGAGTATAACCTAAGAAACTATTAGTTCTTAGAAAATGATTCTACGACACAACCATACATCAAGCAGAACATGAAAGTCAGCAAACAAGCGGCCATATGTGGACCATGGCAGAAAACCAAAAACCCGACATACCAGTATTGGCGGACCATGGCGGAAAGCAAAAATCCGACACACCAGCATTGACGGACCATGGTGGAAAGCCAAAACTCCGACATACCAGCATTGACGGACCATGGCGGAAAGCCAAAAATCCGACATACCAGCCGACATATGGCACCGCCATCCTCTATGTTGTCAAGAGCCGCTATAGTATACCATTGTGGTGGTAGGGTTTTATGCGACCCTTTTGGTCTGCTAGTAATAGCAGGTGTTGTGGCCACTAATTACTGCCGCAAACAGCTATCATGTCCACTATTAGGGTTTCGGAATAAATTCCTCAAATTCTTTTAAGAGAATAAGTTTCAATCCGAACCCTTTTAAGAGTAACGTTGTGTTCTTCATTTTGTTATGTTCCTGCTCAAACAATCATTTTGTTCTTCCTACCTTTAGTTTAGTTTTGTTATGTTCTCCTCATCTTAAGTTGTATTACTCTATATGTTAGGTTCTTTAACTTTTTCTTATCCCTAGGTTATTTTTAACTATTAAGTATGAAAGTCTCTTTAACTTCGTATATTTTTCTATTTTTTAATATTTATGTTTACTTCATCAACTGCTTTTTCGTCTTTGCAATAGCAGCTATCCCCTATAGCACTATAGCATTTTATGATGGTGCCCTGCAAATGCTGTCTGAGATTAATAACATAGGCCCATCCTTCACAAATTGGCCATAACTATTTTCCAAAAATCCACCTCTGATATCTGCCATGGCCAAATATGTGACAACACTGATGCTGGAGGTGTGAAGCCCCTAGTACGCTCAAGATACAACGGGCATAAATAGATGCAAAACTTATAATTGCAGAATATCTTCTTTTCAACTGCAACAGAAGATAGACTACCAAATTGCAATAAATATGCAATTATATCCAGATTCCACTATAGTAGAGTGTCAACCCTAACCCACTATAAGCCAAACTATTCATAAAAATAAGCAACATTTAATATATTTTATTAAGGTGTAATGTTTTGAAATCCAAATTAGTTACTCTTCATTATTTCTCCCGGCATTAATTTCTCTGACCATCTTCCGAGACTCATTAACACATCCATATCTCCCTTGAATAAAATGTTCAAAATACCACTGAACTTTTTTCAAATGGCAAGAAGGTTGCTACAAAATGTCCCCAAATGAACAAGTATACTCAGTTACTCACCCTTAGAGTCATTGCCAATGAAGTAGGCCCAGATTCAAGGCGTTGTTGCACTGCATTTGAATGTTCAGCCATGCCTTTCTGGAATGTAGCATCCACTTGCTCAAACATGGTTTTGCAGGAGATCTCAAATGCAGGAACCACTGATGTTTCAAAACTGGATTTGAGTGCATCCTACATATGAAATCATTTCATTCGTGAATAAAACCTACCTCATGAAATCACAAAAAGCACTGAATCCAACTATAAATTAAAACAAAACTCAACTCATTTAAACATTAGTGACATACCTGAAGCGCCTGTTTGGCAGTTGTCTGAAACTGTGCTTGGATATGCCTAGCTACGGTAGCTTCGAGTTTTGAATTAACTGATTTATCAAGTTGATTCACTGCCTTGTCGCCCACTCCTCTCTAGCGCATTAAGTGCCAATTAGATCCCAGCAAGACAATTTCATTGTGTTCATCCTGATTTCTACTACTGTCCAAAAAATATCTAATTTCTACTCATAAAGATCAAAGATGATGTACAAACCTGGAAGGATTCCACTATAGTAGAGGATATTATTTTCTCAATAGTAGGAGACATTGAACGAATTACAGCTTGCCCAACTGAAGCCATTTCCTTCTTTATAGTTTTCTCCAATATTGCTGGTAGATCCTTGTTCGTGAAGTTAGTAATCAAACCTGTAACATGTTGAATACGGTCTCGTAACAACTTTTCATTTTTTGCATTCTCCTCTTGAATTCTAGCCCACAAAGCATCAGCATTGGACTTGACAGCTTTTTCCATGCTTCTCCCTAGGGCGGCTTCAAGCCTTCTACCCTCTTTGGTAACTGGAACTGCAACCGTCATTGTCATTTGTTTCTGCATCTCCTTTTGCATTGTCAATAACTGCCAAATAAAAAGACAATGGACTATTGATGAGTAAAATTTCCCAAATACACAATACAAATCTGTAATGTCACTTGATTACATTTTGTTTATTCAGCCATTGAAAAAAGTAAAAAAGCAGTGTACAACATATACAATTTACGCTTTCCTCAAGGCCTTGACATAAAGAAATAAAAGCTCGTCTAGATGGGTATTTTCAAACAAACAGGTATTTCTAAAGAAGCTAAAGGCTCTCGCATCTAGAGAGAAAAATGGGAAAAACTGTTTTCAGATTTTTTTTCCAAGAAAACTTCATTACCATTTCAGAGAGGGTGGGATTAACTTAAGCCCTGAAGAATACAACCATAGGAAGTTTTTTGGTGAAAATGTATTTATTGCAGTTTTGCCTTTTATAAAAGCTTATTAATTAGCACTGTCACAAAAGTTCTATCTAAATACCTTCTAATGCATTAAAATATAGCAGGGCATTTATTAGCCGTGCATCGTCAACAGTAATTAACTCGAGCAATCACCTGATTGAGTGAATCTTGCATTGCCATAATTTGAGGCAAACCATTTTCAGTAGATGGGAGATTTGAAATTCCATTTGGCTCATTGGACGAATCAGTTGAATTGCATACACTTGGAGATGGGGAAGACGGACCTGTTGGTTGAGGATTTTTACCTTTTTGTCTCTTTCCTTTTGTATTAGAAGAAGGTGACGGTGGTACTACCGCTGATGTAGATGAGTCGGAAACCTTTTCATGGACATCTTTTGGCAAGTCTTGAAGTCCATCCTCGGCTGCATTAGAGGGTTGTGCCAGTGAATCCCCTCCAGTAGAATCAACCTGTCCGGGTTCCTCTGTAATGTAAGTTTCCCCACCTATCGCACAAAATTCTCGGGCCACCTCATTGCCAAGATCAGAAGCCTGAGAGCAAAAGAATTTTTCTTTGCCATCAGAAACTGGGTTTTGTTGTGGCCCCTGCCTTCCAAATTCATCATTTTGATTAGGCCTTGCCTCACCTACCACTTTCACCTCTACTTCTGCATTACCCACATCCTGGATCTTAGTTTCTAGTTCACTCATTCTATCGATCATATTAGTCTCAGACGGGGAACTGGCTTTTGTTATCTCAGATGGTGTAACCAGATGAGTTGGTTGCTTAAACACGACAGAAGGGCTAAGTACACTAGAAATGTCATCTTGTTTGATTTTATTTTCATCATTCTTTGAATCACTATTCAATTGGTCGGACAAGTTCCGGTGAATGGTATCCATTTGTCTTTCAACTGAATAATCATTAAGAGCTTGGTCCCCAACATGATCGCTCAAGTTAGATTGTGGATTCCTGAAATCAGAAAGCTTCCTGGACAACCTTGGGCTCAAAGGAAGAGGTGGAGAAGGAACACAAACAATATTAGCATCACTACTAGAAGGAACCAATGTAACAGTTTTAGCTTCACTGTTTGAACTGCTGATTTCTCTAGAAATAGGTGCCTCAATATGACCCGAACTTAAAGGGTATCTTGCCACAAGACCACTCTCAGTGCTACTTGCTTGCATAGTTATTTTGGGAGTAGAACTAGGTAAAGGCATCTCAGATGTTCTACCTGCAGACGAGTCTAAAGAGGCGAACCCTTCAGCAATAACTGCATCTCGTGAAACATTGGAATCTAACCTATCTAGTCCTGCATGTTCCAATGGCGGAGGCAAGCATTGTGCTAAATCCAAGGCATACTGCTGAATAGCCAATGTCTGAACACAATAAACCTGAACAATATGTTCGCCATGAGGCAAAATATCACTTGTTCCAGTAAAACTCAGAATAGGCATGGTGACGGTAAACTCGGCTATATAATCCATGTGAGTTGATTCGGGATTAGGACCATATCCTAAGTGCACAGCATATATAGCATTCCTCTGTGCATTAGCAAGTAAAAGCAGACCTGCATAAGGCAATGCTGCAACTTGATTAAAGAATGCATCCTTAAGAGACGGCCCAGCTGAACTCTTCAACTCCAAAGTCTGAGTACATTTCCAAGATTCAGTATTGCTTGGGAGCAGCCAACCTTCTTCATTTGATGATACCCAGAGTTTCACTTCCCGATTTTGCGGTCCCTACACGTGGGTAATGTAAAAACAAGTAAAACAAATATCACGAGAATAGTGACATGCGCATGTAAAAAAAGTTAAGAACTGTGGGGAAATATCGGATAAAAATTATGAACTGCAACCATGTACCACTACAAAAATCATAATTATAAACAACACACAGTTATGCTATAGTGAATAGATATGATCTTCATCACAAAAACTACATTGCAGTGACTTCAGGAAAGACAGATTCAGAGACCTGGTTTGCTATGCCATAAAAAGCTGTTGGCACACTTACCGCTGTGATAAGGACAATATGATTAGGCTGGTGAGGAGCAGTAAAAAACGTAGCGGAAAAAACAGGATGCCCGTCATGAGGTCTCAAAATAGCAAGAGGTTGTGCCTTCCGATCTTCCCATATCTTTATCTGCAACATTTGATTATTGAAGACAGATATAATTACCGCATCATTATAACTAAAGAATAAATAAAAAAGACAGGATATTGGCATGCATGAGGAACAAACACTCGGTTGAGACAATATTCAACTTGATGAAGACAATAGGATGTAATTTTCGGCAAGGAATTTTTCCAATGAAACTAACCTGTACTTTGATAGAAATGTAAGTTGTGTTGGTTTAAAACAAAATAAATTTAAAATGATAATAATATCTCTCTTTTTCCCAGTTTCATATATGTTCTCAACTCTTATCCTTACTAGTTTGTATGTCATTTAGTCTACTATATTCTTTCTCTCCGTTCTTATCTTTCAAGATGCCCACTGCCATTTATTTGGGTTTGATTTTTAGTTAAATACTACAAACTGATGTGCCGAAAGAAAATCACATATGTTCAAAAAACATTCATGCCACTACATTATTTAATCTCATCAGCAAAAATGCTTGAACAAATCTTTTCAGCTTTCAACTAAAAAATTTAATTAAAATTTTTTTTTTAAATGTTGCAGTAATTAATATACTCATAAATAGAAAATACAAACCGTGCCGTCCTGTGATGCAGATACCAGTCGACTTGTCATCCATTGGCACATTGACAAATCAGTGACCTCCCCATCATGTGTTCCTACAAGCTGAACCCCATCAATGAGCTTGTCAAGGGGACATTTCGGAGGATCTTCTGCCACAAAGGCTTCACCATTTCCAATTTTGGTGGTGTCAATTCTCAGAACATGTTTTCCCATACCAACTATCAAAATCTCCTGTATAAAAAATGTTGAATTTATATAACAAGAGTACAAGGGAGAAACTAAAACCATTGCTTTTGGGAATTAGAACAACAAAACAAGATAGTGCGGGACAATTACTTGTTTGTGGCAGTGCCAGCAAATTTGAGGATGTTCAACTTTCTCCTCTCCTACTATTTGAATAGCAATAACAATATTGGCAGTAATTTGAGGCTTATCTTCATCATCTGGACCTTCAGAAATTTTCCATACAAAGACACATCCATCTGTGCCAACACTGTAAAAAAAAAAAACATGTTCCATAATCCATAAACAAACAAATCGGGCCATTAAAAAATTTTCAGGCCACGGAATCTACCTAGCCAGCAAATGAACATCTTCAGCAAAGAACGCCAAGTCTGTGACCCTCTGAGAAGATTTAAAAAGGAGAGATTAATTGGATGATAAGTCTATTAGTCTTTTGGTGGTTATGCCATTAATAACATACATTTACATTGCATTATAGTTGAAAATAACGAAACAGTTAATCAACTTAAAGACAGCAGGCCAGCAAAGACACTTTCAATAAGTAAGAGAACTCTGTTACATTTAACAAATCGCAAAGTTGCTTTTCATACAGAATTATAGCCGCACTTCAAAATAAATTGATTAAATTCAACTAATAAGTAGAGAAGTTCAAGTGAGAAAATCTATCATGGTGTGCTACTCTGCCAATAGTTTGTATCTGTTACTTTAGTCCTATAAATTTGACACTCAATAAAATAATAAGATCCTCATCAATATCATTCACAACCACTTTACCTTTCCAAATTTAGATTGAACTTAAACTTCAAAGGAAATGGTGCATGCCGGTAGCTTAAAAGCTAAGCTTTCTCAAAGCATTGATCGATCCACATATGTATTTTTTAGATTATCAACAAATAACATTAAATTATTTCTTAAGTTCATCTCACTTCATAAAGAAGGCGCTTGGTAGAAGTTAAATAAGCTTAACTTATGACAATAAACAGTAGTATATATATATGTGCTTGAAGAAGCTTCTAAAAATGATATGATGTGTCCATAAACTCTTTTTTTAAGGATAAATCATCAAACAGTTAATAAAGAGTAGAGTCTAACCTAACTTTTTTCTTCAATTGTAGAAAGTTATACATATACGCATAAGAACTCTTATATGATAAGAACCTTTTAAACAAGCATCTAGTTGCTGTTATTAACCCCTAAAGCTATTTTCTCAGTTAGAAGATGATTACAATTACAAGGTAGTAACAAATGAATAAAAGAATGAAGTAATAATAGCAAACCTGAGTGTGGCCTCTAAGCAAAGATCTAACTGCAGTGTGAATGTTAAGCACCCTAATATTCCCCTGTTTCAACCCATAACATATATAAGACTTATTCACAGCAATCTGCCTACCGAGAATCGGATTAGGATCGGACCCATATTTTGTAATGGGAGCAACTTCAAGCTGAGGCTGTACTTCACCGGGCAACCTAACATCCACGTCATACGCAACATGGTCCCCAATCAAGTGCCTTCCCTTAGGAACCTTACTGCTAGGAAGCCGAATCAGAGCGGCAGCGGCTGCATTGGCGGCTGTAATGGAGGCGGCAGAGGCAGAGGGAGTAACCAGTTGCGATGGCGAAGGCAAATTAGCAGCAGCACCGTAATCGGAAGAGAATGGAACAGAGATGGAAACGGGTTGTTGTTGTTGTTGATGTTGTTGATGTTGTTGATGTTGTTGCTGTTGAGGAGGGGCGCTGAGGAGAGCCATTAGACGGGCACCGGCGTTGGGATTGGAAGGTGGAGGGATTGGTTGAGGTTGAAGAGGGGGAGTAGGGAAAGAAAGGGAACGGTGGTGGATTGGGAAATTGTTATGGTGATCGTAGGGGTAGTTGTTGTTGTGGTTGTTGTGGTGGTGAGGGAAAGGTTGAGGAGGGAAAGGACCGGCGGGTGGAGGGTAAGAGGAGGAAGAAGACGGTGGTGGTGAAGGGGTGGAGGGAGGGAATTGAGAAGAAATGATAGGATTAGGGCTAGGGTTAAGGTTAGGGTTTGGGGGATTGAAGAAAGAGTGCATGTCGAAAGGAGTTGGAGGTTGAGGTTGATTGGGATTAGACATCACCAGATTGAATTGAAAGTGAATTTGATAATTGATTGATCAATTCAATCTGATGAGATTGGAGAATATGTGGAGTTTTCTGCAGAATTTGTATGGTGATTCAGATTCAGATTCGGGTACAGAGAAAGTGGGAGAGAGATAGTGCACAGAGAGTGTGTATGTGAGATCTGATTGTGAAGGAAGATGGAGAGATGGGGATTTTCGGTATTCCAAACACTTACTTGCAAGCAGCGATACATGCACTAGACTCAATTACTCCTCAGAATTTCCGTAAAGAATTTTTCATTTTTGCTTCTTTGGTATTATTTATCTACTACTAGTATCTAACAATTACAAATCAATTACATAAATGGCTAAATTGCCCTTTCGGTTCAAATTAACTACATTACTAAAATGACTTTTCAGTAAATAATAAATGTACAAAAATTAAAATTATCTCCTTATCCTATTGAATAACACGTGTTCCTATATTTCCTCTCATATTTTCACACTTATTTGTTTTTACGGCTCTCTCATTCGTTGTTCCTTTCTCTCTCCCATTCTCTTTTATTTTCTCTTTTTTCCTCTATCTTTCGCCTTTAAACCCTAGTGCGGCCATAACTCACCATAAAATGGAAGACGAAGCGAATGCAGAAAGTCATAGCCACGCAAATCTTTGTCTTCGATTCTATGGTATCATATAAATTTATCTTTCATTTCAATCTCTCTTTCACTCCTTCTCATTTTATTCATTTTTGGATAAATCTTAGATCTATTATTAGATCTTGAAAAGAGTTTACAAGAATATTTATGGTGTTATGATTTCAGAAATGTTTAGTTCTTCTCATTTGTGGTATTTTTTTTAAGGGTTTTGATTTTAGAAGAAAGAAGCAAGTAAGCAATAAATATTTTCGAAGGATTTATTGGGAGAGAGAAACTGATGAGTTAATTGCAAAATCTATGGACAAAGTTGGCAAAGAAGTTGTAATCATCATTCTTACTTCTGCATTACATTTTCATTATTTGTATTTCGGGTTAAACTTTTGTTTTCCGGTTTCCATCAATTTCATAAAACTCTATTTTTCAGTTTAGATGAGGGACAACCAGTTGCACGATTTAAGTGATGGTGGAGTTTTTCGGTAAATTGTCAATGGTGGTGCTATGGACTGCAACGGACCTGTGACGATATCAAATAAGAGAGTGACGGGTAGGAATCCTCTTCTTCCTTTTTAATTTTTTTCTTCTTCTTTACTTCATTGATCATTTATACCTATGTAATTAGATACTTTGAGTGACCCCATTTTGTGTTCATCGTTTCTTATTCTTCGGATCACGAAGCTTGAGAAAAAACTGAAAGAGCAGGGGAGAACTCATAATTGTGTTTAAGTAACAAGTACTAATTTGTTTCTGTTTAATCAAAAGAGCAAGGATGAATTTATAAAATATTTGGGTTTCTAAAGAGCATATCATAAGTAAATTAGCAATGATGAATTCAATAAGCTTGATTAATAGATAGTTATGATAATACCTAGAACTCAATCTTTTCTTTTATGGATGAAATGTTGTTTAAATATTACTTAGTAAGATGATATTGTTTTGCTTAATTATTTACATTTTTGTTAGCATGTTTTATTTTGGATTTGTTTAAACCATTATTTATTATGGTTATTCAATTTTAGATTATTATGACCGGTTTTGATCGGAAGCCAAAACACAATAAATGTTGTTAATTCCACATAAACTTCTTTTTGTCGGAATTGATTTTTGTTTGACTGATATGATTATGCATATTAGTATAAATAATGAGTCATACTAGACTAGTTTAATTATGCATATATGTCATGAGAAAATATATAAATTTATAGTAGTTATGAATAAACTGATTGAATGTGGAAGTATGTTCGTAATGCTAGAAGACTTTCTTATGTAAATTGGAATTCCAATACCAATATACTACGAATAACAATCTCTTGAAGTTATATGATTCTGATCAGAAGTTGATTATGCAATTTGAGCAAGGAAGTAACAAAATATTCAAGGTGAATGTGGAGACGGCTAAAACTAAATGCCTTAGTGCATAAGGCACTAAAGGTGAGAGTGAGTTGTGGCACAGGAGATTGGGGCATCTTAGTTTTATAAGCTTAGGGCATATGAATTCTAACAAGCTTGTATATGGAATTCCCAATATTCTGAAGCCTGAGAAGTCATGTGAGATATGCATGAAAGGCAAGCAACCTAAATTGTCATTTGCATCAGAAGTAACCCCAAGAGCAAAACATGCTTTAGGAGTAGTACAATTTAATGTTTGTGGACCATTTGAAGTACTTTCACTTGGAGGAAACAAATATTTTATGTCGTTTATGGATGAGTTCACAAGAATGACATGGGTATCACTCATCAAGTTTAAGCATGAGGTGATGGTTATGTTTCTTAAGTTCAAGGTGAAGACTAAAAAACAGAATAGTGAAAAGACGGAAATTCTCAAAACTGATGGTGGAGGTGAGTATAACTCTATAAAGTTCAGAAAGTTATATGAGGAGAATGGAATTGAGCATGAGGTGACTGCTACATACACTCCTCAATACAATGGTCTTGCTGAAAGAAGAAATTGAACTTTGCTTGATATGATAAGGAGCATGATAAAGGAAAAGAAGTTGTCTCACACATTATGGGGAGAAGTTGTTGCCACTACAACATATGAGCTCAACATGTGTATAATAAAAAAGCCAAAGGAAAGTGTTCCTTTTGAGAAGTGGACTAGTGGCAAGCAAACTGTGAGTCATTTCATGGTATTTGGTTCAGTTTGTTAAAAACATGTTTCCGGTGCTACTAGAAAGAAGTTGAAGGATATAAGTAAAGTAATGTTATTGATTAGGTACCATAGTACAGATGCATATAAGCTTTATTGTTTAGACACTAATAAGGTTGGAGTCAGCAAAGACGTCATTATGAAGGAATCAGAAGCGTGGGATTGGAGTAAATCTCAATCCAACTCTGGTGCAGTGTTAACACCTGAGTTAACTTTTGAAGATGCTTCAGAATCCGAAGGTTCTAAAGATAAGTCAGAATCAAAAGATGATTCAGAAGGAGATTTTGAAGGCGAGTCTGATTCTGATCCAGATTCTGATGATGAGCCAAACTCTGGTAGTCAAGACTCCGGAGGAGGTCAAACTTCTGAAGGTGAAGCTTCTGAAGGTGGTCCAACTTCTAGAGAGGGTCAAGCATTTGATATTGTTCCAGCATCTGAAGAAGATTTTGAACAAGTATAAAGAATCAGAAAAATACCAAGGAGATTTGTAGAGTTTGGCATGTTATAAGATACTAAAGTAGACTATGAGATAGAATTCATTCAATGTGCCATTTTAGTAGAATCTAAACTAGTTAGTGTTGAAGAAGCTTTCAAGAAGAAAGTGTGGCCGAAGGCCATGGAAGAAGAACTTGGGGCCATTGTAAGAAATAAGACTTTAAAGTGGATTGAGCTTCCAAAGGAAAAGAAATCCATCAGCATCAAATGGGTTTTCAAGATTACGTTAAAGCCAGATAGATTAATTAGAAAACACAAAACAAGGTTAGTAGAAAGAGAATTTCTACATAAACTTGGATTAAATTACTTTGAAGTGTTTGAGCCTGTAGCTAGACATGAAACAATCATATTGGTGATTGCTATAAATGCTAATAGGAATTGGCATATGATGCATCTGGATGTGAAATTTGAATTTTTAAATAGTCAATTACAAGAAGAGGTATATGTGTCACAACCTTCTGGATTTATGGAAAAGAATCAGGAAGGGATGGTGTACGGGTTACATAAAGCGTTGTATGGAATGAAACAAGCTCCTAGAGCTTGAAATCTGAAAATGAATTCATTTTTCAAGCTCCAAGGATTCAGAAAATGTAAGATGGGGTATGACATTTATGTTCATCATACTTTTGAAGGCAATGTCATTCTGGTGTCTCTATATTGATGACATATTGCTGATAGAAAGTTATTCATATGAGATAATGAAGTTCAAGAAGGTGATAATGAATGAGTTTTAGATGATTGATTTGGGAAATATGGTAGATTTTATAGGGATGGAGATTTTGGACTCTGATAAGGGTATAATTCTGCATCAGCTAAAGTATGAACTTAAACTTCTAAAGAGATATGAGCTGTCAAATTGCAAGACTGCAATCACGCCTGTTGAAATGAACCACATTGGATTCTGATATTGAATGTGATTATTTAGATGTTACAGCTTTTAAATAGTTGGTTGGCCCGTTGAGATATCTCTGTAACACCAGACCTAACATTTGTTATGAAATTGGAATGGTAAGTAGGTTTGTGAACAAATCAAATTGGTCACATTACCAAGTTGATGTTAGGATTTTGAGGTATATTAAGGGGACTCTGAAGTATGGAGTGTTATTCCCTTCTGGTGTTAAATCTAACTCAAAACTAATATGTTATTCAGATTATGATTGGTGTGAAGATAGAGTCGGTAGAAGAAGTACTTCTGGATATTGTTTTAAGTATCTGGGAGGTCATATCTCTTGGTGCACCAAGAAGCAATAAGTGGTTGCATTGTCAACCTATGAAGCTGAGTATATTATAGGTGTTTTGTCTGTGTTTCAAGCTATTTAGCTTGTGAATTTACTGTAGGATATAAAGATCAAATTTAACGGGTCAATGAAGCGAATGATTGACAATAAATTAGCCATAAGCCTTGCCAAGAATCAAGTGTTTCATGGAAGAAGCAAGCATATTAATACAAAGTTTCATTTTCTAAGGAACCAGGTTCAGAATGGAGTGCTAGAAGTTGTTCACTGTCTACTCAGAAGCAACTTGCAGATGTGCTGACCAAAGTTGTCAATATTGAACACTTTATCCACCTTAGGGATGAAATTAGTGTTGTAGAGTTTAGTTAGCTGAATAAGAATTAAGGGATGGTGTTAGAAGTAATTCATATTTAGAAGTAGTGTTGTGACTCAGAAGCAAAAGCTTTTCTCTTTTTCTTTAAGAGTTAGTTAGATCTATTTTCTCTCTCTCTCTTTTCTCTCTCCATCTTCATTATCTTCATCTTCAACCTTGTGCACCAACAATCTGAACCACAATCCAGATATTTCCCCTCCTTCAACAACTCAACCCAAAATAATAACCTGTCATACTGGAATTTAGATAGGAACAAATTAAATAATGTTAGTGTGGCGATCAATGACTTATTTTATAATGATGTTGTTACAATCTTCATGCATCATAGAGGTGATGCAGAGACTTCTACTTGGTCGCCTAATAGCGGTGATAATCAAGGAGGACGAAAAAGGTGTACATGACAAGGTGCACATGCTCCATGTGGAACCGATAACCATTTTCCCTGACTCTGTCAAAATCAACGCTATATATTTTTTTAATGTAATTTAACTATCATTTAATAAATAAATATTGTATTTTACTATCTTTTAACATATTTAATTTTGTTATATTTTAATATATTATTTTTTAATTATTATTAAATTATAAAAATATTGTGACATTTTTTAAACGAAGAATTCATATTGTTATTATTATTTAATAAAATTATGATAACTAAAAATATCTAATTAAAGTATTCAAAAAAAGAATATTTAAAAGGACCTCCGATGCAGTAGACGAGTCCACTTAAAATATACAAATGACCTTCAAAATATGGGTGGATCCTATTAAATTCTCAAGGGCCCTCTAGAGTATTGGGTGGACGTTTGGTAAGAAAAAGTTGTTTGGAAAGATGATAATTGTACAATAAGTGGAGAAAGTTTGGTATTTTGGTGAATAAATTGGAAAAAAAAAATGGTAGTTTGGTGAAAATTTCGTAAAGAAATGTAGGGATTGTTAGGTATTATATTATATTAAGCTCTTTGGTTGATGACACCAAAAGGCCGATTTTCGAGGTGTCTTCAGTGCACCCACATCCATCATACTCACTTGGGTTCTTTAAATGAGACCCACTCAATTTTTTTATATGTTACTTTCAAAAAATTTAAACAAATCAACTATATTTTTCAAATATCCATATAACCATCAAAAACTCTAAAATAGGTCCCACTAAATGCCACAATATACTCCGTATGCGTTGCTGCTCAATAAATATATACATAGAGTCTCAGTTGACACTTAAAAGTGTTCTCTAATTATAGAATGTGCTTACATGTAGAAACACCCTCTTTCACTAATTGTACATAGAGTTTAACACAATGACTTTAATTATTGTGTAGAAACTTCAGAAAAACAGATGATATTTATGTTTTCATATTGAAGCTAGCAGAAATATACCCGAACGTATCGCACACTCGAACATACAACAGAGTCGCCATCAAACTTTATTCATTTTCGAAGGAAAGGGAAAACATCGATAAAACCCGAGGGAAAGAGATATGTTGGGTAAGGAAGTCGGTTATGCAAGGGAAATGTATTAACACCCCTAACATCCATGGTGCTCCATGGGAACCGTTTTGATTATTCTCGCTCGAATAAGTGTTATATCTAAAGATTACTCGCAAAAGAATAGGGAAAGGAAAAGAAATAAATAGAGTGCTCGGAGAGGATTCAGACCCTCATGCCTACGTATCCTCATAGTGCAATGAGGAATTCAGAACTCTGTAATTCAAAGAACAAGTGGTGGGAGATGAAAAGAAGTTGTGATAATGATGTGGTCTGAACTAAAGGATTGTGTTTTGAACTCCAACAAGGGTGAAAAGATGAGCCCAAGAGTAAGGTGGCCATTATCAGTACGTGGGCTAGCATGACCGCCGCTATAGGGTAATGCCGAAAAGACGAATAAATAGGTGTTTGAGGGTATGGCCCAAACATCTCTTGGTTCACAAGGGGACGCAAGAAGGAGCACAAAGAGGTAGTATATTTGGCTCAAAGGTAACTGGTATATCACATGGAGTGAATGAAGGTAAAATATGAAAGTATCATGGAGATGAATGGAAAGAAGTGACCAAAGTCACAGAATTGAATATTTGGTGATAAGTGACTGAAGAAGTATTGTTTGAAACCGAAAGGTGAAAGTGTATTGGAATCCATAGGAGAAATGGGATTTGTACCATAGAGGGAAACAACTTAAACCGATACATGGACTAGCATGGCTACCACTATAGGGTATTTAGCCAAAAAAAGAAGGAATTAAATGTTTGGGTACAAGCCAAACAACTCTAGGTAGAAATGCGGACTATTAGCTAGGCGTCCTAAAAGGATGTTTATGGAATTCCAAGGAAAATTATGTTTCGATGTCAAAGAAATAGTGTGTCGCTAGGTGAACGATTTATGATCGAAGGTAGATATTAGATTGTGAAAGGTATGAGTGATGCCCTAAGGCGGAAGAAGGAATAATTAGGAGTATGCTCGCCAAGGATTTGCATCCTTGTGCCCACGTATTCTTATTGTGCAATGAGAAAGTCAGAGAAATTGTAGTTCATGGAACCATGAGAATACAGAGATAGAAGATAGATGAAAAGTATAACTTGCACCAACAGAATGGTATCAAGGGAATCCAAAAATGGATGGAACTTAGAATCAAAGAGTAAACGAGCGTCTTATCCAAAAACACGATGAATTAAATGTATGGGTACGATCTAAATAACTCTTTATTCATAACATGGATTGTCGCTATATCGTTCTAAAAGGGTATAAGCGGGGCCCAAGAGAAACAATATTGTTATGTACAAAGAACAATATATCACTGGATGGGGAACAAATAGTTTGAGATCAAATAAGAATAGTATCTTAGATCCATGAAGGAGATAGACTATGAATCAAAGAGCAAAGTGGCGTCTTAACCGAAAAATAGTGAATTAAATGTTTGGATACGATCCGAACAACTCTCGATTGATAAGGTGGACTGGTACTAAATCATCCTAAAAAGATGTCCAAGGAGTCAAAGCAGAAGTATAGTTGATCTTAAAAAGATGATATTGATTGAATGAAGAATGATTGATTGATAAATAGGGTAGCTCGCGAAGAAACTGGGTTCTCCTACCTACATATCCTTACAGTGCAATGAGGAAATCCGAGTTTTCGTAGTTCAGCCTATTAGGGTTGAAAGTAAGATGATTAAGGAGGCGAGAGAAGATGATAGAATGATTGAATGAGATAATGGAATGAACTTGATAGTTATTTAATAAGAATCACACTAAAGTCTATGAGCAAAGGTGAATACGATGAGCGCTAGGTCATTCGTCCCATACCCAAAGATATCCAGAATGGGGTTAGGAATTCTCCATTCCCATTCCTTCTTTACTACTTAAGGCTTGTGACATGTAATTATCATCTTAACTTTCAAATTGGTGAAGAAGAATCTTTGTTGTTGTTTCTTATAATTGTGAAAACCTTATCAATCATTAGATTTGAATTGCAATAAAGTCTATGAATAGAGGTGAATACGATGAGCGTTGGGTAATTCGTCTCATGCCCAAAGATATCCAGAATGGGGATAGGAATTCTCCAATCCCACTCTTTCTCTATTGCTTAAGGCTCGTGCCGTACAACTTGAATTATGCTTAATAAGTTGTTGACCTAATCCTTGCTTGTTGCATTGCTTTGTGAAGAGATAGAGAGAGAGAGAGAGAGAGATTTGTCAATCGTATGATTAGAATTATGCTAAAGTCTATAAATAGAGGTGAATACAATGAGCGTTGGGTCATTCATCCCATACCCAAAGATATCCAGAATGGGGGTAGGAATTCTACAATCCCACTCCTTCTCTATTACTTAAGGCTCATGTCACACAATTCTAACTTTTATTTAACAAACTCTTGCAGTTTCCACCTTTGAAACACTTGTATAATTCGTTGTTTGGTGTGACTGAGGATGCCTTGATTGAAGATCTTGACTTGAGGCCTTGAACTCCACAACTTAGAAGAGAACTCTTATTAAGTGATCAAGGGTCTTTTGGTCACTCAATTTAGACTGTGGGATTGTACAAGTTCAAAGGATTTAATTGATCAAAATTACTTTTGATCAATTTGAATCGGGAGGTTTGGATTTAATTGGGAAACTAGGTTAAACCTAATCTAAATATGGGAATTGTTAGAAACTATTATAAGGGATCATGCATTGGTTAATCATGGTTTGATTAACAACCTAAGCCTAAGGGATCATGCCTCAAAAATACGATTGAAAATCTAATTCAAAAATTCATAAGGGAGCGTGCAATTGTAAGGTAAAAAGGACAAAATAGCCCCCAAAAGGGTAAAATGAGCATTTCATAAAATATGATATTGACTACAAATTAAATTCTCGTTGAAATCTAACCATAGCCTAAAAAATTGATTAAGTCCTAAAGTTTAATATTATCCTAACAATTAGAAATTAAACTAAGTTCTAAAATCGACTAAAATCTCATTATCCCTAATTTTAATCTAATTAAAACTATATTAAAAAGTCAAAACAAACTATACAAAATTTCAATTGATCCCTAAATTCTAAGTAATCCAATTGAACCTAAATTCTAGTATTTCTAACCAAAACTAAATTTAATTCTACTCATTATTGAAATCTAATAGCTAATTGAACCTAATTAAACTCTAATTCTAAAATCTTAAGAGAAATTCAAAATTCTAATTAAAACAATTCTATAATTCTAAATGATCATAATCAGTATCTAATCCTAATTAATACCTAACTTTAATTGCCCTAATCAAGATGATTAACATGAGCTAATCTTAATCCTAAAACCTAATTAAATTAATTAACAAAAATTAAATAAAACAATGTGTAGAACCTGGAACTGGTGGTGTGGACAACAATGGATTTCAGGCCTGAGAACCCAGGCCCAATGCTGAATCACTTGATCACGAAGGGTGCATGCCTAATGATTGAGGTTTGTACGCGAAATACCTAGTTAAGAAGCTATTTGGGCTATTGGCCCGATCTGAAATAAGGTCTGGTCCTGTGTTTATTAATCGGGTTAGGTCTACCGATCCAATTCCAATGTTTAACGTGCCTCCTTTATACGCGGATTCTGTCTCTGTCCCAAGATGAACCTGCGACGCAACACGGAGAAGTAGGCGGCGACTCCAAATTTGTTTCTTCTTTGAACCCGGTCTTCTCTCCCTCAACCTCAACCGCGTAATGGAGTTACGACGAACTCTCAACAACACTTGCATCCGGGATTGGTGAGCGGCATTGTGCGTGTTCGATTGAGCGTCGCGCTTCGATTCCTCCTCTTCTCCATGTTCGGTAAGAGTTTCCGGCGTAGTATTCCGAAGGATTCGTCGTCGCGTTCGATTCGCCTTCCTCGTATCGTAGATTTGTATTCGGAAATCGTCTTCATCGTTCATCGTCATTCTTGAATTGATACCTCGCATTTGAATCAATGTTTCACGTTATCAAAATCGTCACAGATTCGCATTGGCGTCGTGTGGATTAAATCACGGCGATTTCGTGAATCCATCCTTGGTGCTTCGTCTTATTTGCGTCCCAACATCTCTATGGATCCATGTCAGCGTCGTGTTTGAATAATTCAGCACTCGAGCTTGAGAATGAAACAAATGTTGGAAGAGGGTCAAACCGAATTCACTCAGGTATGAAATCTCTTATTTTCGATTCACTTCCTCTTCTTTGTATTGTCTCTACTTCTTCTTCTTCTTCTTCTTCTTCTGCTTTTTTCGTTCGCTTATATATGTGTGCGCGATTGTGAATGAATGGTTTTCCTTTTTCTTCTTGTTCTCTGTTTTGAAGGTTCTGGTTCTTCAAGAATATGGCCGGGAGCTATCGGTAGTTGGAGAGCATCTCAAATGAAGGTTTGTGAATTCCCTCAAAGGATGATTGAATGGTGGTTTTCGATGGTTATCAGGGAAGACCGTGTGAAGGCGGTGATGAAGGTTGTTGAAGAATTCTGGAGTCTGTTATCAAGTGGTTGAAGAGGTTAGTTGGAAATGGAGATTGAATTTCAGGTGTGAAGAAGAAGAAGAAATAAAGGGTGAACTGAACTTCATATGTGGAGAAGAAGTAGAAGTCCATGGTGAATATGCTTTTCATAGTATTTCTCATTCTCCTCCTCTCTACTCCTCCCGTTGGTTTTCTGTTAGAAGTTGTTAAAAATTATGTTAGAAAGTTGGTTATTGGAAGGAGGTTGTTAGAGATTCTGTTGGAGGTTTTTTTGAGCTGTTAGAAATTCAATTGCTCATTCGGTTAGAAGTTGAGAAGTGGTTAGTGTCAGTTGGGGATTCAATTGAGATTTTTTTTGTGATTTGTTTGGTTAAGTTCCTTATGTATTGGAATTTATGGTGAGTTCTTTTGTTCTGTCTATCGCGGTGAAGAATCGGAGACCAAGCTATTGGATTAACTTGACTCGCAAAACATTGATATCGCCACCGAACTTTTATTTTTCCAAAGGAAGGGGAAAAGATTCAAGATAAACCCAAAATAAACATGCATAGCAAATAGTAAAACTAGGAGCAAAGCAAGTAGAGATTGAAGGTACGGGGGTTGGTTATGCAAAGGAAAGGTATTAGCACCATAAACATCTATAGTACTCTACAGAAACCTTTTGATTTTATCTATATTTTTAAGAGTTGTTTGCATTTTTTGATGGGATAATAAAAGGGGTAAAAAACTGTTTTCGAAAGTGTTACTTGACTAAAGGTAAGTCAAAGTTTGAGTTGATATGCTTCATGTGTACTAAGGCATTTGTAATTGAAAGATCCATTGACTAAAAGTAAGTCGAAGGTTATGTTTGAAATGAACCTGCTTTTGAATGGTATTTTTTGTGGATAAGTTTGTACTAGCAATGTAAGGAATTAAATGAGTTTATGTAATTGTAATACCCCGATTTTGACCCTAAATCACGGATTACGTACATTCATCATAGTTGTCCCATCTCTGCATATCATATCATGCATTCCATACTGCATAATGCCTAGAATGTCAGTCGAAATAAATTTTCGGATCTACAGGCATACCTGTTGAATCAATTTTCAAATATGTGTCAAATCAGCAGACGTAAAATTTCTAAATCAAGCTTGCAGACATCAATTTTATTAATCTACGTTTCGTGTAGTTTAACCTAGTGTGCCCGATTTATTTTTTGGCTAATTTTTCAGGCACATTTTGATCCGTCTGAGTATTTTAACCGGGCGTTTTCCATTTCAAAATTTGGAAAAAACCTGTATGTTTCTGAGTCGCTAATTTCGCACTGATCATGATGGTGCATTCAGTCAAATTTTTCGAGCATTTTTGCGTCCAACTTTTTTTCATTTTGAGTTCGTTTATTTCAGTTTTTTCATCAAAATGTTCATAAAAATAATTAAAATTCATTACTTAGTTTTTTTTAATTTTCATTTTAAGAAAAATAATTTTTTCTTTTTGTTCATTAAATTCAAAAAAAAAATATATTTTGTCATTTAAAGATTTTAAAAGAGGCAATTTTGGAAGATCGGATAAGATAGAAAACCCTAGACACATGCTATAAGTTTGTAAGGTGATTGACCCATGAGAGGGGTGAGAGCGGCGCATACCACAACAACATTAGCTCTCTCATAAAACTTACAGACTGAAAAAATTGGAAAGGAGAATTTGAAGATTTGATCATCTTTTTTCCTTCAAATTCAAGGTGGCCATCACCAAACTCTTCATGAATAGTAAAAATCACACAAGACCTTTCATGTTAACCATATTATTTTCTTCATTTTTCATGTGACAAAAAAGACTCACTCTACACAAACCATAAACACCATGCCAAACTCTATTTTTCTTCATATTCACCATCCCTTACTAACCTTCTTCCTCCCTCCATCAACATGAAAAACACAACCTTCCTACATATTTCAAACCACACAATACACTAAACCACTTTCATACTACCACCATCATATATTTTCACCATTAACATACTCACCACATAAAACTCTCATAAACCAACAACTTTCATAACCCAAAATCATCACTTCCAACCATCCAACTTCTCAAACAATCTCATGACATAACCACATCCACCATGAACGCAAATCGGAGCATCCACCCTTGTCGACACCGCTCTCATTGTAACCTCTCCGTTGAAGAAATAGTGAGTCAAGAGAGACTGAGAATAACATCAAAGGGGGTATGGGTGGTGAGTGAAAATGAGGTGGGGGGCACCGTCGTCGTCGGCCAAACGGCCGGTCGGCCCATCATATATATAATTTGTTTTTATATATTTTTTTATATAGATTAACATTAGTTTAATTTCTGCTTTTTATATATACATATATATTTTTGTTTTTGTTTTTTTATATATATACTCTTTGGTTGGCTGTTTAGTTTTATATATATAATTTTTTATTTTCGGTTCTATGTATACACATATTTTGCTTTTCGTTTTTCTTATATATATATATATATATATATATATATATATATATATATATATATATATATATATATATATATATATATATATATATATATATATATATTTGTATTTTGTTAATATTATTTTTATAATTTATTTTATTTTTGTTCTATTTCGATTTCGTAGCAATGCATATTTATTATGGGTATCGTGTGTGTGTATTGTGTTTATCTTTCTATTTTTTAATTACTTTGAGTTGATTTAAAAATTTTGACACTACTAAAATAATAATAATAATATATTTGATTGTTGTTGTTATTTTATTTTATTTTATTGCGTTGCGACTTCAGAAGTTTAAATTCAATTTAACTTCCGAAACTCGCTTGGACACATAGATTTAGTTGCTCGGCTTCTTATAGAGAGATTCATACATGAGTCTACTTTAAGTTAGCTTAGAGCTAAATTCAATTCCTTTCAATTTCGATTTATTTCAGTCCTGTAGTTACTCTTGGGCCTTCTTACAATGAGCTCTTAAGCAATATCAACCTAATTTTCAATAATCTCAAACTTTCACTTTAACCTTTTTATTCAAAACATTTTCATAATTAAAATCTGAAGAAAAAGATTACCCTAGATAGAATATCCATTCGTAATCCCGAATATTAGACCCAAGTTGTAAGAGCTTGTAAGCCCTATGTATTTGTCTTCTCTTCAAAACACTCCAATATTCAAAAAAAAGTTCTCAATAAAATCTGTAGAAAAAGATTACCCTGGATGGAATATCTAGTTGTAATCCTGAATATTAGACCCAAGTTGTAAGAGCTTGTAAGTCATATGTATTCGCCTTCTCCTCTAAAACACTTGTAAATATGCAAAACTTTTTTTCCAATAAAATTGAAAGAATCCAGACGTAGTCCCGATAATTAGACCCAAGTTGTAAGAGCTTGCAAGTCATAAATACTCATCTTTTAGGCTCAAAAAATGAATCCAGCCAATCAAACTATTTTTCGCCACCGTGCGATTGATTAGAAAAACCTTTTCATAAATGAAAGACACCTTGTCTTAAGATGATGTAAAGCAATGCTTCGTCCATGTTGAGTTGAGATAAATGATGTGTTTCTGAATGTTGATTTATAAATCCATTCGATGTGTGGTATACATCCGCTTCTCAGCTGTTTTGGGTAAAACAATATTCTTCATCGATTGATACAAGATAGCTTTCGCTAAAATCGAAAAACAAACAAACATTTTCTACTCAGAACTACGTAAGCCTTGAATTCTCTATTGCACCCGGAGATACGTAGGAGCAGAATTGCGAAATCTTGTCAGGCTCATTAATAAAAAACTTAGGTTTATTATTTCCCTCATAATAACTTGAGAAGCCTAACATTTCAAGCTAACACTAACACTCACAATTAACCTAATGGTTCCCGTTGAGTACAACGGACGTGAGGGGTGCTAATACGTTCCCCTTGCGTAATCGACTCCCGAACCCTAATTTGGTTGCGACAACCATAATCATTGTCGTTCTTTCTAGGGTTTTATTGATATTCCCCATTTCCTTTTTAGGAATAAATAAAGTTCGATGGTGACTCTGTTTAGTCCATCAAGCGAGTGTACGATTGCGCTTTGCTAAATCGTGTTCTCATTTTTTCGAGGTGCAACAGATGGCGACTCTGTTGGGGAAGAAATTTGCTTAAGTGAGTCAAGCCTAGTTAGGTCGTTTGTGTGCTTTTTTTTGTTTACTTGTGTGGCTTTTATTTATTGCTTTTGCTATCTTTATTGTCATATTAATATAAATCTGTTGTATTGGTTCCATTATCCTTTGGTACTTGGATACTCTAATTGCAAACCTTGTGGGAGAGACTTTTTACCCGAGTCTCGAGTAAAAACATAAGATAGGATGAGGTTGAGTAGTGCGGGTCCGCGAGATGAATTTCTCATTGGGTCAGTGCGAGAACCTTACTTAAGAGTAGATCCTTGTGAGGATGTTGTCGCCGAGCAAGTAAGTTGCCATAAGCTTCAATATTTTCTTTAGGATCCATGACTCTGAGGATCATTTGTAGAACCTTAATACTTTGGTCAATTAGGAAAGATGGTTGTGTAGTGTGGGTCCGCGAGATGAATTTCTCGTTGGATCGATGCGAGAACCTCACTTAGAGTAGATTCTTTGGATGAAGTTGATGCCCGACAAGTAAGTTGCCACAGGCAACAAACAGTCTAATGGATCCATGACTCTGGGAACCTTTATAACCCTAGATCGTACCCGGTGAGAACCTATTCTTGGAAAGCAATCATATTCATCAGTACCTCAAACTTTTGAACCCGTGTATTGAGAAAAAAACAAATATGCATGGCTTGCATTGGATTCATTCACATTCCATTGCATCTGCATCTCATCATAATGCATGTCATTTTTTAGACAAAATACAAAAAACTCATCCATCCTTTGTCCATGATCAGCAAAGTGATTCCCGACACGCGTTTAGAATAAAGAACCATGTCTCAAGAGATGATGAACGAGCTAAGGAAAAGTCAAGAAGCATTGAAGGAGGAACTCAATATTTTGAAGAGCCAAATGGGATGGGTCGTGGAAACTCTGCAAGCCTTATTGAGAAAAGAGGGTCATCCCATACCCATTACTGCAACAGAGGAAGCTACTGCTCCACATCTATCCGGTGTTACCCCAAGTCAAAGGCAATTCTATATGGAAACTCTTCATCTACCGACATATGATCCTCCCTCAGGATATCATCATCAACATCCTCTGGATATTCCTCCTCAAAATCATTCGAAGTCAAGTTCGGAACAAAATCAGAATCAGAATAAGGAGAACAAAGATCATAATGACCCGATTCCAATGCCATATAGCAAGCTCTACCCGCAACTGATCCAGAATGCTTTGGTGACCCCTCTAGCTCTCACACCTACGTCACCATACCTGCCACGGCACAATCCAAATGCAACATGTGAATTCCATAAAGGAGCATTGGGACATGACCTGGATTCTTGCTTAGCGCTGAAAGCCTTGGTACGAGAACTGATTAACAAAAAGAGCTTAGCCTTTGAATAAGATCACCCGAAGGTCAAGTGCGGATACCATATTGGAACAATGGGGCACTCCATCGAGGAATGCCACAGTTTTAAGTTCAAACTGAAAAGATTGATTGACATAAGGTCACAAACACTCAAGGAGGAAAGCTCAGGTACGTACATCTTGATTTCTGGACCAAGTAGTGAGAAAGGCAAATGACCTCAGAAACCCCTCAAGGTTTTGTACCATAAGGAAGAAGTCAGGGAGGTGGCTAACGATATATCATCGTTTCCCGATAAGAGAATTGAGATATCACCTTGGATTTCTAATGCCAAGACCCATGCCAACGGAAGTAAAAGAGAAGTGAGTAGTGGATCCAAGAGGGTTGCATCCGATTATGAGATTGAAGGAAAATAATTTGAAGATCGTCGTGCCAATATCAAAAATCTTGTTGATCCCAACCTTCAAGTGGCTGAAAATGAGTAGTTAGAAATGCCCAAAGTGCTATACCAACAACCACTACCTTTTGATCTTCATTACCAACAATCTTGGTTTGCTTCTCATTGTCGCATTACGCGAAAAACCGGCGGGAAAACAAGAACAACAGAGCCGCCACCGTGCGTTATTTATCCCAAAAGAGGGAAAGGAAACGCTCAGAGTAAACCTGGAAAAAGCATGGTCTCGCGACCAAAGAGAATGGGATCGGGAGTCGGTTATGCGAAGGGAAGGTATTAGCACCCATACGCATCCGTCGTACTCGACGGGATCCACGCACAATAGGAAGGAAAACGGTTGCTAAAACACTGCTCATAAACAAACAAACACTGGCTGAAAGAGACACAAGAAAACATACAAGACTGACTCGGTAGGATATCGCGTCCTGGGCCTACTTAGTCTATCAGGCATAGACATCAGAGTCAAAGTAGTTCGAACTGGGGGGAAAACACATGCTCGCTAGGATGTCGCATCCTATGCATACGTATCTTCTCAGACAAAGAAGAATCAGAGCATCCGTAGCTCGGCTCACGCACACAAACAAAACCACACAAACACAGGCAAACGTGGAATCTGAATGCCAATCGCTGGACTTATATCAGATTCTGAACCAAAACAGACCACACTGGAAACCAGATGCCACTTAATGGACTTATACCGGACTCCAAGCATACAACTAGACACAGGAAACCGACTGCCAATCGCTGGACTTACGTCAGACTCCACGCCAACACAGGAAGAAGAAGGGTCTCGATTGCAACTAGGGCAAGAGAAGGGGAAGGTCTCAATCGCAACGAGGGCGAGAGAAAAGAATTAGTGTTAGTTGTTAGTCAAACTCGACAAGACATCGCATCTCGTGCCTACGTATCTCATCTGGACATGAGAATCAGAGTTGCCGTAGTTCGGCTAAACTATTCCTGTTGGTTTGTGTTTTTTAAGTGGATACCGTCACTACGCAATCTACCGGATGCTCGACCTTTGGAGACTTACTCGCCTGTAGTAGAAGGAGTTGACGTATCCTCAAGAGGGGATAATGTTTGTTTGTGTTTTAGGAAAGCTCAAGCAAAAAAGGAAGTCCTATACGAAGGAACCGTGCTACCTTAATTGACATGCAAACGAGACTACGCGGAGTCTAGCAAACCTAGGGGATACAATCACACCACACAAGCACATACAACATGAAGTAAACACACCAACAAGGGGCTCAAACATCAAGGCTAGGCTTTAGTCGAGGGGTCACGTCAACCTCGACAAACAAGCCTCTGTATCAAGGTGAGGTTAGCTCTTAACCTTAACATTGAGAGTCAAGGTGAAGCTGATGAAAGGTGAGTGAAGATAAGACTTCACAGCTCTTATCCCTGGCCTGGGAGAGCTTTCAGACAAATGAAGTGTGGGTCCAGAAAGTAGGAACCCTTCTACACTTATGACACTGACTCAACTGATCTTGGGTTTTTACTCACTATGCATCAACACATGTGGTGTGAGCAAGGTGAGTGACTCACAGAATAGTAGGAGATAGGCTACATATCTCTTTTGTCTACCAATTGCCTCATATGAGGTCTTTTCCTGCTTGGGGACAAAGTAAACAATCACAAACATTGCCTCTTAAGAAGGACTTCAGACAGTTGCCTGGCCAGGTAACAAGCCAGGTCTTCCAGACTACATGGAGACAAGAGATTCTACCTCAATGCTTAAGCAAAGCAAAGCAATAGCAAGTTCTCAAAGAACTAAAGCAACTATGGTACCTGAAATCAATCAAATATAGTCAGTACTTAGACAAAGTCAAAACAAACAGCATAAAAACCAACAGACAACACAATCAATCATATGTGCAAAGCACAAGCCCAAAGAATGTGAGCTAAGCATCCTACAAAATAGAACAAGTTAGTTCATAACAATCAACCAAACTCAATCAACTTGCATTAATCTCCTTAAAGCATTTGCTTCCTAACCTGAAAAGCAAACTCAAATATGAGAAACAAGACCACTAGGACAAGCCTAGGGTCAAAAGGAGGTGAAAAATCCAAAACAGCAAGTGAAAATTATCCAAGATCAAGATCAAACAATTAAGAACCCAACCCAAGTGGTTCCACATTCATATCATTCATCATTATCATCTCATGAAAGAAAAAGCACAAAACATGCAATTTAGAACCTCAAAGGACCAAACAGAATGATCACAATCAAATCAATACCAAAACATTTCAATAAATCTTCAAAAAATTCATGATCAAACAGCATCCATAACATGTCAATCATACCAAATTTCAGCTCATTTGGATCAAGGGAAGTAGGTCAAAGAAATTCAAGAAGTTCAAACAAGTTCAAGCAATCTCATACATGACATCAAAACAAGCATCAACTTCCATCAATCATAAAACAGAGACAAAACATGATAAATGAATGGGACTAAAACCATGATGCACTTCAAAGTGTCTTCCATACACATGTCAAATTTCAAATCCATCCAATTAATAACCAGAATTTCCCAAATCAAATACAAATATGTATCACAAATAGTCAACAATTGGTCAAGCAGCAAATAAAATCCCAATCAAATAGGAAATGCCTTCAAAAAAATCCAGAAAAATTCACAGGTATTCTCAACATTCACAAGTATTATCATGCAAAAATCCAGCTCAATTCAAGTTCAACAAGCATAGAAAGTAAAATCAAGAAGATGCATAAAGCATGGCATGACATAAAATGTAACGCCTCAAAGATCATGTCATAACTCTCAATCCAGGAACTCAAAAATTACAAACCACATATCAAAATCACCAGGAACATGTCTAGAATATGCACAAAAAATTTCAAGAATTTCTAATGAAGTATCATCATTTCATGAATGAAAGAGTGAGCATGGTGCACAAAAGACACATTCAATCAAACCCTAGGCAAATATTTTTTCCACACGTGCACAACATGATTAAAAATAACCAAAAAATAGAGCACATCACAAGGAGAATGGCACAAAAAATTGCATCAAATTTGGATCAAAATTGAAGGAGTTATGATTTTTAATCATGGAGAGAAAATAAAAAAATAATGAAACCAAGGTGATGAATACATGGATATGTGAATGAAAATAATACAAAGCAAATACATCACACGGAATCGAACCGTGACTACATTTCAAACCTAGCGCCATTTAGTGAAACGCAGAGTTTCACTAAATGAAGTGGCAGCAAACGATTGGCTACAGGGCGCGAGAAACAACTATTCAAACACAAGGCCAGGCATTGTGGATCTAAGCGCATTCTGGAACGCGTTCTTGAGACCTTCATATTGTTCTTCATTCCAGAAATTCAACAAGAACATTTCATCACAAAAATCATCATGCCTTATATCAAAATGACCGGCGTTCAACATACATCATGAATCTAACAAGCATTTAACCTAATTTTATTCATACTTCACGAATCAATCAAATTAAGTTTCACACTCAAATGTTCAAATCAAGATATCTCCTTCGATACTCAACGAAAATTCATGATTCAAGTTTCAGAATGCTCAGCAATGAACGATCTATTGAAGCCATATCTTAATTATAACAATTATTGAGATCGAATTCTAACCTCTTGGAGATGGCAGTGTTGGATTTGCGCGTTCCAAGGTCTGAAATGCTGAAACAGGTGATGATTGACGATGTAGAAGATGATTGGAATAGGTCTTGTAGCTCGCTTATGCTCCAACTTCAAGAATCATCAATTTGCCATGGATGAACTTGATGATGACAGTCACGATTTCTCAATGCTTTGGCCAAGGTTTTGTGAAACAGTTCTTCAATAATACCTGTAGAAGATAGATCAAACAAGAACCAACAAAAAGAGTGAAGAAATTCAATGGAAATGGTGAAAAAAGTGTGAAAAAGTTTGAAGAAAATTGAGAGGATTTTGGTGATTTCTGAGTTTAGATCTGAAAAGTGAATTGTGATTAGGAGTTTCTGTTATGATTATGAACTTATACCATGTGTTAATCCAAATGCTAATCAAGATTAGGCAAAATTCAAGTGAATTAGCAAAATGAAGTTTATGCACAATTGGCCAAAATGCCCTTTTCACAATGCAGCCAATGCAACAGTAAAAATGCCATGCAAACAAGTCATATTTGATGTTTAGAATGTGTTGGAATTGGTTTGAAGTGCAAATGCCAGGTATTTCTCAAAATCACCTTTTTTCCCACCAAAATACAAATTAGTTCACTTGAAAAATGCCATTTTGATGTGTTGATTTTTGATGAAATGTAATGATTCAATGTGATAGTACATGTCAAATGTGACTTGCTCAAAAAAGAATCACCCAATTTGGCCTTTCCATTCAAAAGTTATGGCACTTTGAAGTTCAACTTTTTCTGAAAATGATTTGATCATAACTTGCCAACCACACATGAGAATTTCATGTTCTTGGACTTTTTGGAAATGGGAGAACAAGATCTTCAACTTTCATGTTGGATAAAATCCCATTTGAAGCTTGTATGATGATGTAAATTTGAGGAGAAGAACTTTCCATTTTTGGCAGTTTCCAATTATAGGTCACCTGCCATTTTAGGAAACTTTTGATCTGACTTTATTTTCTTCAACCTTGATCTTTGATATGTCAAATGAGACTTGTATGGACATGAATGAAGCCTTTCAAACCATCTCCCACCTTTAAATCCATAAAATCAGGCACAGTTGACCACAGTTGACCACAATTGACTTTCTAGGGTTTCAGCTGAAATTCAGCTTGACTGATGACTTCTGAGCATCCAATCTTTGGCCAATCCACTTCACCATGATCCCATAATCACATGAACTTGATAAACCAACCCTAGGGCTTTGTTTCTTTGGGAAATGCACTTGCTTGCTTGATTGCCTGATTCTCCTGATCAATTTGACCTAATCTTGTCAGAAGACTTGCACTTGGGCAAAGGACAATGCAATGCTATGCAGTGGACTATGTTATGTTAATGACCTAATATGAAAATGTATGTACACAAGGTAGGTGCAAATTTGAGGTGCTACAGCTGCCCCTATTCAATCAACTGGGAACCCGAATGGATGAGAGCAACGACTGTCAGACTTTCAGGGTAAACAGGGATTGAATACCAAGAACCGTAGAATTTGCACAATGCGGGGATCCACCAACCGAAACGTCCACTGGGATCTGATGTTTATCACTGGGTACTGGATTTTGATTTTTCTGATTTTTCTTCTTCCAAAGGGTAAAGTCACCTCCAGACATCTCAAGACGATGAATGGGAACAGAAATCACAACTAGATGCCAACGGACAACTAGGAAAAACTCGATGTTTACCAAGACCAACGGAGAGGTAAGCCAACTAGGGACGACCAGGAAAAACTCGACGTTTACCAAGACCAACGGAGAGGTAAGCCAACTGGGGACGACCAGGAAAAACTCGACGTTTACCGAAACCAACGGAGAGGTAACCAGACATCAACGGACGACGAATGAACTGGGAAGACTCGACCAGACATCATCGGACGAAAGGGAGAAGCTCGACGTTTATCGACACCAACGGAGAAGGAGACCAGACATCAACGGACGACGGATGAACTGGGAATGACTCGACCAGACATCATCGGACGAAAGGGAGAAGCTCGACGTTTATCGACACCAACGGAGAAGGAGACCAGACATCAACGGACGACGGATGAACTGGGAATGACTCGACCAGACGTCATCGGACGAAAGGGAGAAGCTCGACGTTTATCGACACCAACGGAGAAGGAGACCAGACATCAACGGACGACGGATGAACTGGGAAAAATACAACGAGATATCAACGGATAACTAGGAAAAACTCAACGTTTATCGACACCAACGGAGAGGAGAAGCCACTTCACTAAGGAAGGAGGATAACAACCGGAAACTGAATAGGACGCCACCGACGACTCTACTGGGGAATCAGACTGGGAATCAACCCGACATTAACGAATGACTGGGGAATAGGATACACAATCAGACGTCAACGGACGACTGAGAAAAACTCAACGTTTACCAAGACCAACGGAGAGGTAACTCTGCATGGGGAAAGATACAACTAGACGTCATCGGACGAATAGGAAAAACTCGACGTTTATCGACACCAACAGAGAGGAGGAATACTCTGAGGGGAATCATATGGTATTACCAAATGATCTGTGGGGAATAAGCAACTATACGTCAACGGACACATAGGAAAAACTCGACGTTTATCGACACCAACGGAGAGGAGGATTCTTCTGGGGAGAGGGAACAAGACTCAACCAAACGTCAACGAACGATTGGGAAAAACTCGACGTTTATCGACACCAACGGAGAGGAGGATCAACCGGGGACGACCCTGTGGGGAAAAATATCAACTATACGCCAACGGGCGCATAGGAAAAACTCGACGTTTATCGACACCAACGGAGAGGAGGACTCTTCTGGGGAGAGGGAACAAGACTCAACCAAACGTCAACGGACGATTGGGAAAAACTCGACGTTTATCGACACCAACGGAGAGGAGGATCAACCGGGGACGACCCTGTGGGGAAAAATATCAACTATACGCCAACGGGCGCATAGGAAAAACTCGACGTTTATCGACACCAACGGAGAGGAGGATTTCTTCACTAGGGAAGAAGGACGATGTTACGAACATCGGAAGATGATGTTTACTGACATCAAAAAAGACCAGACACTTACGCATGACTGGGAAAGCACCGAAAGATGGTGTTTACCGACACCAAAGAAGACCAGACACTTACGCATGACTGGGAAAGCACCGAAAGATGGTGTTTACCGACACCAAGGAAGCAACACACGCGGGTGCTGACAGGATACTGACATCTACATGTCAGGGCAAGGCTAAACACTTGCAGGGGATCTCACTGGGGAGAATCAATCTTCCTTTCACCAACAGATGAGGAAATAAACCTCTGTGGGGATTGTCAACACCAAATGTTGACTGAAGCAACTGTAGCGGACGTGCTGTACAGATGTTGAACCAAAAATCCGCCTCTGTCGGGGAAGAAAGTGGGATTTTACATCTACCGGTTTGCAGGTAGAAAACCACAAAGATAGGACTCACAACTACCGGTTCGTAGGTAGAGGCCACCAAGAAAGCCAATTGAAGATCGATCCAAAAAGCATACTGAATCAAGACTCAGCCTAATGAGGAAAGAACTCAAAAGGGAAAACCCATCCCGTTAGGTAGGCAGGGAGGGAACGGAAACAACCGTCATCCACGAGGATCTAACTCAGTGGGGAGCGCATAAGGAAATGGTAGACACTTTCTGCTTAAGGGGTAGACTCTACATGGAGAGATCGGACACATCCACATCTACTAGGGGAATAACACTGCTGGGGATACCCGCTCAACTAAGGAGTCACTTGTTGGGAAAACACCTCTGAAGTCGATCCAATGGTTCGATGCTAAACTCTTTCCAACAAACCAATCTCGGCTTGTCACCACGGCCTAGGGCTAATGGACATGTCTGCAATGTTGATGCATGAGTTTTTCTTGTTTTACACAATGCCCCATGATCATGGAAATGCTACGCACTAATGATGCAGTATGATATGCTTATCTAAATGATGGATGCATAAACACACGTCCCCTCCAGAGACAACACCGGGTAACTCCAGGAACTGTGTTGAGGATCTCATTACCACGTCAATTTCCACCCTGCTGGGAAAGGACAAACTCCGCTGGGGATGACCTCCATCGAACCCGAACTGCTTGGAGATTACCCTGCTAGGGGAGGCAGCCCATGCTTATCTCTACTGGGGATGATTTTCGCCGAACCCGATCCGCTTGTGGACCTTGCTGAGGGAAAACCATCAACATAACCTCTGCTGGGAAGACAACTTCAGACTTGGAAAACAATCACAACTCCGCTGGGGATATGGTAACCTTCAGGCTTGCTGAGGAGGCACCAATCTCGAATCTGCTAGGGAGATAACCCTCTCACACCCACTGGGGAGATACAACTCATTGGGCACGAGACACCTGTCGAGTCGCCGAACAGCGGCATCCATCGTCCACCCACAGTGTCGGCTTTCCACTTTTGAGAACTCCCAGACTTGCCTGGACTTTCTGCTTCATCCCACAAAGATCGGATTCCTGGGATTCATTCATATTTTCCAGTCTTTAGACTTTGAAGAGTCTTCTTGGTTAACTTTCCAGGATCGTCGTCGTGATCTTTCACCGTCCTTTCACTGTTCGTCTAAACCTTTGCCCCTGGTCGGGCTCTGTAGGGATCTCTTTTTTCCAAAAGGCTTCATATCACAACCTGCCGGTGAATGAAGATATCTAACCGTATTTGCACAAGAGATCGTCAGATAACAACGTGCCCCAGGCGTGCCCCTTATTTCAACATCTAGGTCACTCAAACTTTCGAATAAGATTTCCCGATTTCAATCTTATAAGCATGCATCGGAAGGGACCTCTATGTTTCAAAATGCAAATATTCTTATCAAAACGAACGGATGTTTTCATAATCAAAGCGGTAATGAAAACAAAAACAAAACTATTTGACTGAACGCATTTATTGACTGAAAAAAGGTGGCTCAGAATCGAGCAACACATAGGAAGCAAACCCTAGAAAGAGGTGATTGCGCATAAAAGGAAAAAATCTATCCTAATGGCAATGTGAAACCGTGATCTCATCGAGTTCCAACTCGGTTACACCCCATATGTCCTCAAGACTTTCCGCACTTTCGGCCTTTTGAACCAGACGCTTTCGATCGATCCTTGTCGGAGATTAGCCGAGTCATCTAAAGCTCAAACGATCATGCTAGACGCAGTTGTTCGTTTCAATCCCTCCTTTGCCTGGACCGCCCTTTCGGTTTTCAGTCCACCGGGATACCCTTTTTTGCCCAAGTCGCCCTTGTGGGGTTTTCGACTTGCCGGGTGTACAGTTTTTTCTTTTTTATTATCCCTAACTTTTGCCCGAACCTTTTCTCTTTTTCTTGGTTCGCCGGGATGCCCTTTTTTGCCTGGACTCTTTTATTCTTTTTGTCCAGCGGGTCTCTCTTTTGTTTCACGAAGTATCTTTTAACTGCGTCTGCATTCACAGGGGATGGAAAATCCTCATCATCTGTGGTCATCAGCAACAAGGCTCTGTCAGAGAAAACCTTCTTGACCATGAACGAACATTCATAACCGTTTATCCATTTTCCCCACGATCGTTGAGGAAGAAGGATCCTTTTCAAAACCAACTCTCTCACGCGGCACGCACGAGGTCGCACTTCTTAGTTAACAACATGTTTCATTTACTGGGCACAACTGCCCCATGACAAGTAACTCTCAGCCCTTTTTTTCTCGGTCAGGCTCAACGTGTTATACTGAGTCCTTATCCACTCATCCTTTTTCAAGTTTACGTCCAACGGGACCCCATGACGAAACCTGAGTCTCAAATGGTAGTACCACTTTCATCTCATGCTTGAGTGAGAAAGGCGTTGCCCCAGTAGATGCACTTACCGAAGTACGACACTCAGGATACCAACTTCGTACTCAGCCACCATCGTTGGTGCGTTCACATGTTATCGGGGAAGCACTAGCTCATTCACTTTAAACTCTCCCCATCAGACATCAGAATCCGTTCGGATTCAGGGTCAGGCCCCTCCTCCGGGATCAGTCACTCTTAATCTTTCGATTTGAGTACCTCGAGATGTCCTCATCAGGGACCTCAGTCTTCCTTGGTTGACAATCATCAGTGGGTCATACAATACCCTCCTCTCGATTGCTTCCTGGGAGGTATACTGAATATCGTATTCAGTCGACGCTATTTGCCCTCTCACAACCCGTCCGTTCAATGCTAGCTCCTCAAGCACATACTTGATCAGATCCATTTTGGACATCCACAAGGTGGTATGAACCAGCATACACTGTCTCAATCGGCGAGCAGCCTATGCCAAAGTACATCAAGTTTTCTCGAGCAGTGAGTGTATTGTTTCACAGTCGATAAACTTTTTGCTTAGGTAAATTGCATGCTCTTTTCGACAAGACTAGTCATGCTGACCCAATACGCACCTCAGAAACCCCTCGAGGGCTGTCAAGTACTAGATTAACATTTGTTCACCCCCCAGAAGGTATCAAAATCAGAGGTTCCTGCAACTTATTCTTTTTCAAATGCCCCTTGGCAACTATTATTCCACCTGACCGTTTGACCTCTTTCTTTTTTCTCTTGTTTTCGATTCAGGCGTTTCTTGTATTGTTCTTTCTTTTTTCTTTTTTTCTTTTCTTCTTCTTTTTTTTTTGTTTTTTTTTGCAGGATCGACCTCGATTCCTCTTATCCGCTCACAAACCTCGGCAGCTTGCTGGACAGCACTCCATAAGTGCACTGATTCGAACTCAACAGTATGAGTTATCTCAAACCAGTCAAACAACTTGATCAAGTCCACTGGATGCCCTTCTTCTGCTTGGGACTTTGCCATCATGTCATCAACATGGCATTTGCTTTCATGATGAGTCATATCATGAAACGAAGTCACCGTAGCCCTTTGATCCGTGGCACCGGCCTTCTTCTTTACCTTATAACAAGAGGGTACTCTTTGGTGTGATGGACATTGTTTACTCCATATCATCTAGCGACAATTCCACTTGATTTTGGCCAGAAAGCCATCCATGAAGGTAAACACCGAGAATTGAGCTGCATTATCAATCAATACATCAACGTGAAGTACCGGGAATTCATTTTTCGACCTAGCTCTATTCACGTCTCGATGGTCCACACGCATTCTCATCTTTTAGCACCGGTTTCCGCTTCACTGGAGGACAGTCTTGACCTTCTCCTCGTGCGGTTGAATCACCTTCTCCTCTTGTTTCAACAGCCTGGCTAATTCCAGCAGGTCACGATCTTCTTCGCCTTATTCTTCAACATGAGAGATCGGATTGTCGAAGTCATACAGAGATGTAACCGAATTGTTATCGATGAGATCAGGAGAATGGTTACGTTTGTGGTTGGTACCAAATGAATCAAAAGGAAAGAGAATAAAAACATTGCCATTTTTATTTTTTTATTTTTTAAAATTGCAAAAAGCGAAAAACAGGGAACACCACTTTTAATCACAAAAACATCCATTCATTACTGATGCAAAATGTTGCAAAATAAAACACATGAGGTGGCCCTTACAATGGACCAGTACGTTTCGGGCAAAACGTATGGCTTTCATGCAAACAACAATTGAAACACAGAAATACTACACTTCCAGATGAGTGACAGTGATGCTTTTGGAGGCCTTCCAATTCCCTGGTACGCACGACTTTATCCACAGCTCGAGCTCGCGGTCACGGTCGGTCTCTTCACTCACTGAACAAGCATGATCAGAATCCATCATTCCTGCACTGACAAAGATGTACGGCGGGCGACGTCCTCGGTTTGGTCTAGACGACTCTTGATCTGGATAACCAATCCCGAACATGTCTGCCTTTACCACTATGTCAATGATCCTCCCCCAGCCTCGGGCCTCTTTGTTCTTCACCACCTCTAGAGCTTGTTTATAAGAAGAAATGGACAGCTTCTTCTCTTTCTCAACAACAGCATTCTCCACCTTGATGGTTTCGATTGCTTGACTGGGCATTTCAAATTTTTCACTGTCCATTTCCCCTTCCTTCATCCCCTGGGTCGTGTCTTTCATCCCTACACACTCCTCTGTGGCGATGGCAGCACAACAATCATCAACAACAGGGAAAGCTCCATCCTGTACCAGAGATTTTGGGACCACGGCCATTGGAACCTTTAACTGATCTTCCTCAGTCACCCCCATTCCTCTCTTGACCTTTTTCACCATCTTCATCTTTACAGGACCCTTCCTGGGTACAGGGTTGACATCCCCATCCATGATCTGTGCCAAGCTGATGGTCTTGGAGTCTACCATGTCCTGGACGACATGCTTGAAAGCCCTACAACCCTCAACACTGTGTCCGGGTGCCTCAGAATGGAACTCGCACCTGGCATTCTCATCATAGTGTGCAGGCCTCTTCTGTTGTGCTATGGGAATCAAAATCCTTGGTCGGACTAACCCCAAATCCCTCAATCTCCTGAACAGAAGGGTGTAGGTCACAGGTGGTTCCTCAAACTGACGCTCCTCCTTTTTCTTCTTCACCTGGCTCCTAGCTCTCGGTGCCTTCTGTTGAGGTGGTGGTTGTTGCGGTGGTACAAGTGGATTACCAACAGGGGCGGTTACAGCAGCAGCATAAGGGTGATAACAATCCTTACCACGTTCCTTCTTTACTGGCACACCACTTGAGTCAACCTTTTTTTTGAGCAGGCCACCGCCAGAGGGTTCCTTTGCTACAGAGTCAGAGGGATTTGTCACTTCAGATGATGGAGCTTTTCCTTGAACTTTCTCCACCATCAGCCACTTCTCAATCTTTTCCAATCTCTCAGCCATGGCTTTCTGCCCCAAGGCAAGCCCTTGCACAACACTAAACAAATCCCTCACCATCTCTTTCAGTTCAAGGATGTCGGTGTTGGGAAGATCCATCAGTTTGGATTTGTTACCCCTAGCAGGATATCTGAGCAAACGAGCTATGCGCACCGGTTGACACCTACAAAATAGCAAATTGGTTAGTATGACTCACACATGCAATGTCTATCCGTACCAGGAATATTCCTTCCTTTGATTCTAGCGTCACTGAGACAAATAATTTTTCATCAATAACAATCTGACATCTGGATGTCTCTCAACCAGAATCTCAATCAACAATGGACCCTGAGTACAGATCGACATGGGTTGAATGCGGATGAATGCAAAATGGGATGATGCAAATGCATGAATGCAGGTCACTGCGCCACCAAGTCATCTGAAGACCCATTCTATGAACCAGTCACAGTCAACTGAGTCACCATAAATCCGACTTGGGGGAAGTTCCGAAATAAACGGAACCGGAGATTACATCATCATCACAGAAACATCCGCCAAACGGATGATAGCCAGATCCTCTGAACAGGTACTCTCAAATTCAACCCGGGGATCCGAAATAAATGGAACCCGCTGATAAACCACGGACAGAACTCTGGCGTCCCAGAAATAAATGTCCATAATTCACAATCACCATCAGTACCAAGAGTCACCAACCGGTCACCAACAATTCAGCAACAGTACCTGTAATAATCATCCCCTCCCACTCACGGGTGTCATCTAGGCCAGGGTAAAGTCGAAAGAAACGCAGCATAAATAACCTTTCGCAGAATACCATCATATACACACCCGAAGTGTGTAACGATGATATCCCACCAGAGTCTGAATTGCTCGTGATGTCAATGTTCCGCTAAGTGGCGCATACCACCCGCTTCCCATGAATCACTATATTCCTAGGTTTCCTAGATTGCACTCATAGCCTGGGTATTGGGCCTTTTACCTCGAGTAACTCCCACCCCAAACAGAGAAACACAGCCAGCACAGCAGATGAATATGAATGAATGCACACATTAATGCAAACAATAAATGCAAACAATAAACAATGAATGCAATAAATAACACAGCTCAAAGCAACCAAAGCCCTAACCTAGAGGACGCTAGGAGAGACTCGCTTAGGGAAGATGGACCAACAAGAGGTCAACTTCTCTAATTCCCCAGCAGAGTCGCCAGCTGTCGCATTACGCGAAAAACCGGCGGGAAAACAAGAACAACAGAGCCGCCACCGTGCGTTATTTATCCCAAAAGAGGGAAAGGAAACGCTCAGAGTAAACCTGGAAAAAGCATGGTCTCGCGACCAAAGAGAATGGGATCGGGAGTCGGTTATGCGAAGGGAAGGTATTAGCACCCCTACGCATCCGTCGTACTCGACGGGATCCACGCACAATAGGAAGGAAAACGGTTGCTAAAACACTGCTCATAAACAAACAAACACTGGCTGAAAGAGACACAAGAAAACATACGAGACTGACTCGGCAGGATATCGCGTCCTGGGCCTACTTAGTCTATCAGGCATAGACATCAGAGTCAAAGTAGTTCGAACTGGGGGGGAAAACACATGCTCGCTAGGATGTCACATCCTATGCATACGTATCTTCTCGGACAAAGAAGAATCAGAGCATCCGTAGCTCGGCTCACGCACACAAACAAAACCACACAAACACAGGCAAACGTGGAATCCGAATGCCAATCGCTGGACTTACATCAGATTCCGAACCAAAACAGACCACACTGGAAACCAGATGCCACTTGATGGACTTATACCGGACTCCAAGCACACAACTAGACACAGGAAACCGACTGCCAATCGCTGGACTTACGTCAGACTCCACGCCAACACAGGAAGAAGAAGGGTCTCGATTGCAACTAGGGTAAGAGAAGGGGAAGGTCTCAATCGCAACGAGGGCGAGAGAAAAGAATTAGTGTTAGTTGTTAGTCAAACTCGACAAGACATCGCATCTCGTGCCTACGTATCTCATCTGGACATGAGAATCAGAGTTGCCGTAGTTCGGCTAAACTATTCCTGTTGGTTTGTGTTTTTTAAGTGGATACCTGTAGCGGTGTATTCGTTACTATATGATCTATCAATTAAATCATAAGCAAAGCATACAATGAATATAGAGTCGCCACCGCACTTTTATTTATCCTAAGGACTGGTTAAAAAGCGAACAAAAACCTAAGAAGTTTTACACATAGAAAACTAATAAAAAGATCAGAGAGTCTGGGTAAGGGGTAAATTACGCAATGGGAAGGTGTTAGGCACCCACCACGTCCTAGGTACTCCTAGGGAGCCCTTTTCACACTTTGTTGTTTGAAAATTATTATTTGTCATGACATAAGTATTGTGCAAACATGATTGGGATGATGAGAAAAGAATGTACAAGTTAATTATTTTTGTGTTCGAACGGATGAACCCGTTGCCTACGTACCTTCCATCAAAGGTAAGGATCAAAACGCCGTAGTTCGGCTAAAAGATTCCCAAAAGTTAGTGAGTTCAATTTTAAAACAAAAGCTCAAAGGTCTTACGTTACCCACGGGAGAAAACTCAACCTTAAGAAACAACAACGTCCACCATGTGAGAACAGCTTCCACTCGCTAGTGAGGGGTTAACCCTATAATAAGCGAGGAAGACTTACAATTCAATCACTAAGGACAAATAGGTGAGATTAATATCAACCAACTAGGGTAAATCAAACCTATAGCTAATGTATGAAAACTTAACAGTCATGGACAAAGCCACAAAATCATTTGAATGGGTGAAGTTATTTGGATTATTTACAAAAAGGTCAAAGTATGATTAAAGTCAATTCGAAATGAGTATTTACGAAAGTGAAGTTTGGAAAATCATGGACTTAAGGTCCAAGTTTCTAATTTGGAAAGAGGTGAGAATGTTTGCATAACACTTATTTCAAGTTTTAAAACATGTGTGAAAAGGTAGGACACAATGGGATGAATGTATTATGGAGTGAATGTAAAACTTCTTAGGAGGGTCCACCTCTTGAAATCATATAGAAGATGATTCAAGTGGGTCCTTAGGAATAAGCTACAAATGAGCAATAATATGAACATGGTAACAGATGAAAGTAAATAAAAGCGGATACTGGATGCCACTCAATGGTCTTATACCTGTCTCCTAAAACAAGTAAGGATATCAGAAGCCACTCTATGGACTTACACTAATCTCCATCAGAATAAAACAAAAAACAAAACAGGGAAATCAACTGCCAATCTATCTGGACTTATGTTACCCTCCACAGTATGATCCTAGGAATACAAATGCCACATCACAGGGACTTACAATGAATCCTCACATACAACAAATAAATGCACTAGGCAAAGGGTATGAGTGACCAATGAGGTCTTACACTCTATCCCTTCCATGTCATGGGAACAGATGCCAACTCACAGGGACTTATAACTGGTTCCTCAATGGGAAAACATCAATGTCACAAGGACAAAAGAAATGATCATGCACTAATGGCAAACAAAGATGATAAATGCACAACGGCAATCAATGATAGTAAATGCACAATGGCAAATCAAGTAATCATGTATAAATGAATCAAGTAATCAATCACATAAATTCAAGTAGCACACACTATAACCATTCCATGAGGCTCAAGCAAAAGGGTAAGGCATTAAAGCCAACTGTAAGAGGTAAGTGTCGCTCTTAACCTTGCCATTGAGGGGCTAAGGTGAAGCAGATGAAAGGGTATGAGGGGTGTGCCTCATTGCTTCTATCTCAGGTCCGAGAGAGCATGTAAATATAAGAATGTGGGGGAGTTCAGAAAGATGGAACTCTTTCCCCAATTAGACTCGATAGATCTTGGGTTTGGATCTCAATGCTACAACCATGTAATGGGAGCAAGGAGAAGACTCACAGAATAGTGGGAGATAGGCTACATATCTCTTATATCCACCAATTGCCTCGAATGAGGACTTTTCCTGCTTGGGACAAATATAAACATACACAAGCATTGCCTCTTAAGGAGGACTTCAGACAGTTTGCCCGGCCAAATAACGGGCCGGGTCTCCAGACTACATGAAGAAGAAGGTGCAATACCTCAATGCTAATTGCTATTTAAGCAAAGCAATGCAAGTTCAAAGAACTAAGCAACTAAGGGTACCTGAAAAAGTCAAACAGAATCAGCATCCCATTCAAAATCAAACAGACAACAGTATAATAATCAATCAACAAGGGACAATCGAACAACAATGTGCATAGCACAAGGCTCGAGTGAAGCAAACATCCTACAAAACAAACACATTAGTATACAATGATCAAAGTAAACATCCAAAATATGAAACAACTTCCTTAAGCATTAACTTTTTAACCTGCAAAATCAAAATCAAACTCAAAGGTAAGCAACAAGACCTCTAGGACAAGCCTAGGGTCCAAAAGAGGGAAAAATGTTAAAACAGCAAGCTAATCATGATCAAATTCAAAGTATTTCACATACAAAGGGATCCCAATTGGTCCCATATCCAAACTATGTACACATCTCAATCTATGCAACATGTAAGGCAAAGTGAACAAACATGGATCATATAAGAGCAACCAGCAAGATCAAATCCAAATAAATGCCAAAATGGATCCAAAAATTCCACAAAAATTATATCCTACACAGAGGACATTCAACAAGCTACCCGTAAATTTTCAAGCAATTTGGACTAGTAGAACTATGGGAATTAATTAGACATGTCAAAGCATGTAAAAACACAATCAAATGAAGTCAAAAAATATGCACCAACTTCAATTAAATGGTAAACAGTGATGGTAAATGGGAAATTAGTAGGACCAAAGCCAAATGATAGCTTAACATGTTAGGAACTACTCTATCAATTTTCATGTTCATAGGGTTAGGGATGAGGATATGGCAACATGCTAAAAAATGTTACATAAACAAAGCCCTAAAAATGCTAAGCAGCAAACAAAAATCCAAATTAATTAGAAAATGGATTATAAAAATCCACAAAAATTCATGTTGAAAGTTAACATGTCAAGTGTGTCTCATGCAAAAAATCAAGGCCATAGGCCAAAGGGAAGCATGGAAAAATAATTGGGGAACTCTGCCTATCATATTGTGACACATTTTATCACACTCAAGTTCAATAAATCATATCTAAAAGACCAGAGGTCTAAAAAATACAAATCCTATATCAAAAATTCCAGAAGTGTATCAAGAATCCACACCTAAAATATCAAGTCATTTGGAGCTAGCATGGTGATTCTATAATTAAAATGGCAAAGCATGTGAAATTTGTGCACATTGTAAAGACCTCTATACCAATTAAAAATTCCACCAAGCACTATTTTATTTTTTGATTCTATAAAAAAGTGGATGAAAAATGAAGATTAACAAAAAAACCTTGAATTATTTGGATCAATATTGAGTGTTTTATGATTTTTTGAAGATTTAAAATATTTATTGAATATTTGTTTAGGTTTAATATGGAATTTATTAATTAATTTTGGATGAAATGGCAATGCTGTAATTACGGATGCAGGAGCCAAAACGCAGCGTGTGACTAATCTGATGTGGCATCGCTTCATTGGCTCGGACGCGCAAAAACACAGGTTCGAATGGCAAACGCGGGGAAGTGGATCTAGCGAGCAGAAATTTCCAGAAAATTTGAAGTTCATCATGTTCTTGAACTTCTTCATCTGCAGATTTAGGTTTCGGACGATTTGTAACGAGAACGAGCAATCCACACACCGTTTGAACCGGTATTGACTCAGGAACATGGATATGCATGCGATTTTGTCCAGAAGTACAAGCATGAAGCGAATCGCGCGAAAGAAGAAAATGCATCCAAACTTAAATCGCAGATAACTCAGGCGATTCTCAACAAAATTACAATCCACAACTTGATACATAATCTACAATGGATGTTCTACAGTAATCACAACGCAATTTGGAAAATGGTGATGATCGAAGTTTTTCACCTTCTTGATGACAGTAGAGGAATTGTGCGTATCGAGCCTTGAATGACGCAAACAGATGCAGGATGTTGTTCTGGGAGGTGAATGATGATGCTAATCCAGCTCAAGAGTGCTCGGATCCACCGATTTCTCTAACTGCCATGGAAGAACCACCTTGTAGCAGCTGCGAATTTGCTTCGATTTTCCCTCAATCTTGATCAACAGAAGTTTGATATTACCTGCAAATAACGATTCACACCAGAAACTGCAGAAGAATTGAGGAATTCTTGATGAATTATCAGAAAAATGTGAAGAAAAAATTGTGAGGTTTTTGAGAGAATTGTTGAGATTTTTCTGTTAGATTTGGTGAATTGTGATTGCCAATTGTGATTACTGTGTAATTCTGTTAGAGATTAACTTTATATACCAAGCTCTTAATCTAACAATAATCTTGATTAGTGAAAAAATGGATTAGTGAAAAGTGAAGCTTATGTGCATTTTTGGACTTTTTGCCTTTTAATCCTTAGAAGCATTTCAGCAGCAATTTCTCACTTTGAACAAGTTGCAAATACCATTTGGAAGCTGATAGAATTGGTCTCATGCTCAAATTCCTCATACTTTGCATTTTGGACCATTTTGCCCCTCACTTTTAATTAGTTCACTCCAAAAATGGCCTTTTGCCTTGAGCACTTTTGGAAAAATCCAATTATGCACCATGAAAGTACATATTAAATGGAGTTTGTGCATATAAAGAACTTGCAATTTGGACAATCCATGTGGAAGTTATGGCCTCCTGATTACGAGTCTTTTCTGAAATTCACTGAGCCATATTTTGCAAACCACACATGGGATTTTTGAGTTCTTGGACTTTTTGGAAAGGTGAGATCAAGATCTTCAACTTTCATGTTGGATAAAATTCCATTTGAAGCTTTCTTGGACACGTAATATTTGGGAGAAAAACTTTCCATTTTGGGCAGGTGAGAATTACAGGTCATTTCCATTTTTGGAAACTTTTGTCTGACTTCAAATCCTTCAATCCTTGATCTTTGAAATGTCAAATGAAGCTTATATGGACATGAATGAGACCTTTCCAACCATCTCACACCTTCCAATGCCTGATTAAATGCACAGTTGACCACAGTTGACTTTTCTATGGTTTTGGTGGACTGGGCCATGTTCTGATGAATTTCAAGCCTCTTTCACATGAGATCTTGATTCCAAATGATATCAAAAGTTATATGAACTCTTTATGAATGATCATGGTGCCCAAATTCTTCAAGAATGGCCACCATCTATTGCTCAGGGCCTGATTTGACTGTTTGACTGATGATTGCTTCAGCTGCAAGAAACAAGGTTAGATGACAATATTTTTGTACATTTGGTTAGTAAACATATGAAAAGCAATGATATACCAATGCAATACATGCTTGGTGATCAAGAACCACACTCACAAAGTATCCCACCCACCAGGAGAGAAGCTAGGGTATGCAATGATCCTTGAGGCCATGATATGATATGATATGGACCATGAGGGATCTTAGGGCCAAAATTGGGGTCTTACAATACCGTCACTACGCAATCTACCGGATGCTCGACCTTTGGAGACTTGCTCGCCTGTAGTAGAAGGAGTTGACGTATCCTCAAAAGGGGATAATGTTTGTTTGTGTTTTAGGAAAGCTCAAGCAAAAAAGGAAGTCCTATACGAAGGAACCGTGCTACCTTAATTGACATGCAAACGAGACTACGCGGAGTCTAGCAAACCTAGGGGATACAATCACACCACACAAGCACATACAGCATGAAGTAAACACACCAACAAGGGGCTCAAACATCAAGGCTAGGCTTTAGTCGAGGGGTCACGTCAACCTCGACAAACAAGCCTCTGTATCAAGGTGAGGTTAGCTCTTAACCTTGAAATTGAGAGTCAAGGTGAAGCTGATGATAGGTGAGTGAAGATAAGACTTCACAGCTCTTATCCCTGGCCTGAGAGAGCTTTCAGACAAATGAAGTGTGGGTCCAGAAAGTAGGAACCCTTCTACACTTATGACACTGACTCAACTAATCTTGGGTTTTTACTCACTATGCATCAACACATGTGGTGTGAGCAAGGTGAGTGACTCACAGAATAGTAGGAGATAGGCTACATATCTCTTTTGTCTACCAATTGCCTCATATGAGGTCTTTTCCTGCTTGGGGACAAAGTAAACAATCACAAACATTGCCTCTTAAGGAGGACTTCAGACAGTTGCCTGGCCAGGTAACAAGCCAGGTCTTCCAGACTACATGGAGACAAGAGATTCTACCTCAATGCTTAAGCAAAGCAAAGCAATAGCAAGTTCTCAAAGAACTAAAGCAACTATGGTACCTGAAATCAATCAAATATAGTCAGTACTCAGACAAAGTCAAAACAAACAGCATAAAAACCAACAGACAACACAATCAATCATATGTGCAAAGCACAAGCCCAAAGCATGTGAGCTAAGCATCCTACAAAATAGAACAAGTTAGTTCATAACAATCAACCAAACTCAATCAACTTGCATTAATCTCCTTAAAGCATTTGCTTCCTAACCTGAAAAGCAAACTCAAATAAGAGAAACAAGACCACTAGGACAAGCCTAGGGTCAAAAGGAGGTGAAAAATCCAAAACAGCAAGTGAATATTATCCAAGATCAAGATCAAACAATTAAGAACCCAACCCAAGTGGTTCCACATTCATATCATTCATCATTATCATCTCATGAAAGAAAAAGCACAAAACATGCAATTTAGAACCTCAAAGGACCAAACAGAATGATCACAATCAAATCAATACCAAAACATTTCAATAAATCTTCAAAAAATTCATGATCAAACAACATCCATAACATGTCAATCATACCAAATTTCAGCTCATTTGGATTAAGGGAAGTAGGTCAAAGAAATTCAAGAAGTTCAAACAAGTTCAAGCAATCTCATACATGGCATCAAAACAAGCATCAACTTCCATCAATCATAAAACAGAGACAAAACATGATAAATGAATGGGACTAAAACCATGATGCACTTCAAAGTGTCTACCATACACATGTCAAATTTCAAATCCATCCAATTAATAACTAGAATTTCCCAAATCAAATACAAACATGTATCACAAATGGTCAACAATTGGTCAAGCAGCAAATAAAATCCCAATCAAATAGGAAATGCCTTCAAAAAAATCCAGAAAAATTTACATGTATTCTCAACATTCACAAGTATTATCATGCAAAAATCCAGCTCAATTCAAGTTCAACAAGCATAGAAAGTAAAATCAAGAAGATGCACAAAGCATGGCATGACATAAAATGTAACTCCTCAAAGATCATGTCGTAACTCTCAATCCAGGAACTCAAAAATTACAAACCACATATCAAAATCACCAGGAACATGTCTAGAATATGCACAAAAAATTTCAAGAATTTCTAATGAAGTATCATCATTTCATGAATGAAAGAGTGAGCATGGTGCACAAAAGACACATTCAATCAAACCCTAGGCAAATATTTTTTCCACACGTGCACAACATGATTAAAAATAACCAAAAAATAGAGCACATCACAAGGAGAATGGCACAAAAAATTGCATCAAATTTGGATCAAAATTGAAGGAGTTATGATTTTTAATCATGGAGAGAAAATAAAAAAATAATGAAACCAAGGTGATGAATACATGGATATGTGAATGAAAATAATACAAAGCAAATACATCACACGGAATCGAACCGTGACTACATTTCAAATCTAGCGCCATTTAGTGAAACGCAGAGTTTCACTAAATGAAGTGGCAGCACACGATTGGCTACAGGGCGCGGGAAACAACTATTCAAACACAAGGCCAGGCATTGTGGATCTAAGCGCATTCTGGAACGCGTTCTTGAGACCTTCATATTGTTCTTCATTCCGGAAATTCAACAAGAACATTTCATCACAAAAATCATCATGCCTTATATCAAAATGACCAGCGTTCAACATACATCATGAATCTAACAAGCATTTAACCTAATTCTATTCATACTTCACGAATCAATCAAATTAAGTTTCACACTCAAATGTTCAAATCAAGATATCTCCTTCGATACTCAAAGAAAATTCATGATTCAAGTTTCAGAATGCTCAGCAATGAACGATCTATTGAAGCCATATCTTAATTACAACAATTATTGAGATCGAATTCTAACCTCTTGGAGATGGCAGTGTTGGATTTGCGCGTTCCAAGGTCTGAAATGCTGAAACAGGTGATGATTGACGATGTAGAAGATGATTGGAATAGGTCTTGTAGCTCGCTTATGCTCCAACTTCAAGAATCATCAATTTGCCATGGATGAATTTGATGATGACAGTCACGATTTCTCAATGCTTTGGCCAAGGTTTTGTGAAACAGTTCTTCAATAATACCTGTAGAAGATAGATCAAACAAGAACCAACAAAAAGAGTGAAGAAATTCAATGGAAATGGTGAAAAAAGTGTGAAAAAGTTTGAAGAAAATTGAGAGGATTTTGGTGATTTCTGAGTTTAGATCTGAAAAGTGAATTGTGATTAGGAGTTTCTGTTATGATTATGAACTTATACCATGTGTTAATCCAAATGCTAATCAAGATTAGGCAAAATTCAAGTGAATTAGCAAAATGAAGTTTATGCACAATTGGCCAAAATGCCCTTTTCACAATGCAGCCAATGCAACAGTAAAAATGCCATGCAAACAAGTCATATTTGATGTTTAGAATGTGTTGGAATTGGTTTGAAGTGCAAATGCCAGGTATTTCTCAAAATCACCTTTTTTCCCACCAAAATACAAATTAGTTCACTTGAAAAATGCCATTTTGATGTGTTGATTTTTGATGAAATGTAATGATGCAATGTGATAGTACATGTCAAATGTGACTTGCTCAAAAAAGAATCACCCAATTTGGCCTTTCCATTCAAAAGTTATGGCACTTTGAAGTTCAACTTTTTCTGAAAATGATTTGATCATAACTTGCCAACCACACATGAGAATTTCATGTTCTTGGACTTTTTGGAAATGGGAGAACAAGATCTTCAACTTTCATGTTGGACAAAATCCCATTTGAAGCTTGTATGATGATGTAAATTTGAGGAAAAGAACTTTCCATTTTTGGCAGTTTCCAATTATAGGTCACATGCCATTTTAGGAAACTTTTGATCTGACTTTATTTTCTTCAACCTTGATCTTTGATATGTCAAATGAGACTTGTATGGACATGAATGAAGCCTTTCAAACCATCTCCCACCTTTAAATCCATAAAATCAGGCACAGTTGACCACAGTTGACCACAATTGACTTTCTAGGGTTTCAGCTGAAACTCAGCTTGACTGATGACTTCTGAGCATCCAATCTTTGGCCAATCCACTTCACAATGATCCCATAATCACATGAACTTGATAAACCAACCCTAGGGCTTTGTTTCTTTGGGAAATGCACTTGCTTGCTTGATTGCCTGATTCTCCTGATCAATTGACCTAATCTTGTCAGAGGACTTGCACTTGGGCAAAGGACAATGCAATGCTATGCAGTGGACTATGTTATGTTAATGACCTAATATGAAAATGTATGTACACAAGGTAGGTGCAAATTTGAGGTGCTACACTCATCCAAATCAACGATCCCAAGGCCCGAGATATCAAAATCAGTATCAAAATCAGCCTACACCTCAAAATAACTTGGAAGGAAGAAATACTCCTCGTCATCCAATCCTCATGACATATATCCAACTTCTACAGTCTTTGATTCAAAACTCGTTGGTGGTTCCCAAGTCTCTCAAGTCGATTCCACAACCTTACCCACCCGGGTATGACCCAAATGTGCAATGTGGATATCATGATGGATCAAAAGGGCATTCAACTGAAGACTGCAACGCTTTCAAAGCCAAAGTACAACAATTGATTGACAAAAAATGCATAGCTTTTCAAGAAGGAAGCTTAGTGGTGAACGTTAACCCATCACCCAGATAAGTGGGAAGCCCTCAAGGGGTGTCTCCCGAAGTTGATGGATCAAGTTTGAAGAAGTCAATTCCCTAAAGCTGACAATCATTTGACTGTTTCAGCATTTCTTTTGTAATTTCCTTGCATGTTGATTGTTAGTTGCTCTTAAGCATTGTTGTTTTCTTTGAATTGGTAAGATTAATGAAATATTTATGCATATTTTGAATTAATCCATTCGTATTCACTCGTTTTTCATTTATGTTAAAAACAAAAAAATACATCTCTCATTCACTTTTGTTTATCAAGTCGTTGTGTTAACAAATATTAGAAGGAGGATGATGAAAACGATCCATGTGAAATTATTGTGGTAGGCTTTTGAAGAAAACCTTGTCGATGATGTAAGGCACTGTTTCAAATCCCCAAACACCAAAGTGATAAGGAGTTAATCCCTAGTCCACTACTTTGAGCCTAGAAGTTTGTGTTTCTTTTAGATCTAAAACCTATAATCTTAACCTGAGGTAGGGTAGTTGTGTTCATATAGTTTGACCATGCATTCAATCTTTCAAAAGAATTCTTCCATCTGTACACCCCCCCAATTAGGTTCAACCACGTGTTATCCTTCGCGCACATGTTGAAGTGTCAAAGAAGCTGAGAAAAGCTAAAATTAGTGTTGGTTGATCCTCATCCACCAATAATGTGGCAGTCTCCACCTTTCAAAAAGAAAAGCCCACTAAGTCAAATACCTCAAAAAATGGCTTAGGCAAAAGTTAGGGCATCCCGATGGATCGAAAACTTCAAAGAAGCAGTCCAGTAAAACATTAGGGATATAAAAAAAACAATAAAAAGAGGTAACTAAATCCTCAACAAAAACATAATAAGGTGACTGTCATTTTAAGAAAATCTCATCTTGAATCTTTATCTTCACCATCACACCTTCAAAGTCGAATGTGTGTGTCAAATTAACTGAATGTAGGAACTAGAGATCATTAAGAAGAATGGGCGGGTTAAAATTAAATTTGAGCCTTATATCCTTTTGTTTCAAAAACGTGAACTAGGCCACGTTACAACCCTTAAGAGTCCTAATTGAGGCAGGGTTTATTCTGAAAGCATACTACAACAACGTTGTGTTAACCTGACTCCAAACGATTTTTGTTAATCATTTGATCGCACCATCTTGCACTCTGTGAATGACTAGACCATCATTGTGTTCTTATCAGTGACTCGTTCACTGTATTTCACCTGTTCATATCAATAAATTTTGATTTCTAATTTTTGCATAAACACTGCATTAAAATTACCATTTTTAAATGAATAATCTTATTTGTGAGTCAGCACTTAACATTAAAGAAATTCCAATAATATACAATTGAGGAACTTGATAAAGTGAAAGAAGTCCAGTCAGGGGAAATCACTTTCAGTGTCAGTCAATCCAAGGCAATCACCCCAAGGTTCAGTTAGCCAATAGTAATTTGCTTCAAGACTCAGACTGGGGCAAGCCACCTCAGAAGCTCATTGAGTCCAACTATCCAAGGGCAGTCAATCAGAAGTCTACCATTCCAAGTTTTGGTTAATCAAGGTTAGATCACTGCGGTATTCAAACATTGGGGCAAGCCATCTCGAGATCATCTCATGTCAAGATGTTTCAAACTCACTTTCAAGGTGAACATTTTCAAAGACCGAACAGACTGGGACAAGATGAGCCACAGAGGGACAGACTCCCTTTATGCTTTCAAACTGCTCAAACAATATTTGCCATACGTCAACAACTATTGAGTTTAAGACGAGTGCCTGGAAATTATGCTAGCACGATTCATTAATCCTCCAAAAGGATCCCATTGGCTAAGTTGTGGTTATCAAGCTTGATATAATTCTCCTTTAACAACATCTATCACAAAATATTTGGTTGAGTTTTCGGTGTTGAGGAATCATGATTGTCGCATCTCAAAAAATACGATTCCTCGCGATAGTCGCGGAAAAATTTAATGTTTGAACAAAGTCGCCACCGAACTTTATTTATCCCAATGAAGGAATAGGAAAATATCGATAAAACCTTTAGAAAATGGAATAATGGTCGTCGCAACCATATTCGGGTTCGGGAGTGGATTACGTAAGGGGAAGGTATTAGCACCCCTTGCGTCCGTTGTACTCAATGGGAACCTTTTAGTTCTAATTTGCGTTTCGAGTGTTAATTTATGTTTGTTTGTTATCTTTGGGTTATAAAATGTTTAAAATAGAAATGGATGAGAACCTCAAAATGGGAAAGGGGAGGTTTTTTATTAGTGTGCTCGCGAAGATACAACAATCTCCTGCCTACGTATCCTTATGGTATAATAAGGAAATCAGAGCATTCGTAGTTCGGGGAACTACGGTTTGTTGGTGTCTTTTAATGAACGATTGTTTAGATCGCATCCTAAAGGCTAAATGTTAGCTTGTCTACTCTCGGCGGAGGTTTAAGCATTAGTTTGTTGTGCGCATCAGAAAGGATTAAATAATGTTCTTTTTGAAAAGAGTTTTGATCACACGAGGGTGACGAGTTGGTTTGATGTGTTTGATGTGTTTGATGTTTCATTTGATTGGTTTTGATTGCACGAGGGCGAGGAAAGGATAGATTTGATGTGTTGAGATGTTTTTGGTTGGATGACGATTACTCGGATAATCGAGTAAGACAACTCGTATCCTAATAGTCGGGAAAGGGAATAGAAGACTCTAGACCGCTTTCTGTTTCATCTGAGTAATTATGAAAAGGATTGGATAATAATTAAGGTGTTTTGAATGGATGACGATTACTCGGATACTCGAGTAAGACAACTCGTATCCTAATAATCGGGAAGAGGAATAGAAGATCTAGACCGCTTTCTGTTTCATCCCTAATTATAGGAAAGATTTGATAATAATTAAAGTGTCTTAAACGGATGATGAATACTCGGATAGTCGAGTAAGACAACTCGTATCCTAATAATCGGGGAAAGGAATAGAAGACTCTAGACCATTTTCTGTTTCATCTGAATATTTATGAAAACAAGATTATATAATGTTGACGTATTTTAGCGTAGACGACAAGTACTTGAATGGTTGAGTAAGATAACTCATATCCAAGCATTTGAGAAGAGGAATTGAAAACTCAAGACCATCTCCTTTTCGTATAGTCTTGATATGAAAATGATTTGATTAGGTTATATGTTTGTGGGAAAATGACAGTTGTTCGACTGACCGAGTAAGAGAACTCGTATTCGACCAACTGAGGAGTGAAGTTGAAAACTCAAAGTCAACTCCCTTTTCATTTAGCTTATTGTGACAATATTTTGATTTAATCGGGGTTAGGAAGTTTGTAGAGGAACGACAATAATTTGACTAACCAAGTAAGAGAACTTGTATTCAAATAGCTGTGGAGAAAAAATTGAAGACTCAAAGTTATCTCCCTTTTGGTTTCTTGTTATAAAAGGATTTGACTTGTTTGTGCTTAAATGGATTAGAAATGACGACCATTTGACTAACCGAGTAAGAAAACTCGTATTCAAATAATCGAGGAGAGGAGTTGAAAACTCAAAACCATCCCCCTTTTCATTTTCAAATGAAGTGTTGTTTAAATGTGGTTAAGTGTTTTAATTTAACTTTCGATGTCGGATCGAGGTTTTAAAATTTGCATTTTTGTGAATAAATTGAATTTATTTAGTGAATGATCCATCTAATCGATTAATTAAAACCGAATAGGTCTCATTGTAAGAAGGCCTAAGAGTAAGCCATGTGAGGTTGATGGCGATGCTTTTACAAGCGATCGACTTATAGAGGTATTTGAAAAATGGGCTCGACTTTGAATCGAGAAGTATGTGATTTATTTTGAAATCGGCTTGGAGTATTTTAAAATCGATGAAAGCGACATGACTTTGTCACAATTACAACATATCATTTCGTGTACACTCAAGGTTCAATATAAACAAATAGATAAAGAATAATGATGCACATACACTCCTTAAGATAAATAAACATCTAAATTATGAAGGTCATTTGTGATTCCATAATAATTAATTAACTGAATGTTTAACGAATTATTTTATTTTAATTAAATAATAAGTAGTAATAATAAAAAAAATGAATATAACCAAATAATTAAATATTAATAATGATAACAACCATATAATTGTATATTTACTTTTAAAAAAATAAATAATAGTAACAGTAATATAATTACATATTTACTATATATATATAAAAAAATATTAACAATAGTATAATTATAATTTCGAAAAAAAACTTAAATAATATTAACAATAGTATAATTATAATTTCGAAAATAAAATAAAATAATATTAACAATAGTATAATTATAATTTCGAAAATAAAATAAAACAATATTAACAATAGTATAATTATAATTTCAAAAATAAAATAAAATAATATTAACAATAGTATAATTATAATTTCGAAAATAAAAATAAATAACTCAAAGCATTGTTCTGTTCTAAACTGTGGGGGTGCAAAAAAGAAATAATAGAATAAAAAGAAAATAAATGGCAGAAAGGACATGGGCCTTGAGAGAGGTGGCCCATTTCAGTCCATAAGGGGTTCAGAATAACCCAGTCAAACGTTTTGACATCAGGGATCCATTCCAACCGTCAGATCAAAAGCTTTGGCCAGGTTTGTTAATCGAATGGAGATTACAAAGGGTTGCGTGGTAACACGCTATACCCTCATGCATGGGAACAGAGTCGCCATCCCTTTCTCTCCGGTGACAAGTGTCTCAAACTGGTGACACTTGTCACCGCCACCTCACCAACAAAAACACGGTTTAAAAAAAAAGGAAAAACTGGAAACGTTTTCACATTCCACTCATTCTTTCTCTCTCTTCAAACTTACGCTTGGAAGGAGCTTTGCAGAAACCCTAAAAACTCTTCTCTCTTGGAGAAGACGACCGAAGGCGGCGGCTCACGGCAGAGCCTCCGTCCTTCTCCGGTAACCCTACCCCAAAACACCACCTAGCTTACTAAACACGCCCTTCCGAGGTCGAATCTGAACCTAAAATTTCTTAAACCACGCTCAAATCTCCTAGATCCCTAAACCCTTCCCGTGAAATCGAGGCTTTTGCATGCGGCGACTTAAGGAAAATAAGGAGGATCTTGTTTCACTTACCACAGCGAAAGAGGCGGAAAGATGGCTTCAGGCGAAGAAGGAGCGCTTGATCCGAGTTCGTCGCTGGCAATCCGTCACAGTTTCAGATAAGCTCTTCTCAATCTTTCTTCTCGTTTACTTCTTCTTTGTCTGTTGACTTATGTTTGATGATTATGGATTACAAAACTGTTTCAACTTTCTGTTTTATCTTTCACTATTTTTTTCGGAAATTTTATATTTGATGTTCTTAATCTCTGGGATTTCTGAAAAATGTTTGATGTTCGCTGTTTAGTTTTTAGGGTTTTTTTGAAATATCTTACTGTTGTGTTTATGATGTGTGAAAAAAATTGCTCTGTCCCTGCTTTGCTGTTAACTTCTGTTCTTTTTATGATGAATTTTTCCAAGCCTTAAAAAACTCTCTGCTGTTACGCTTTTTTCTCCAGATTATATGGGATTCCATTTTTGTTGATTTGTTACTGTTTTAAGCCATTGTTGAAATGCTTTTTGGATATTCATGTTAGTCTTCTGGGTAAAGTTTTGAACCAAGTAATTTATTTAGTTATTTTTCAGTTCCTTAAGCGCTTCTGAAAACTGCTTTTTAATTAAGCTGTTTTTTCTTTTTGCAGGTTACAGGTGAAGTGACCTTGATGGAACGGAATGTGGGTTGCATGAAGATGGAAGTGTAATGCTTGTAGTTTAATTGAACTTTGGTGCATTTGGAAGTTGTACAACTTGTTTCATTTGAAGTCTAATAGCCATTAACAACTATGTATTCAACATGATTTTAATATTATTTCAAACAATTTCTCCATATTAATTTTATGTTATCTATGTATGTATGTAGAACTTCATGTATGAAAGTAAAATGGACCTTGGAAATGGATTAATGAATTCAAATATTTGAATGCACCTCTTTAATCATGTCATAACGAAGTAGGTGTATGAATGTGAATGGAGTTATAAAGTTCAAAGTGCATTCTTAACCAAGCATGAACAAGTAGCATGAAACAAATCTAATTCAAAATGCATGGTATGTACGAAGTGAAAAGATGATGATTATGAATGTGGTTGACTTATGATTGAAAATTTTCATGAAAAGCTTGAAAAGAATTGAATCATTACTTGTATAAGACAATGGAATGTGCATTGATTTATGAAAAGAAAGTGAATGGTTTAGCATATTATGAAGTGTAGTTTGGCCTAGAGTTGGTTTTTGAATGAAATGAATAACCATGATACATAAACCATGTTGATTTTGTCAACAAATGTGATGGAATTATATAAGGTGGAATCTATAAATGGACTAGTAAATAGTGATCATAGAAATAATAATATGGCTCTTAATACTTACTAATAAGAAAATAGATTTTAGATTAGTAATGTAAAAAGATTCAAACCACATTTTAGATTATGAACACGCTTATGCAAATGGGCCTTTGTAACAAAGAGATCTCATGGGTAAACCACAAATGGCCGGACAAAATTGGGGTATGACAGCTGCCCCTATTTAATTACCTCAAACCGGTAAGTGATAATGACAGTAGTCTTTACGCATTCACGGTGGGAGATAATTAAATACAAGAAGACCCAAATTTTGTCCTAGGAAACTAAAGGGAGAAAATACAGGAAGAAAATGCGGTGAGAAATGGCAAAAGACATTATCCCACAGTAAAATGGAACAATCAAGACTTTTTGGGAGTCGTCGGAACAGTATCTTGGACGTCATAGTCAAGATATGTTAGCAATGGAATGACATCCCTAGCTAAATCTAAAGATTTTTCAGGATGCTAGAGCAGTATAAAGAAAATTTGGTATGAGACTCTTCATATCGATGAAGCAGTATCTCAACAGTAAAAGTGAGATTCTCTGTATCGAGTCTAAGCAGCATCTTATATGATAAAATTAAGATGTTCCAGCAAGGGAAATATACCTTAATTGAATCTAAGACTCTTCGAGGATATTAGAGAAGTATCTCTAAAAAAATCTGAAATGAGACTCTTCATATTGATGAAGCAGCGTCTCAAACAGTAAAAATGAGATTCTCTGTACCGGGTCGAAACATCATCTTATATGATAGAATTAAGATATTCCAACAAGGGGAAAAAATACCTTAATTGAATCTAAGACTCTTCGAGGATATTAGAGCAGTATCTCTAAAAAAGAAATTGAAATGAGACTCTTCATGTTGATGAAGCAGTATCTCAAACAGTAAAAATGAGATTCTCTGTATCGAATCGAAACAGCATCTTATATGATAGAATTAAGATATTCCAGCAAGGGAAAACTACCTTAATTGAATCTAAGACTCTCCGAGGATATTAGGGCAGTATCTCTAAAAAAAATCTAAAATGAGGCTCTTCATATTGATGAAGCAACGTCTCAAACAGTAAAAATGAGATTCTCTGTATCAGGTCGAAACATCATCTTATATGATAGAATTAAAATATTCCAGCAAGGGAAAACTACCTTAATTGAATCTAAGACTCTCCGAGGATATCAGAGCAGTATCTCTAAAAAAAAATCTGAAATGAGACTCTTCATATTGATGAAGCAGCGTCTCAAACAGTAAAAATGAGATTCTCTGTATCGGGTCGAAACAGCATCTTATATGATAGAATTAAGATATTCCAGCAAGGGAAAGATACCTTAATTGAATCTAAGACTCTCCGAGGATATTAGAGCAGTATCTCTAAAAAATCTAAAATGAGACTCTTCATATTGATGAAGCAGCGTCTCAAACAGTAAAAATGAGATTCTCTGTACCGGGTCGAAACAGCATCTTATAGAATTAAGATATTCCAGCAAGGGAAAAAATACCTTAATTGAATCTAAGACTCTTCGAGGATATTAGAGCAGTATCTCTAAAAAAGAATCTGAAATGAGACTCTTCGTATTGATGAAGCAGCGTCTCAAACAGTAAAAATGAGATTCTCTGTATCAGGTCGAAACAACATCTTATATGATAGAATTAAGATATTCCAGCAAGGGAAAACTACCTTAATTGAATCTAAGACTCTCCGAGGATATCAGAGCAGTATCTCTAAAAAAAAACTGAAATGAGACTCTTCATATTGATGAAGCAGCGTCTCAAACAGTAAAAATGAGATTCTCTGTATCGGGTCGAAACAACATCTTATATGATAGAATTAAGATATTCCGGCAAGGGAAAAAATACCTTAATTGAATCTAAGACTTTCCGAGGATACTTAGAGCCATATCTCTAAAAAAATCTGAAATGAGACTCTTCATATTGATAAAGCAACATCTCAAACAGTAAAAAGTGAGATTCTATGTATCGGGTCGAAACAACATCTTATATGATAGAATTTTAAAATATTCCGAACGAGGGAATGATACCTTAATTGAATCTAAGACTCTCTGAGGATACTAGAGAAGTATCTCTAAAAAAAAATCTGAAATGAGACTCTTCATATTGTTGAAGCAGCATCTCAAACAGTAAAAAGTGAGATTCTCTGTATCGGGTCGAAACAACATCTTATATGATAGAATTAAGATATTCCGAATGAGGGAATGATACCTTAATTGAATCTAAGACTCTTCGAGGATACTTAGAGCAGTATCTCAAACAGAGAAATGAGATTCTTCAGATAAATGAAGTAGTATCTTGAATATTCGTCTGTTGGGGGAATTTTAAGAAAAGACTCCTTTTGAGGGAGATTTACTAGAAATGCTCTGCAGGGGAAAAGCTCATAAGAGACTTTTTAGGGTAACCTCTGCTTGGGGAGCAATGATTGTAAAGAAAAATGCTGGAAATATCATTTTTAATCATAAAGTTGAACAATGATTTGCTGAGAAATAATTCTACGAGCACATGCAGGGAAATAACTTTATTTGGAAATGAGAAATGTCCGAGACATATGCGAATGACCTTGGATCCTGTTATTTTATATTTGGTTTTTGTATGATGTTCCACTTTATGTGGGAATTCCATGTACGGGGTGATGCATGGGATGTATGCAAGTATGCAATTGCTGGGGATATTTGGCTGTGCATGTAGGAATGCGAATGATTTTTATTTGGTTGAAATTCCCATTTTGTGGGAGTGTTATGCATGAGTATGCTGATGATTGATATGACTGTGTTTTTTTGAATTTTCTTGTTTGGCAGGAAATTATGCATGAAATGATGCATGTAGGAATGCAATTGGGTAATTGGATATGCCCCGATTAAGACATTTCGCTTTGAGGTATGATGCCAACAATATGGTTTTTTTATATCATGGGGCGATCAATGGAGATCAAATTTTAATGCCCCTGCTAGGTGGTTTTGGGAATATATTTGGGTTGTTCCGAGTCATTGAAAGGTTCAGACTTTTCAACACGCGATACTCCGTCCATGATTTATCAATTTTTCTGTTGGAAATGTGATGGAGCCTTGTCCCGGTCTGGCTATACCATGAGTACATTTATGAGAGGTAGGAATCAGTAGTTGAAAGGAACATAACCGTCTGCAATCAGTCCCACACCTTTATGAAAGACAAGAGTGAATCTTAGGGACTAAAGGGTTCGTCCGCTTACTGTTTCAAAAGCAATTTTATCACTTTATTCAAACATGCGTTTTATTTTCTCCAATAGTTTTTAAAGTGATGTTTATAAAAAATAAAAGGTGCTTTAAAAATAAAAAATGATTTGGGCACACGTTTGTTGAGAAAAATTCTCTTTTATTGATTTGACCCTTAAATGGGTGATTGTACATAAAGACGCAATTCCTTAATGAGGTAATTGTTGTGCATAGAAACAAAATGGCAATGAAAATTGAGTTCTTATTGAGTTCCCACACTGCTATGATCCTTATGTCTTTGATAGCCCGAGCACTTTGCTTTTGAAAAGTGAGGTAGACTGATTCTTTGTCTTCGAGGGTATGTCAGATGTTCGTGAGTACAACTTTTTGCCTTGGAATTAATCCCTAACTTTTGCCTGGACCGCCCTTTCGGGTTTTTCGATCCACCGGGATACCCATTTTTTCCTGAGTCGCCCTTTCGGGTTTTCAACTCAGCGGGTCAAATTCTTTTATTTTTATCCCTAATTTTTGCCTGGATCGCCCTTTCGGGTTTTCGATCCACCGGGATAGCCATTTTTTTGCCTAAATCGCCCTTTTAGGTTTTCGATTTAGCGACTTTTATTATTCCACTTTTTTAGGCGAAGTACTTTTTAACAGCATCAGTATTGGTGGGAAGTGGCAACTCATCACCGTCCATAGTTGCTAGGATTAGAGCGCCTCCGGAAAAGGCTCTAACCACCACAAATGGGCCTTCATAATTTGGTGTCCATTTCCCTCTACAGTCTTTGTGAATGGGCAAGATTTTCTTCAGCACTAAATCTCCCTCTTGAAACACCCTGGGACGAACTTTCTTGTCAAATGCCTTTTTAAGACGCCTCTGATAGAGTTGACCATGACCTAACACTTTCAAGCGTTTCTCCTCAATGAGGTTGAGCTCGTCGTACCTTGATTGAACCCATTTTGCCTCGTCTAACTTAGCCTTCACTAATACTCTCATCGAGGGGATCTCCACTTCTATAGGGAGAACTGCTTCCATACCATAAACCAAGGAATAAGGGGTTGCCCCTATTAAAGTTCGTACCGACGTGCGATAACCATGTAATGCGAAAGGTAACATAATAACCATCTTTTGGATGATTTTCTTGATATTTTTATTTGCAGCATCAACAGCCCCATTCATCTTAGGTCGATATGGTGATGAGTTGTGGTGCTCGATCTTGAATGTTGCGCATAACTCGTCCATGGTCTTGTTATTAAGATTGGACCCATTATCGGTGATGATTTTGTTGGGAATCCCATATCGACATATGATGTTATTTTTCAAGAAACGGGTGAATACATGCTTTGTGACATTCGCATAAGACGCGGCTTCCACCCATTTGGTAAAATAATCTATGGCCACCAAGATAAATCTGCGTCCATTTGATGCTTTGGGTTCTATCATTCCAATCATGTCGATGTCCCACATAGAGAAAGGCCAAGGTGATGATATGACATTCAGTGGGGTAGGCGGTACGTGTATTTTGTCAGCATAAATTTGGCACTTGTGGCATGTTCTGGTGTAATGATAACAGTCGGGTTCCATTGTCAACCAATAGTAACCTGCCCTTAGAATTTTCTTGGCCATGGCATGCCCATTGGCATGCGTACCGAAAGAACCTTCGTGTATGTCCCTCATAAGCTGACCTGCTTCGTGTTTGTCCACACACCTTAACAAAACCATGTCGTAGTTTTGTTTGTACAATACCTCCCCATTCAAGAGGAATTTTGATGCCAATCTCCGGAGGGTCCTTTTGTCAAGGTTGGAAGCCTCTGCCGGATACTCCCTCTTCTCCAGATACTGTTTGATATCAAAGAACCAGGGTTTACCATCTGGCTCTTCTACTGTTGTCAGGCAATGAGCAGGTTCGTCAAAACGCCTAATCTCAATATGAGGCTGATGGTTGGGCCATATCAATTTGTACATGGAGGCCAGAGTTGCTAAGGCATCTGACATCTGATTCTCTTCTCAAGGAATATGAGAGAAAGTAATTTTGTCAAACTTTGGGAGTAACTTCAGCACATAATCCCGGTATGGAATTAGGTTAGCATGTCTTGTTTCCCGATCACCTCTGATCTGATGTATGACTAGAGCGGAGTCCCCGAATACTTCTAGTATCTTGATCTTCAACTCAATAGCTTCTTCCAACCCTAGTATGCAAGCTTCATACTCGGCCATGTTATTTGTGCAGGTAAAACAGAGCTTTGCGGTGAATGGTAGATGGAAATTCTTGGGAGACATCAGCACTGCCCCAATTCCATGGCCTATTGCATTTGAGGCACCATCAAACATGAGCGTCCAGCCTGCTCTTGGCTCGAGGCTTTCCTCTAGTTCGGAGTCTTCAACATCCTTAACAGCCATGATGTCTTCATCTGGACAGTCAAATTTCAAAGATTGGTAGTCCTCCAGTGGTTGGTGAGCAAGATGGTCTGCTAGTATGCTTCCCTTGATCGCTTTTTGTGCAACATATTGGATATCATATTCTAACAACAACATCTGCCATCGAGCAATCCTACCAGTGAGAGCTGGTTTCTCGAATATGTACTTGATGGGATCCATTTTAGATACCAGCCAAGTTGTGTGAGTTAGCATGTACTGCCTGAGACGCTTAACAGCCCATGCGAGTGCACAATAAGTCTTCTCGAGTAATGAATATCTGGTCTCACAATCATTAAATTTCTTTCTCAAATAGTAGATAGCATGCTCTTTCCTACCAGACTCATCTTGTTGTCCCAATACACAACCCATGGATTCATCGAGCACGATTAGATACATGATGAGAGGTCTTCCTTCGGCAGGGGGCATTAGAATCGGTGGCTCTTGCAAGTATTCCTTGATTTTATCAAAGGCTATCTGGCAATCCTCATTTCACTCCATGCCTTGATTCTTCCTCAGAAGCTTGAATATTGGTTTGCATGTTGCAGTAAGGTGAGAGATAAACCTAGCGATGTAATTTAGTCTCCCCAAGAAACCACGAACCTCTTTCTCAGTCTTTGGTGCAGGCATGTTCTGAATGGCTCGAACCTTGTCAGGATCTACTTCAATTCCCTTTTGGCTTACAATAAAGCCTAAAAGCTTTCCAGATCGAACCCCAAATGTGCATTTATTAGGATTAAGTCTCAACATAAACTTCCTCAAACGTGTGAATAGTTTCTCCAGGTTGGTGATGTGCTCTTCTTCTGTCTGGGATTTGGCAATCATGTCATTGACATACACCTCAATCTCTTTATGAATCATGTCGTGAAAGAGAGTCACCATGGCACGTTGATATGTTGCCCCAATGTTTTTTAAACTAAACGACATTACTTTGTAACAAAAGGTGCCCCAAGGAGTAATGAACGTGGTCTTATCCATGTCTTCGGGATCCATTTTAATTTGGTTGTATCCTGAGAAACCATCCATAAAGGAAAACACGGAGAACTGAGCGGTGTTATCCACCAGTACATTAATGTGAGGTAATGGGAAATCTCCTTTGGGACTAGCTCTGTTTAAGTCTCGGTAGTCTACGCACATGCGGACTTTTCCATCTTTCTTCGGCACTAGTACAATGTCGGCAACCCATTGTGGGTATTTAGCGACTTCCAGGAAACCAACGTCAAACTGCTTTCTCACCTCTTCTCTGATCTTGAGAGCCATATCAGGTCGCGTCCTTCTTAGCTTTTGTTTGACAGCAGGGCATTCTTCTTTAAGGGGAAGTGTAACACCCCTTTTTCTACCCCAAAATACTTAACATATAATCATAGTAAATAAGCACGCATATAAACAAAAGGGCGTCACATCGACGTTTTCGAAAACTAAAAGCTTTCAAAAACTAACACCATTCATCATCAATCTACAATACACCTGGTCATTTAAAATAACACATCTCACTTATCATGAATATTCAAGCATATGCATTCGCAACGGAAAATAATGAATACTCATGTATTTCATAAAATGATCCATGTCCCATACCATGATCATCTCTCAATAATCACCTCAAGATAAAATAAAACAAGTAATAACATAATGCATATCCAAATAAGATATGAGTTCAATACTACTAATCTACCCAGTGTTACATGACCAGAGCATTGACTCATTACCTAGTCTTCAAACTAAAATACGGAAACTCTCCGGCTAATCTCGAGCGAGCTACCGTCCATTTACTTCAGCAATACTACTCTGGAGTATCTGCATGATGCCGTGTAAAGCATCATTCCAACAGAAGGGTGAGAATTCAAATCATTATGAAGAAGTATAATAAAGCACAATGATTAAATCAACAATTAAAGGAATTCATCACACTTTATATAACCATGTAAATAATATTAACCAACATTTATTTCGCATGTTTCAAACATCCGTCCAAACTCAAGGAGTATAATATTAAAATCCAATACTATATTCCCAAATATGCGCGTAACTACAATTATCACATAATCACATATTTTGCCAAATTATGTATCCAAACATCACCAAATTCAATTACTATATCTCATACACACCTCACAATCACATCAATGCAAACATTCAATTATCACATAACTCTCACGTGACTCAATGCAAGACATGTGACTATATGCATGCGGTACCTCGATGTGAACCCAACGTTTCACCGCTTTCCGATTCAATATCTAGAATCCAAGCCACGCTTCCGATCTGGACAAGATCAAAGCCACTACGCCTATTTCCAATTAAGGATCAACGTCTGCTACGCCTATTTCCATTCAAGGATCAACGTCTAATACCATGTGAACCCACAGTTTCACCGCTTCCACTATGAAGCCGACCATGCCATGAATGAATGTACAAATACCAATACATATGCAATTAAGATCATCTCTACCATCTTAACATTCCACATATCACCATAATTCAACTCTATGAATTATCCACCAATTGTACATATACACATTCATAACAATATATCATTCATAAATATATGCTAATTATCAAATACACACACTTAGATTTCATTCCAAATTGAATACAACTTTTAAAATCTCAATTTTTCATTTTTCACAGCAAGTAACCGGTTAACGCTCGGTGGGTAACCGGTTAACATAAAACAGAATTAATTTCCTGCACAGATTTTCAAGCAAGTAACTGGTTAACGCTCGGTGGGTAACCGGTTAACACAAAAACAGAATCAACAGATTTTTAAGCAAGTAACCGGTTAACGCTCGGTGGGTAACCGGTTAACACAAAAACAGAATCAACAGATTTTTAAGAAAGTAACCGGTTAACGCTCTGTGGGTAACCGGTTAACACAAAAACAGAATCAACAGATTTTTAAGCAAGTAACCGGTTAACGCTCGGTGGGTAACCGGTTAACATAAAATAGAATGCAGAATTTCCTGCGTTTTTCATCGTTGGAGGACTTTCAGACCTCCGATTTCGATTCCGTAAAAAGTCAAACGTTAAGAAAATTATAACTCATACAATACCCTAAGTATATAATGTTAATTTGCAGTTTAACACAATCAAATTACCACAATTCACGAATACTCATCAAAACCTAACAATTTCAAACAACCATACAAAATTAGGGATTTTAACCTAACATACTTCTACCCATTGACCCAATCATACTAACCCATAATAATAAGGATTCTCCCCCTTACCTCTTCAATTTTCTAGAAACCTTAGCTTCTCTCTTGTTCTTCTACTCTTCTCCTTACTTTTCCTCTTTTCTTTCCCTGTTGCCGTTAAATGATCAAATGTATCCTACTTCTCACTCTCCTCACCTCTTACTATTTATATTATTATATTTGGGCTTAAAGAATGATACCTCTAATTTAATCATTAGGCCCAATAAGACCTAATATTAAAATATCTCTAATTAGTTCAATTAAATTAAACTAACACAATATACACACTAAGTTAATTAATATAATTATTTAATTATATCTCATATCAATGAAATAATTAATTAACACATCAAATTAATTAATATAATCAATTATTATACTACCTAACAACCAATTAATTACTTAACACTCCAAATAAATAAAATAAAATATAATAATAATAATATAAGAAATAATTACTAAAATTGGGTTGTTACAACTCTCCCCCACTTAAAAGATTTTCGGCCTCGAAAATTTACCTCAAACGAACAACTCCGGATACGATTCCTTCATCTTATCCTCGAGTTCCCAAGTAATATTGCCATTGGCGGCTCCGCCCCATATCACTTTCACCAAAGCAATCTCCTTACCACGAAGCTTATTCACTTCTCGATCTTCAATTCGCATAGGTGATGTATCGATCGTTAAATTATCCCGCACTTGAACATCATCTAATGGAACAACATGCGATGGATCTGAAATGTACCTCCTCAATTGAGACACATGGAACACATCATGAAGATTAGAAAGTGACGATGGTAATGCAATCCGATATGCCACTTCACCTACCCTCACGGGAATCTGATAAGGACCAATGAAACGCGGCGTCAACTTACGCGACTTCAAAGCTCTACCAACACCCGTTATTGGAGTAACTCGAAGAAATACATGCTCATCTTTCTCAAACTCAAGAGCTTTCCTCCTCTTATCATGATAACTCTTCTGACGACTCTGAGAAGCCTTCGTCTTCTCTTGAATCATCTTAATCTTATCCGTAGTCTCTTGAATCAACTAGGGTCCAACCACAACACTCTCTCCCGATTCGTACCAACACAAAGGAGTTCTACACCTTCTACCATAAAGAGCCTCAAAAGGTGCCATTCCAATACTCGAATGGAAACTGTTGTTATACGTAAACTCGATCAAAGGCAAGAAACTATCCCAATTTCCTCCTTGTTCCAAAACACAAGACCTCAAAAGATCTTCAAGTGGCTGAATAGTCCTCTCCGTTTAACCATCAGTTTGCGGATGATACGCCGAACTCAAACGCAACTTCGTACCCAAAGCACTTTGCAAACCTTCCCAAAATCTCGAAGTGAATCTCAGATCTCTATCCGAAACAATGCTCGACGGAATACCATGCAAACACACAATCCTTTCGATGTACAACTTAGCAAGTCTCTCCATCGAATAATCCATCCTCATCGGAATAAAATGAGCATATTTCGTCAACCTGTCCACAACGACCCAAATCGCCTCACAATTACTCAATGTTCTCGGCAAGCCCAAAACAAAATCCATAGAGATACTATCCCATTTCCACTCGGGAATAGATAATGGTTGCATCAAACCAGACAGCTTTTGATGTTCAATCTTTGACTTTTGACAAGTCAAACATGAATACACAAATTCCGCTACATCCTTCTTCATACCTTGCCACCAAAACATCTTTCTCAAGTCTTGATACATTTTAGTAGCACCAGGATGAATACTCAAACCACTTCTATTCCCTTCCTCGAGAATCCTCTTTCTCAAATCTGCAACATCCATGTCGCATCCGCGAAAAAACAACCGGCGGGCTGAAACAAAAATAACACAGAGCCGCCACTGCGCGTTATTTATCCCAAGATAGGGAAAGGAAACGCTCAGAGAAACCTGGAAAAAACATGGTCTCGCGACCAAAGAGAACGGGTAAGGGAGTCGATTACGCAAGGGGAAGGTATTAGCACCCCTCACGTCCGTCGTACTCGACGGGATCCACGCTCTAAGAAAAGAAAAGGTTGCTAAAACACCACACACACACACGCACCGAAGACAACACAGGTGGGGTTAAGAGGAAGAGGGCTCGCTAGGATATCGCATCCTATGCCTACGTATCTCGTCTGGAACGAGAATCAGAGCTGCCGTAGTTCGGCTCACGCACGCCAAACAAGACACACACAAACACAGGCAAACATGGAGCCTGAATGCCAACCACTTGACTTATATCAGCATCCGAACCAAACACACACCAAAAGGCAAACGGGGAGCCCGAACGCCAATCACTGGACTTACATCGGCATCTGAACCAAACGCACGCACACTGGAACCCGAATGCCACTCGATGGACTTACATCAGCTTCCAAGCACACAACAACCAAACAAGTTAATAGGGAGTCGAGAACTCGAGCCTATAACCGTCAAGCACACACACAAAAAGAAAAAAAAGTGCCCGGAGAGACCTCGCACGGTCTCCTGCCTACATACCTCGTCTGGAACGAGGATCAGGGCGATGTAGTTCCCCTGAAAGGGAAAGAAATTCTATCCAGAAACCAAGGGGAGACACACTACCAGGGAGTTGTACTCGAGCCTAGTGTTATCATGCATCATTGCCCTATGTTATGGTTTCTACCTACTTGCACAACAACAAGCTAATCCTATCCAGGAAGAAAGCAAGCATGCAAGCATCAACAAACAAAACAAACATTTCACATAGCACACACTATATTCAGTCAAGTGAGGCTCAAACAAGGGTGGACTGCCGAGGCAAGTCATCTGTACAAGGTAGAGTTAGCTCTTAACCTTGCCATTGAGAGGCTAAGGTGAAGCTGATGAGAGGTGAGTGAAGATTAGACTTCACAGCTCTTATCCCTGATCAGGGAGAGCTTCAGACAAAGGAGCGTGGGTCCAGAATGGAGGGACCCTTCTACGCTCAAAGACTCTGACACAACTGTACAAAGTACAAGATCTTGGGTTTGTGTCCCAATGCGTCAACACAGTGGTGTGAGCAGAGGGACGACTCAACAGAATAGCGGGGGATAGATTGCATATCCCTTGGATTCCGCCAATTGCCTCATAGAGGTCTTTACCTGCTTGGCACAAAAGTAAACAATCACAATCATCGCCTCTTAAGGAGGACTTCAGACAGTTGCCTGTCTAAATAACAAGCCAGGTATTCCAGACTACATGAAGACAAGAGAGTCTACCTCAACTGGTTTATAAAAACCAAGCAGCAGCAAGCAAGTTCTTAAAGAACTGTAAGCGACTAAATGTACCTGAAATCAATCAAGCATCATCAGTACTCAGACAAACCAACAATAAACAGCAAAAGTCAATCTATACAGACAACACAAGTTAATGCACACAAGTGCAAGCTATAAGCTCAAGCTCAAGCATCAAACCCTACAACACAAAGTCAATGTTAGTCAAAAACACTTCATAAGTCAACTCAAATTGACTTGAAGCAATCTCCTTAAGCATTGTGCATTTCATCCTGAAAATCCACACCAAACATGAGAAACTAGACCACTAGGCCAAGCCTAGGGTCCAAAGGGGATAAAAAATTCTAAACAGCAAGTGAAAATTATCCAAAATCACAATCAACCAAATTAAAAGCAAATGCAATTGGTCCCATGCTCATATCAATCACCATTATCATTTCATGCACAATTTAGCATCAAACATGCAATTTGCAACTTCAAATGACCAAACAGAACTATCTCAATCAAACCCATACCAAAACAATTCAATTAATTCCACAAATATTCACACCTAAACAGGACACATTCAATGTATAGCATGTCAATTTTCAGCTCAATTGGACAAAAGGAAATAGGTCAATGAAAATCAAGAAGTCCAGACACATTTATACAAGCCAAAATAAGGCATCAACACAAGCATCAAATTCCATAAATCATAAAACAGTGACAACAATTAAGAAATGAATGGGATCAAAACCACAATGTCCTATAATGTGTCTACAATGCTCATACCAAATTTCATCTTCATCCAATACAATATGAGAATTTCACAAGCAAAATGCCAACATGTGTCACACAAACTCACAAAATGAGCCAACAGAGAAGAAAATTATCAATCAATTAGAAAATGCCATCAACAATTCCAGAAAAATTCTCATGTAATCTTGACATATCAATGATCATTCATGCAAAATTTCAGCTCAATCAAACATTTCTAGGCATGGCAAATAAAATCATGAAGTTGACCTAGCTTGGTGTGACACAAATTGTCACACCTCTAATCAAAAAATCATATCTAATCAACCAAGTATCCAAAAATCACAAACTCTACATGAAAATAACCATCAACATGTCCAGAATAAGCACAAAAATTTTCATTCATTTCTTTGTAAGTATGAGCATTTCATGAAGGTTTTGGCAAGACATACATAAATATGACACATTCCACAAACCCTAGGACAATTATTTTTATACACATGCAAAAATTCCACAAAAATCATAATCAAATTCTACACATCATCATGAAAATAATGCAAAAAGTCTCACTCAGTTTGGATGAGTTTTGAGTGAGATATGAATTTTTTAAGATCATGTAACAAAATTGAAATACAAATGAAAAAAGAAATGGAATAAATATTAATTTAACACGGAAATGGCATTTTTGTAAATTTTAATGCATTAGCCAAAACGACGTAGTTTGGAAAAGACTGCATGGCGCGCGCTGATTGGCTCACGGTGGCGCCAAACACATTTTTGAACCAAAGCCAAGGCAATTACGGATCTAACAGCATATTCATCGTGTTCTTGTACAAGAACACTTTCAGAAACTTCCAGCAACGATGAACAATGAAACTCAACCAAAATGCACAAACGTATAGTCATTAGAGCCGTATTCTAACAAGGATCATGAATATGTAACTCATTTGCCCTAACTCTAACCATGGCGAAGGGATCGAGCAATTAAAGTTGCGACATCAAACATTCAAATCATGATAACTTTCTCTACAGTCAATCATTTCACAAACCACAAGTTGCATCGTGTTCTACATTGAATGATCTTTCAAAAGCATATGACAATTTAAGAAATGGTGAGATTCGAATTTATGCACCTTGGAGATGGCAGTGCTCGAATTTGGAGTTTCTGGATGTAAAAGCTTCAAACAGATGATGATTGAGGTGTAGGAAGTTGAGTAGAACAGCTAGCTCGATCCAAGGTTGCTCCAGGTGTGAGAATCCTCAATTTGCCATGGTTATGCACCCTTTGCACAGTCGCGATTCAGCAAGGTTTCGACCACAATTCCTCAAAACAGATGGAGATGAAGGTTCATGGAAGATGAATCAAAAAGAATTTTGCAATTTGGTTGAGATTTGATGGAGTTTTTGTGAAAAATGTTGATGAAGATTCTTGAAGAATTTGGGAGAAAATGGAGGGAAAGTTGGTTGCAATCCTTGAGAATTGTGATTATGATTAACATTCTGTTATGATTAATCATTTATACCATCCCTTAATCCAATGTACTAATCTCAATTAGCAAAAATTTGTTTAATTAGTGTAATGTGAAACTTAAGTGCAAGTCCAAAAATGCCCTTGCCAAATATTACACCATGACAACTCATGACAGCTCAAACAACTTCTAAATGTCATTTGGAGTGTGTTGCAAAAAGTCCCATTCCAAAATTCCATGTATTTCTCAAATTGGACCATTTTGCCCTTGGATTTTAATTGTTGCGCTTGAAAATTGACCTTTTGCATTGACCATTTTTGATGAATTTTGATTATGCACCATGAAAGTACATGTGAAATGGAGTTTGCTCATAAAAAGATCACTCATTTTGGACATTCCATGTGAAAGTTATGCCACTTTGATTATAGGCATTTTTGGAAAATGAATGGACCATAACTTGTCAACCATACATGGGAATTTCAAGTTCTTGGACTTTTTGGAAAGGTGAGAACAAGATCTACAACTTTCATGTTGAAAAAATTTTCATTTGAAGCTTTTTTGGACATGTAATTTTGTGGTGAAAAACTTTCCATTTTTGGAAACTTCCATTACAAGTCACTTTCTATTTTTGGCAATTTTTGTCCTGACTTTATTTTCTTCATTCTTGAGCTTTGACATGTCAAATGAAACTTGTTTCAACATGAATGAAGTGTATCCAACTCTCTCCTACCTCCAAATCCATAAAATCAAGCACAGTTGACCACAGTTGACTTTTTCAACTGATTGATGAATTTGGCAATGCACTGATCAAGCTGAGCCCCAATCCTCTGATGAAATGGCTCAATGGTGAAACCCTAGCCTCAATAAGCTCAATACAATCATGAAATGATCCTCATATCCATTGTAGACCCCATCTCCTTGCTATGCCCTGATTGGCCCAATGCAACTGATTAGGGTTGACCAGTGGTCAAAACCCTAATCTCAAGGTACCTTGATCAAACACTTGAACTTCTTGTGATATCAAGACCATGATGATGATGATGAATCATTTCAACCAAGATGCAGATCAATCTCCTTGAGAATAAAAAAACCCTAATTTGAAGCACAATCCTCAGATGGCTAATGACCATTCCAATGAAACCCTAGCTTGCACCATGACCTCTTATCTTCTGATCAAGACTTGGGAAGATAACTTGCACAATGTAACCACATGATATGCAATATGCAATGTCTAATGCCCTACAAATGATATGCAATATGTTAAGCTAGTCCCAAGAGAGGAGGGCAAATTTTGAGGTGTTACAGCTGCCCCTATTCAATCCACTGTGAACCTGTCGATATGAATAGCCTCGGCTTTCAGATGATCAGGATGAAGAGTGATTGAATACCAAGAACAGACGAACAATTTGCACTCTGATGGGAAAATAATTAACAATGCCTGTCAGAATCGGCAAAGAAACACAATCTTCTGAAAAATCCGTCTGGTACGGAAAAGTCGGCCTAATCACTGAAACAACAACGTCGACCTGGATACCAAAATAAATGGTAACGCAGGGATAACCACGGCCTGAACACCAGATATCCGCTGGGGATTATCATTCCTTTCTTTTTTATGCTTTTCTTGAACCCCGAGATTTCTGATAATCGCTCTTTTTTCATTTTCTTGAACCCCGAAATTTTCTTTCGCGCCAATGATTCCCGATCACTGCATTTGAACCCCGTTCTCCTATTTGCCAAAATAGTGAACCCCATTCTCCAGTTTGAACCCCAGTCGCCTGACGATAACTTGCGATCGCCATTGTGAACCCCATTCTCCAGAAAATGTCGCAACATTTCCCTTTCTCCATTTGGACCCCGCTCTCCAGAAACTGTCTCAACATTTCCCTTTCTCCGTTTGAACCCCGTTCTCCAGAAAATGCCTCAACATTTCCCTTTCTCCATTTGAACCCCGTTCTCCAATTTCTTGTGATAATTCCGCTGGCAACGACGGAAATAACACCAAACACCACTCTGAGGGCGACATATCAGAGGGTACACCTTCACAAAGGAAGGTAACATGTGCATCTCTTCATCCGAAGACACCCATAACGACCTCTGCTGGCATCCGCCAAAGCCTTAGGTGACACATGAACAGAAGATAATCCTGAGGACCTCATCCCGGATATATTCTTCAACTCCAATCTCCATTTGAACCCCAGAAAATGCCTCAACACTTCCTTTTCTCCATTTGAACCCCGAAATTTCCTTCGCGCCAGTGATCCCAGATCACCGCATTTGAACCCCGACATCTTGTTTCCTTGTGATAATTCCGCTGACAACGTCAGAAATAACACCAATCACCACTCTGAGGGCGACATATCAGAGGGTACACCTTCCACCAGACACTGACTGATGACTGGGAAGAAACTCGACGTTTACTTGACATCGAACGATGATGTTTACTGACACCAAAGAAAACTCGACCAGACACTTACTGATGACTGGGAGAAAACTCGACGTTTACTGGACATCGAACGATGATGTTTACAGGCATCAAACAATGATGTTTACAGGCATCAAACAATGATGTTGACAGGACATCAAACAAGGATGTTGACAGGACATCAAACAAGGATGTTGACAGGACATCGAACAATGATGTTGACAGGACACCAAACAATGATGTTGACAGGACATCAAACAATGATGTTGACAGGACATCAAACAATGATGTTGACAGGACATCAAACAATGATGTTGACAGGACATCAAACAATGATGTTGACAGGACACCAAACAATGATGTTGACAGGCATCAAACAATGATCGACCAGACATTAAACAATGACTGGGAAATAACTCGACATTTACTGGACATCGAATGATGATGTTTACTGACACCAAAGAAAACTCGACCAAACACTTACTGATGACTGGGAAATACTGTTGCTCCAAACTCACAATGCTGAACTCCTCGGAGTATCGTCTTCCAACTTCCATCTCGCACGATAGAAATCTTCCTCCAGTATCGCAATACTGGGGAATACCATTGACCTAACGTCACAATGCTGAACTCCTCGGAGTATCATCTTTACTGACCGGCAAAACCCATTCTCGAATGGTAACCACGGCTCAAGTCGCGCTGATCGCGCAACATTCCCATCTCTGTCCGACGGAAAAGTCTCCTCCAGTATCGTGCTACCGGGGAATATTGTTGACTTACGCTTGCAACGCTGATGTTGATCTTCCAACCAGCGAAACCACCTCTCAAACAATAACCACAGCTTGAGACTAGCCTATGCTTGCAATGATGCATTACTTTTTCTGCGTAATGCTCCATAATTATGGAAATGCTACGCGATTTATTATGCAATATGCTATGCTTACTCTACATGATGAATGCATAAAAAATGTCCCCCTCAAGGGATTCTGCTGGGGAGCTCAAGGCACTCTGCCGAAAGGAACTCGACAATACTCCGATCACCACCCTGCTGGGGAATAGCACTACTGCTGGGAAAAGGTAACCCTTGCTAGGGAAAGCCTCCTTTGCACCCGATCCATCTGGGAATTGCTGGGGATAATAACCACCCACGCCCTGTGGGGATACATCGGTCTTTGACTTGCTGAGGATATCAATCCCGACTCTGCTTGGAGAACCCTCACAGATACCTGACGACTTCACTGGGAAAATGCTCACAGATACTCTGCCGGGAAACAGCCACCTTCATGCCTGGCGACTGGGGAAGCATCGATCTGACACCTGCTGGGGATAACCATCCTGACCCTGCTAGGGAAGCGAATGCCACTCCGCTGGGGACAACCCATGCAATCCATAGATAGAATCAACCCAGCTGGGGATGCAGATATCAGTCTGCTACGGAAACTCATCCAATCCACTGGTAGGATGAACACTGCTGGAGATATATTTCATTGAAACCCGCTCCACTCGGGGATAGCAACCTTCGGGCCTGGCTGCTGAAGAAACACCGTTTTCAACCTGCCGGGGATAACCATCCTGACTCGGCTAGGGGAACCATAGACCTTGGATCTGCTAGGGAGTTAGCCCTCACAACTCTGCTTGGAGATATAGCTGGGGAAATAAGAAAAGTTGGTACAGAACACCCGTCGACTCGTCGAACCACGGTATCCGCCTCCCAATCTCGTATCAGCTTTCCACTTTTGAGAACTCCCAGACTCGTCTGGACCTTTTCTGCTCCATCATCTTGTATTCCCAACCGCTCCGCGCTCGACGGAAAGCGAACTCCTGGGGATTATACAGACTTTTCAATTTTCCGACTTTGAAGAGTCTTCTTGATTAATTCCAAAGGTCGTCGGACGTTTCAACGTCTCTTCGTCGCTTCTCTACCCATTCATTCGTCACTGATTAGACCCTGCGGGGAATTTCTATAGACTTTCCAATCTTCTGATTTTGAAGAGTCTTCTTGATTAAAATCAAGGATCGTCGCACGTCTCAACGTCTCTTCGTCATTCCTTCATACATTCGTCCCTGATTGGACTCCCACAGGGATTTGTTTTTTGTCGACAAGCTTCCACATCACAACCTGCAAGTGAGTGAAAATAACTAACAACACCTGCAAAACAGATCGTTAGATAAAACCGTGCCCCGGGCGTGTCAAGATTTCAACACTTGGGTCACTCAACCTTCCAAATAAGACTTCCAACTTTCAGTCTTATAAACATGCATTGGAAGAGACCTGTATGTCTTAAAATGCAAGATTCTTTATCAAAATAATCGGATGTTTTTGCAATTAAAGCGGTAATGAAAACAAAAAACAAAATCATTTGACTGAATATGCATTTTATTGATAGGAAAAGTGTGGCTCAAATTGAGCAATACAAAGGAAGCAATTCCTGAAAAGAGGTAATTGCGCACAAAAGGAAAAAATCTATCCTAATGGCAATGTGAAACCCGTAATCTCATCGAGTTCCAACTCGGTTACACCCCATATGTCCTCAGACTCTCCTTGCTTTCTGCCTTCTGAACAAGACGTTTCTGATTGATCCCCACCGGGTATTATCCATGATGCTTTAACCAAAGCGCAAACGATCATGCCAGACGCAGTTGTTCGTTTTAATCCCTCTTTTGCCTGGACCGCCCTTTCGGGTTTTCAGTCCACCGGGATACCCCTTTTTGCCCAAGTCGCCTTTTCAGGTTTTCGACTTGTCGGGTGTACAGTTTTTCATTTTTATCCCTAATTTTTGCCCGAACCTTTCTTTCTGTTTTTTGGTTCGCCGGGATGCCCATTTTTGCCTGGACTATTTTATTCTTTTCGTCCAGCGGGTCTTTTTATACGAAGTATTTTTTAACTGCGTCCGCATTCACAGGGGATGGAAAATCTTCGCCATCCATGGTCGTTAACAACAAGGCTCCACCAGAGAAAACCTTCTTGACCACGAATGGACCTTCATAATTGGGTGTCCACTTGCCTCTTCGATCGTTTTGAGGAGGAAGAATCCTTTTCAGCACCATATCACCCACGTGATATACCCGAGGTCGTACCTTTCTGTCAAAAGCACGCTTCATCCTCTGCTGGTACAACTGCCCATGACAGATAGCTGCCAGCCTCTTCTCTTCTATCAGGCTCAACTCTTCGTACCGGGTCCTTACCCATTCAGCCTCTTGCAATTTCACGTCCATCAGGACTCTCAAAGAGGGAATCTGAATCTCAACCGGTAGCACAACTTCATTCCATACACCAACGAGAAAGGACTTTGCCCCAGTAGGCGTGCGCACCGACGTTCGATACCCAGGATACCAGCTTCATACTCAATCACACCGTCGGTGCATTCGAACATTATCCGGGCAACAAAAGCTCATTCACCTTAACCTCCCCATAAGACATCAGAATCCGTTCGGATTCAGGGTCAGGCCCCTCCTCCGGGATCGGTTACACTCAATCTTTCGATTGGAGCACCTCGAGATGTCCTCATCAGGGAACTCAAACTTCATCGGTTGACAATCCTCAATGGGTTGCTGGGCGATGTAATCAGACAATTCACCCCTTGATAGCTTTCTGAGAGTATATTGATCAGTCAATATTCTTTTGCACTCTCACAACCCGTCCGGTCAATGCTGGATTCTCAAACCCATACTTGATCAGATCCGTCTTGGACATCCACAAAGTGGTATGAACCAACATATACTGTCTCGGTCGGCGAGCAGCCTATGCCAAAGTACATCAAGTTTTCTCGAACAGTGAATGTATTGTTTCAAAGTCGGTAAACTTTTTGCAAAGGTAAATTGCATGCTCTTTTCGACCAGACTCGTCATGCTGACCCAATACACCTCGTAGACCCCTCGAATGCTGTCAAGTACAGAATTGATGGTCGTCCCTCTACAGGGAGCATCAGAATCAGAGGTTCCTGCAATTTTTTTTTCCATGCCCCTCGGCAACCATTATTTCGCCTGACCGTTTGATCTTTTTTTTTCAACATCTTGAATATGGATTCACCCGTGGCGATTAGATGAGATGTGAACCATGACATGTAGTTCCATCTATCTAAGAAACCATGGGCCTCCTTCTTTATTCTTCTCGGTTCAGGCATTTCTCTTTTTTTTTTTTTTTTTTTTTTTTTTTGCAGGATCAACCTCGGATTCCTATCTGACAATAAACCCCAACAGATTACCGGATCGCACTCTGATAGTGCACTTATCTGAATTCAACCTCAGTTTGAATTGTCTCAACTGGTCCACTTAGCTTGGCCAGATCTACCAAATTCCCCTCTTCTGTTTGGGACTTTGCTATCATGTCATCAACATAGCATTCAATTTCATGATGAATCGTATCATGAAACAAAGTCACCATGATACGCGGCACTGGCATTCTGCTTCTTTCGAGGACAGTCTTCTCTCCATGGTAGCTCGCCTATAACGACATTGGTATCCGACCCTGGCATATCCTGACATGACCAGGCGAAGGTATCCACATGTCCCTTCAACAGGACTACCATTCTGCTCTCGACTCGCCTCTGAAGCGGCCCCAATTTTTTATTTCCTTTCTGACCTCAGCGGTACCCCAGTTCACGATCTCAATCGCTCCTCATGCAGCTGAATCACCTTCTCCTCTTGTTTAAACAACCTGGCTAATCTTCCAGCAGATCACAATCTTCTTCGCCTTCTTCTTCAGCATGATAGATCGATTTGTCGAAGTCATATGAGGTGTAACCAAATTGTTATCAACGAGATCCGGAGAATTACTTTTCGGGGTCGGAACAAGACAAATCAAAAAGGGAAAAAAAAGAAAACAAACATTGCCATTTTTATTTGTTTTTAAACTGCAAAAATAAACGAAAAACAGGGAACACCGCTTTTAATTGAAAAATATCCATTTATTAATGATGCAGAATGTTGCAAAATGAAACATGAGGTGGCCCTTACAATGAACCATTACGTGTCGGGCAACACGCAAGGCTTTCATGCAGATAAAATCAAAAATAGAAATCATTACTCTTCAAGTAGAGTGACCGTGATGATCTTTTTTAAGCCTTCCAGTTCCGGACTTCCATCCCTGGTACGCACGGCTTTATCCAACCATCAAACTCACAGTCACTGTCAGTCTCTTCACCCATTGCACAGGCGTGATCCGAATCTTCAGCAATTGCACTCACCATTGCCTGACCATGTGCCGGCATGGGATTAGCATTAACATTCGGTGATGGCGCAAAATTGATAGCCTTGGAGTCTACCAGATCCTGGACAACATTCTTGAATGCTCTACAGCCCTCAATGTTATGCCCCGGTGTTCCAGAATGAAATTCACACTGGGCGTTCTCATCATAATTAGGAGGCCTCTGGTCTGATCTCATCGGAACCATCGCCCTCGGCTGCACCAACCCAAGATCCATCAACTTTTTGAACAGAACAGCGTATGTCACGGGTGGCTTATCAAAATGGCGATCAATCCCTTTTCCTTTCACTTGATATCCGACCCTTTGTTGAGGTGGCTGACGCTGCTGTCGTACTGACTGATTACCAGCAGGGATGGTTACCGCAGCAGTGTGCTGGTAGTAACGATCCCTACTGTATCCTCTCTGGGCATACACAACACTCGATTCACCCTCATTCTTGCGCTGACCATTCCCGAATGGCTTCTTCGATCCTGATGATGAAGCATTACCACCCTGGATCTTCCCCATTCTTAGCCAACTTTCAATTCTCTCCCCAGCCACCATAATGTCAGCAAAGTTAGTGACGGGACAACCCACCATTCTTTGAGCAAATGCCCCCTACAGGGTACCCATGAAGAGATCAGACATCTCTCTGTCCACCAGTGGAGGTTGCACTCTGGCAGCCAACTCCCTCCACCTCTGAGCATATTCTTTAAACCCCTCACTTGACTTCTGAGACATACCCTGCAGTTGGGTACGACTCGGAGCCATATCAGCATTGAACTGATACTGTTTAAAGAATGCATCCCCTAGATCCTGCCAGCTCTTGATGTCAGCAGCCTTCAGCTTGGTGTACCATTCCAGAGATCCTCCGGACAGACTGTCCTGGAAGAAGTACATCCATAGCTTCTGATCCGTCGTATAGGCAGAAATCTTGCGAACGAAAGCTTGGAGGTGAGTTTCTGGATAGGAACTCCCATTGTATTTGTCAAATGCAGGCGCTTTGAACTTCTGTGGGATCACAATCCCCTCAACTAGCCCCATGTTTGACATGTTGACAAATCCCGGAGTAGCATGGCTTTCCAGAGCCCTTACCTTCTCTGCCAGCAACTGAATCTCTTTGTCTTGGGGTTGGACACCATACTGCCCAAACGGCTCATTCAACATGGAGAATTGATCAGCCTCTCTGTCCTCCTCTCTGTCATCATCGACCCCAAAGAAAGGCGGGAACAGACTATCCTTCAGATTATGCCCCAGACCGGGCCCACCGCCAGTAGCAGCACCAAATCCACCAGCATTGTTGTTCACCATACCTACGGTTGCTCTTTTTTCACCGTCTCTGGATCCACCCAGCCCCTGGTTGGAGACACCATCCAGGTTAACACCACTATTAGCAGCAGAAGCTCGCTCGAGCTTCTCGACCTTATCAGCTAGAGCCTTCTGACCAACTGCAAAACCCTGCATGATATTGATCAGCTCAGTCATCTTGTCCTTCAGCTCGAGGATATCTGTGTTTGGGAGATCCATTAGTCTGGGAGTATTGCGTCTGGTGAAGTATCTGTGAGGACGGGTTGAGTGCAAAGGTACAACTCTACGAGCGCGAGCAATGGTTCCTGAAACAGGCAAGCACGTCAGAACCCGACACCTACAAAACAGCAAACATGTTAATATGCATGAATGCAACGTCTATCCATATGAGGAACATTCCGTCCTTTGATTCTGGTTTCATCGAGACAGATAATATTTCGACATCCACATTCTGACATCCAGATGTCTCTCAACCAGATTCTCAATCCATAATACTCCCCATATGGCTAGACGTAGGTTTGGTGCAGATGAATGCAAAACGAGAACGATGCAGATGTGTGAATGCAATGCATTGTGCCATCCTCCAAGTCCTTCGATCATCTGTCGCACTGGGTTACGGCCCTGATCTCTGAACCGATCACAACCATTTGAAGTCTGATTAACCATAAATCCGACTCAAGGGTTCCGAAATAAACGGAACTGAAAGGTACATCATCATCATCACTAGACAAAACTCTGAGCAGATCACCACAACATCTGAATCAGCCCGGGGAATCCAAAAATAAACGGATCCCCACTGATAAATAACTCGGACAGCACTCCGGCGTCTCGGAAATAAACGACCATAAATCTGACTTATAAATAGAACTCTGATCAACGGAACCAATAGTTACCATCAAAGTCACCATCTGAACATGCATCTGTAAGAATCACCCTCCCCTCACAGGTAAATTCTAATCAGGTCATCCTAAGGCGGATAATAGTCTCGACAATCGGGTAGAGATACTCAATGGGTTTGCCCTTTCGGGTGTGCCATTGTAGCTCCCTTAAGATCGTCTAAACCAAATATCCGGGAAATGATCGGTTACCAGAGTCAATAGTTCAAAAGAGATAACCCGACCAAAGTGGAAAACCCCACTGAGGAAGAGCACTCTCAGATGAACCTCGTCCGGCTTGTGGTATGTCACGTCGCAACATCATGCCCAACCGACATGTGAGGGACGCGAGACCACACTAATCCTAGGTGTATACTCGGGCCTGGGTTTTAGCCCCACTCAGAACACCCACCCCAAAACAGAGGAACCACCTGCACAGAGGACGGCAACAACATGATAGTATGATGCATGCAAATATTTATGCAAATATATACACTGTTAGAATAATAAATGCAATAAATACAACAAAACAAGCAACCTAAACTATCCTAGAACGCTAGGAGAGACTCGCTTAGGGAAGATGGACCAGCACAGGTCAACATCTATGAGATCCCCAACAGAGTCGCCAGCTGTCGCATCCGCGAAAAAACAACCGGCGGGCTGAAACAAAAATAACACAGAGCCGCCACTGCGCGTTATTTATCCCAAGATAGGGAAAGGAAACGCTCAGAGAAACCTGGAAAAAACATGGTCTCGCGACCAAAGAGAAAGGGTAAGGGAGTCGGTTACGCCAGGGGAAGGTATTAGCACCCCTCACGTCCGTCGTACTCGACGGGATCCACGCTCTAAGAAAAGAAAAGGTTGCTAAAACACCACACACACACACGCACCGAAGACAACACAGGTGGGGTTAAGAGGAAGAGGGCTCGCTAGGATATCACATCCTATGCCTACGTATCTCGTCTGGAACGAGAATCAGAGCTGCCGTAGTTCGGCTCACGCACGCCAAACAAGACACACACAAACACAGGCAAACATGGAGCCTGAATGCCAACCACTTGACTTATATCAGCATCCGAACCAAACACACACCAAAAGGCAAACGGGGAGCCCGAACGCCAATCACTGGACTTACATCGGCATCTGAACCAAACGCACGCACACTGGAACCCGAATGCCACTCGATGGACTTACATCAGCTTCCAAGCACACAACAACCAAACAAGTTAATAGGGAGTCGGGAACTCGAGCCTATAACCGTCAAGCACACACACAAAAAGAAAAAAAAGTGCCCGGAGAGACCTCGCACGGTCTCCTGCCTACATACCTCGTCTGGAACGAGGATCAGGGCGATGTAGTTCCCCTGAAAGGGAAAGAAATTCTATCCAGAAACCAAGGGGAGACACACTACCAGGGAGCTGTACTCGAGCCTAGTGTTATCATGCATCATTGCCCTATGTTATGGTTTCTACCTACTTGCACAACAGCAAGCTAATCCTATCCAGGAAGAAAGCAAGCATGCAAGCATCAACAAACAAAACAAACATTTCACATAGCACACACTATATCCAGTCAAGTGAGGCTCAAACAAGGGTGGACTGCCGAGGCAAGTCATCTGTACAAGGTAGAGTTAGCTCTTAACCTTGCCATTGAGAGGCTAAGGTGAAGCTGATGAGAGGTGAGTGAAGATTAGACTTCACGGCTCTTATCCCTGATCAGGGAGAGCTTCAGACAAAGGAGCGTGGGTCCAGAATGGAGGGACCCTTCTACGCTCAAAGACTCTGACACAACTGTACAAAGTACAAGATCTTGGGTTTGTGTCCCAATGCGTCAACACAGTGGTGTGAGCAGAGGGACGACTCAACAGAATAGCGGGGGATAGATTGCATATCCCTTGGATTCCGCCAATTGCCTCATAGAGGTCTTTACCTGCTTGGCACAAAAGTAAACAATCACAATCATCGCCTCTTAAGGAGGACTTCAGACAGTTGCCTGGCTAAATAACAAGCCAGGTATTCCAGACTACATGAAGACAAGAGAGTCTACCTCAACTGGTTTATAAAAACCAAGCAGCAGCAAGCAAGTTCTTAAAGAACTGTAAGCGACTAAATGTACCTGAAATCAATCAAGCATCATCAGTACTAAGACAAACCAACAATAAACAGCAAAAGTCAATCTATACAGACAACACAAGTTAATGCACACAAGTGCAAGCTATAAGCTCAAGCTCAAGCATCAAACCCTACAACACAAAGTCAATGTTAGTCAAAAACACTTCATAAGTCAACTCAAATTGACTTGAAGCAATCTCCTTAAGCATTGTGCATTTCATCCTGAAAATCCACACCAAACATGAGAAACTAGACCACTAGGCCAAGCCTAGGGTCCAAAGGGGATAAAAAATTCTAAACAGCAAGTGAAAATTATCCAAAATCATAATCAACCAAATTAAAAGCAAATGCAATTGGTCCCATGCTCATATCAATCACCATTATCATTTCATGCACAATTTAGCATCAAACATGCAATTTGCAACTTCAAATGACCAAACAGAACTATCTCAATCAAACCCATACCAAAACAATTCAATTAATTCCACAAATATTCACACCTAAACAAGACACATTCAATGTATAGCATGTCAATTTTCAGCTCAATTGGACAAAAGGAAATAGGTCAATGAAAATCAAGAAGTCCAGACACATTTATACAAGCCAAAATAAGGCATCAACACAAGCATCAAATTCCATAAATCATAAAACAGTGACAACAATTAAGAAATGAATGGGATCAAAACCACAATGTCCTATAATGTGTCTATAATGCTCATACCAAATTTCATCTTCATCCAATACAATATGAGAATTTCACAAGCAAAATGCCAACATGTGTCACACAAACTCACAAAATGAGCCAACAGAGAAGAAAATTATCAATCAATTAGAAAATGCCATCAACAATTCCAGAAAAATTCTCATGTAATCTTGACATATCAATGATCATTCATGCAAAATTTCAGCTCAATCAAACATTTCTAGGCATGGCAAATAAAATCATGAAGTTGACCTAGCTTGGTGTGACACAAATTGTCACACCTCTAATCAAAAAATCATATCTAATCAACCAAGTATCCAAAAATCACAAACTCTACATGAAAATAACCATCAACATGTCCAGAATAAGCACAAAAATTTTCATTCATTTCTTTGTAAGTATGAGCATTTCATGAAGGTTTTGGCAAGACATACATAAATATGACACATTCCACAAACCCTAGGCCAATTATTTTTATACACATGCAAAAACTCCACAAAAATCATAATCAAATTCTACACATCATCATGAAAATAATGCAAAAAGTCTCACTCAATTTGGATGAGTTTTGAGTGAGATATGAATTTTTTAAGATCATGTAACAAAATTGAAATACAAATGAAAAAAGAAATGGAATAAATATTAATTTAACACGGAAATGGCATTTTTGTAAATTTTAATGCATTAGCCCAAACGACGTAGTTTGGAAAAGACTGCATGGCGCGCGCTGATTGGCTCACGGTGGCGCCAAACACATTTTTGAACCAAAGCCAAGGTAATTACGGATCTAACAGCATATTCATCATGTTCTTGTACAAGAACACTTTCAGAAATTTCCAGCAACGATGAACAATGAAACTCAACCAAAATGCACAAACGTATAGTCATTAGAACCGTATTCTAACAAGGATCATGAATATGTAACTCATTTGCCCTAACTCTAACAATGGCGAAGGGATCGAGCAATTAAAGTTGCGACATCAAACATTCAAATCATGATAACTTTCTCTACAGTCAATCATTTCACAAACCACAAGTTGCATCGTGTTCTACATTGAATGATCTTTCAAAAGCATATGACAATTTAAGAAATGGTGAGATTCGAATTTATGCACCTTGGAGATGGCAGTGCTCGAATTTGGAGTTTCTGGATGTAAAAGCTTCAAACAGATGATGATTGAGGTGTAGGAAGTTGAGTAGAACAGCTAGCTCGATCCAAGGTTGCTCCAGGTGTGAGAATCCTCAATTTGCCATGGTTATGCTCCCTTTGCACAGTCGCGATTCAGCAAGGTTTCGACCACAATTCCTTAAAACAGATGGAGATGAAGGTTCATGGAAGATGAATCAAAAAGAATTTTGCAATTTGGTTGAGATTTGATGGAGTTTTTGTGAAAAATGTTGATGAAGATTCTTGAAGAATTTGGGAGAAAATGGAGGGAAAGTTGGTTGCAATCCTTGAGAATTGTGATTATGATTAACATTCTGTTATGATTAATCATTTATACCATCCCTTAATCCAATGTACTAATCTCAATTAGCAAAAATTTGTTTAATTAGTGTAATGTGAAACTTAAGTGCAAGTCCAAAAATGCCCTTGCCAAATATTACACCATGACAGCTCATGACAGCTCAAACAACTTCTAAATATCATTTGGAGTGTGTTGCAAAAAGTCCCATTCCAAAATTCCATGTATTTCTCAAATTGGACCATTTTGCCCTTGGATTTTAATTGTTGCACTTGAAAATTGACCTTTTGCATTGACCATTTTTGATGAATTTTGATTATGCACCATGAAAGTACATGTGAAATGGAGTTTGCTCATAAAAAGATCACTCATTTTGGACATTCCATGTGAAAGTTATGCCACTTTGATTATAGGCATTTTTGGAAAATGAATGGACCATAACTTGTCAACCATACATGGGAATTTCAAGTTCTTGGAGTTTTTGGAAAGCTGAGAACAAGATCTACAACTCTCATGTTGAACAAATTTTCATTTGAAGCTTTTTTGGACATGTAATTTTGTGGTGAAAAACTTTCCATTTTTGGAAACTTCCATTACAAGTCACTTTCTATTTTTGGCAATTTTTGTCCTGACTTTATTTTCTTCATTCTTGAGCTTTGACATGTCAAATGAAACTTGTTTCAACATGAATGAAGTGTATCCAACTCTCTCCTACCTCCAAATCCATAAAATCAAGCACAGTTGACTTTTTCAACTGATAGATGAATTTGACAATGCACTGATCAAGCTGAGCCCCAATCCTCTGATGAAATGGCTCAATGGTGAAACCCTAGCCTCAATAAGCTCAATACAATCATGAAATGATCCTCATATCCATTGTAGACCCCATCTCCTTGCTATGCCCTGATTGGCCCAATGCAACTGATTAGGGTTGACCAGTGGTCAAAACCCTAATCTCAAGGTACCTTGACCAAACACTTGAACTTCTTGTGATATCAAGACCATGATGATGATGATGAATCATTTCAACCAAGATGCAGATCAATCTCCTTGAGAATAAAAAAAACCCTAATTTGAAGCACAATCCTCAGATGGCTAATGACCATTCCAATGAAACCCTAGCTTGCACCATGACCTCTTATCTTCTGATCAAGACTTGGGAAGATAACTTGCACAATGTAACCACATGATATGCAATATGCAATGTCTAATGCCCTACAAATGATATGCAATATGTTAAGCTAGTCCCAAGAGAGGAGGGCAAATTTTGAGGTGTTACAATCCAGAACACAAACTGGATCACGACACCTCATGATACCATTCTCATCAATCCGAAAGTCACCACCTTTGCCTTGATTAATCAATGTCATAACATCGACTAATTTCAAATCTGACTTCTGACCTTCTCTAATCTCGTCAAGAATGCCACACGTAAGCTTCAACATACCAAGCTTAACACACGAAGGCGTCGCTTCACAAACCAAACTCAAATCTCTAAATTGCTCCAACAATTCAAACTCTCGAATCATCAACATAGACATGTGTAATGACTTCCTACTCAATGCATCGGCTACAACATTCGCCTTTCCAGGATGATAATTCAAACCAAAATCTTAATCTTTCAAGAATTCCAACCATCTTCTTTGCCTCATATTCAATTCCTTCTGATCGAACAAGTACTTCAAACTCTTGTGATCGCTAAACACATCAAATCTCGATCCAAACAAATAATGTCTCCAAAGCTTCAACACAAACACAACGGCGGCCAACTCTAAATCTTGCGTCGGATAATTCCTCTCATGAACTTTAAGTTTCCTTGAAGCATAAGCTACTACTTGCCCTTTTTGCATCAAAATACCTCCCAAACCCAACAAAGAAGCATCACAATACACAACGAAAGTTTCTAACGGATCCGGTAAAATCAAAATAGGAGCCGTAGTCAATCTTCTCTTAAGCTCTTGAAAATTCGCTTCACACTGCGAAGTCCAAATGAAAGCCTGACCTTTCCTAGTCAACTGCGTCAATGGTAACGACAACTTAGAAAATCCTTCAATGAACTTCCTATAATAACCAGCCAAACCAAGGAAACTTCGAATCTCAGCAACAAACTTATGAGCTTCCCATTGAGATACAGCTTCAATCTTCGTAGGATCCACATAAATACCACCACTCGAAATCACATGTCCAAGAAAACTTACTTCACTCAACCAAAACTCACATTTGGAGAGTTTAGCAAACAACTTCCTCTCTTTCAACACCGATAACACAACCTTCAAATGCTCGGCATGATCCTCTTTGCTCTTGGAATAAATCAATATATCATCGATGAACACAACAACAAACTTATCCAGATAATCATGAAAAATTCTATTCATATACTCCATAAATACACCAGGTGCATTAGTCACACCAAAAGGCATCACGGAGTACTCGTAGTGACCATACCTTGTCCGAAAGGCAGTCTTTTGAATATCCTCAGCCTTTACACGAATTTGATGATACCCAGACCTCAAATCAATTTTGTTAAACACACAAGCTCCAACCAACTGATCCATCAGATCGTCAATCCTTGGAAGTGGATACTTGTTCTTAATCGTCACTTTATTCAGTTGTCTATAATCAACACATTATCTCATAGAACCTTCTTTCTTCTTGACTAACAAAACAGGTGGACCCCACGGCGACACACTAGAACGAATAAATCTCTTCTCAATCAATTCTTCAAGTTGACTCTTCAACTCTTTCAACTCACAAGCAGACATCCTATAGGGAGCCATCGATACAGGACTAGTTCATGGAGCTAAATCAATCGAAAACTCAACCTCACGTTCCGGCGGTAAATCACTTATATCTCCCGGAAATACCTCCGCAAACTCACAAACTATTGGCAATTCTTCAATCGTTCTCTTCTCACGAATATCCAAAGTTGCCAACAACATAAACAACTCGGCACCATCTTGCACCGATTCATTAACTTGCTTAGCAGACACAAACCAATCTTCCTTCGCACCAACCTCAGGAAAAATAACCGTCTTCTCGAAACAGTTGATATACACCCGATTAAATTCTAACCAATTCATACCCAAAATTACATCAAGTTGCTCTAAAGGAACACAAACTAAATCAATTCCAAAATCCCTACCAAAGATACTCGACGGACAATTCAGACACACATAGGAAGTGGAAACAGAACCCATAGGAGGTGTATCAATAACCATACTTCTACGCATATCAGATAATATAAGATTCAGTCTCTTAGCACAATCCAAAGAAATGAAAGAATGTGTTGCACCGGTATCAATAATGGCAGTCAAAGGTGTACCATTAATAAAGCACGTACCTTGGATTAGCCTATCATCGGTAGTGGCCTCCGCACCAGACAATGCAAACACCTTTCCCTTCGCTTGCTCCTTCTTTGGCTTATCACATTTGGTACTAATGTGACCTTTCTCACCGCAATTGAAACAAGTCACGCTCGAACCAACTCCACAATTGTTTGCTTTGTGACCACTCTTGCCACACTTGAAACACGCCACATAATCCTTACTACAATCAACAACACGATGACCTTCAACGCCACAATTGAAACACTTAAGTGGAGTAGAAGATCCTCCCCCACTTGGCTTCTTGCCAAAACCAACTTGTCTCCTCTTGTCATCATACGGTTTCCCACGATCCTGGTTTTTCCCTTTCAAACTCTTGTAGAAAGAAGCATTTTCCCTACTATCCTCATCATAAATCCGACTCTTGTTAACCAACTCTGCAAAATGAGTAATCTGTTGGTAACCAATGGCCTTCTTGATATCATGTCTCAAGCCATTCACAAACTTCAAACATTTAGATCTCTCAGCATTAGCAGTATTGTAATGAGAACAACACTTGATAAGCTCCTGAAATCTAGCAGCATATTCAGCAACAGTACCATTTCCTTGCTTCAATTCAAGGAACTCCACCTCTTTCTTCCCACGACAATCTTCTGGAAAATAGTTCTCCAAGAAGACATCACAGAAAAGAGCCCAAGTAACCTCAATGTTGTCTTCTTCAAACCTCTGAAGAGTGTTATTCCACCAATCTTCAGCTTCCTTCTCAAGCATATGAGTACCAAACTGCACTTTCTGAGCATCGGTACAGTTCATGACTCTGAAGATCTTCTCAATTGCCTTCAGCCAAGCTTGAGCTTTATCAGGTTCATACTCACCCTCAAAGACAGGAGGATTGTTCCGCTGGAATCTCCCCAAAGCACGGAACTCATCATCATCTCCATTTCGGTTACCAGCATTCGCTTGAGGGATCTGACCAATGGATTCAACCAACATCCTCAGCGCCTCAGCAATGGCATCATCATTCCTGCCTGCAACCATCGTCCTGAACAGACCGAACTACCAGACAAACAGTATCGATCGTCTCAGATACACAAATCGAATACAACATGATTGGAAAACCCTAACGACTATTGACCAACTGGTCGACCATGCTCTGATACCACTAATGTAACACCCCTTTTTCTACCCCAAAATACTTAACATATAATCAGAGTAAATAAGCACGCATATAAACAAAAGGGCGTCACATCGACGTTTTCGAAAACTAAAAGCTTTCAAAAACCAACACCATTCATCATCAATCTACAATACACCTGGTCATTTAAAATAACACATCTCACTTATCATGAATATTCAAGCATATGCGTTCGTAGTGGAAAATAATGAATACTCGTGTATTTCAGAAAATGATCCATGTCCCATACCATGATCATCTCTCAATAATCACCTCAAGATAAAATAAAACAAGTAATAACATAATGCATATCCAAATAAGATATGAGTTCAATACTACTAATCTACCCAGTGTTACATGACCAGAGCATTGACTCATTACCTGGTCTTCAAACTAAAATACGGAAACTCTCAGGCTAATCTCGAGCGAGCTACCGTCCACTTACTTCAGCAATACTACTCTGGAGTATCTGCATGATGCCGTGTAAAGCATCATTCCAACAGAAGGGTGAGAATTCAAATCATTATGAAGAAGTATAATAAAGCACAATGATTAAATCAACAATTAAAGGAATTCATCACACTTTATATAACCATGTAAATAATATTAACCAACATTTATTTCGCATGTTTCAAACATCCATCCAAACTCAAGGAGTATAATATTAAAATCCAATACTATATTCCCAAATATGCGCGTAACTACAATTATCACATAATCACATATTTTGCCAAATTCAATTCAATTACTATATCTCATACACACCTCACAATCACATCAATGCAAACATTCAATTATCACATAACTCTCACGTGACTCAATGCAAGACATGTGACTCTATGCATGCGGTACCTCGATGTGAACCCAACGTTTCACCGCTTTCCGATTCAATATCTAGAAGCCAAGCCACGCTTCCGATCCGGACAAGATCAAAGCCACTACGCCTATTTCCAATTAAGGATCAACGTCTGCTACGCCTATTTCCATTCAAGGATCAATGTCTAATACCATGTAAACCCACAATTTCACCGCTTCCACTATGAAGCCGACCATGCCATGAATGAATGTACAAATACCAATACATATACAATTAAGATCATCTCTACCATCTTAACATTCCACATATCACCATAATTCAACTCTATGAATTATCCACCAATTGTACATATACACATTCATAATAATATATCATTCATAAATATAGGCTAATTATCAAATACGCACACTTAGATTTCATTTCAAATTGAATACAACTTTTAAAATCTCAATTTTTCATTTTTCACAGCAAGTAACCGGTTAACGCTCGGTGGGTAACCGGTTAACATAAAACAGAATTAATTTCCTGCGCAGATTTTCAAGCAAGTAACCGGTTAACGCTCGGTGGGTAACCGGTTAACACAAAAACATAATCAACAGATTTTTAAGCAAGTAACCGGTTAACGCTCGGTGGGTAACCGGTTAACACAAAAACAGAATCAACAGATTTTTAAGCAAGTAACCGGTTAACGCTCAGTGGGTAACCGGTTAACACAAAAACAGAATCAACAGATTTTTAAGCAAGTAATTGGTTAACGCTCGATGGGTAACCGGTTAACATAAAACAGAATGCAGAATTTCCTGCGTTTTTCATCATTGGAGGACTTTCAGACCTCCGATTTCGATCCCGTAAAAAGTCAAACGTTAAGAAAACTATAACTCATACTATACCCTAAGTATATAATGTTAATTTGCAGTTTAACACAATCGAATCACCACAATTCACGAATACTCATCAAAACCTAACAATTTCAAACAACCATACAAAATTAGGGATTTTAACCTAACATACTTCTACCCATTGACCCAATCATACTAACCCATAATAATAAGGATTCTCCCTCTTACCTCTTCAATTTTCTAGAAACCTTAGCTTCTCTCTTGTTCTTCCCCTCTTCTCCTTTCTTTTCCTCTTTTCTTTCCCTGTTGCTGTCAAATGATCAAATGAATCCTACTTCTCACTCTCCTCACCTCTTACTATTTATATTATTATATTTGGGCTTAAAGAATGATACCTCTAATTTAATCATTAGGCCCAATAAGACCTAATATTAAAATATCTCTAATTAGTTCAATTAAATTAAACTAACACAATATACACACTAAGTTAATTAATATAATTATTTAATTATATCTCATATCAACGAAATAATTAATTAACACACCAAATTAATTAATATAATCAATTATTATACTACCTAACAACCAATTAATTACTTAACACTCCAAATAAATAAAATAAAATATAATAATAATAATATAAGGAATAGTTACTAAAATTGGGTTGTTACAGGAAGCTTGTGGGTCACGATGTCAGTGTCTAATCCGGGCATGTCTTGGTATGACCAAGCAAACACGTCGTCATATTCGTGGAGGAGCTCTATCAGTCTTGTCTTCACTGTATCTTGAAGCGTTGCGCCTACCCTTACCTCTCTCTTATCTTCTTATGTTCCTAGATTGATAACTTCAACGTCTTCCTGGTGTGGTTGAATAATCTTTTCTTCTTGTCTGAGTAATCTGGCCAACTCTTCAGGGAGTCCTCAATCTTCCCCCACTTCGTCTTCAGCTTGGTTGATTGGACAATCAAAGTCATATTGGACCATAACAGTGTCGTTATCAATGGTCTCAGTGGTGTTTCTGCATGTTATGATTTATGCAGTTTATTTAGAAAGTGCGTGCATAAAAATTTGATTGCCATTTTTGTAAATAGATACGAAACGAAAGAAAAGGAACAAAATTTTGAATGCAAAACGTCATTTCATTAATGATAAAAACTCTTGAAAAAGATAAAGGAGGCCCTACAACATGCCATTGTGCCTTGGGCGGAGCACATGTTTTTTTGTCTAAAAATGATAAATTACTTTTGAAATATTTGGGGAACTTCCACAGCCTTCCAGTTTGTTAGTTCTTCATTAGGTGCGGCTTGACGCATCCAACTGGACATCCCTTTCTTGCGGTCTTCTTCACTGATCATTGCCACCTGCTTGCCAAAGATGTGGCCAGCACTGGTGAACGTTTTCTCCACAGAAGGAATCTTCTCTTTGTCAAATTGGTTACCAACTCTGTATGATGACGGGTCATACCCCAAGCCAAACTTGTCTCGTTTCTCTTTCAATTCCACCATTTTGCCCCAGTCTTGTGCATCTTCACTTTCCATAACAGCTTTAGCTCCTTGCCACGAGGCCATGGATGGTCCGGATTTTGGTATCTCCAAGGTCTGTTGGATGGCCATCATGTTTACCACTTCCAGGGATTGGAATGGTGTCTTAGTGATTTCACCATCCACCTCGATATATCGGAAATATGTCAAGTGACTAACCAAGATATCTTCTTCTCCTCCAATCACAATCATCTTGGCATTTGTAATGAATTTTAGTTTTTGAAGTAGAGTGGAGGTGACAGCACCTGCGGAGTGAATCCAGGGTCTCCCGAATAAGCAACTGTAGCCAGGATGTATATCCATGACCTGGAACGTGATATTGAAAATAGTTGGACCTATCTTGGTTGGTAAGTCAACCTCTCCTATCATTGCTCGCCTTGAGCCATCAAATGCTTTTACGATTAGGGTGTTGGGCTTCATACTTATCCCTTCCACTGGCAGCTTTATCAAAGTCGTCTTTGGCATGACGTTCAATGAGGAACCTGTGTCTACCAACACCCTTGATAGTATAGTATCCATGCATTTCAAAGAGATGTGGAGAGCCTTGTTATGGTTCTTTCCTTCAATCGGTAATTCGTCATCATTAAAACCCAAGAAATTCCCAGTAGTCACGCAAGCTATCACGTCATCAAACTGTTCTATTGTTATGTCCTTGGTGATACGAACGACACTCAATACCTTCAACAATGAATTCATGTGTGCTTCTGAGTTAAGCAGGAGAGATAACATGGAAATTTTGGAAGGTGTTTGGTTTAGCTGGTCCACCACCTTATAATCGCTCTTCTTGATTATTCTCAAAAACTCCTCAGCCTCCTCACGAGTGACAGTAGCTTTAGGAGACAGGTGCATGTCTTGCATCCCTTGATTAGGGATGGGGATCTGGACAACAACCTCTTCCCCTTTAGCTCTCTCGGAAGTATCAACAGTTCTTGGTGTAAACACCCGGCCACTGCGCGTCATTCCTATTGGCCCCACAATTGAAGTGACATTTGGTTCGTTAATCATTAAAGGTTTATCTTCTTGCCCCTGCTTAAAAGCTCTGGGCTGATATATCCATGGGACTGCCCTCTCATCTTTATATTCGAATGGTGCTGGGAACTCTATCACCAACGGGCTTATAGGTATTTCTACTTTAACTTCATCATAGGGGATGTCTACCACCACTATCTCTTCCTGACGCTTGTTCTTGACACGGTAATTTATCTGTAACTCGCCCCGATCCAGCTTTTGTTGTATAAAACTCCTCAACTCTTCATTGTTCTTTTCCTCAACCAACTCTTTCGGGATCAGACCACTCTTCAACAATTGTGCTCCTATCATGGTGATAGGGGTTTGAATCTCTTCAACCTTACGGATCAATTTGTCTTGATCACTCTCCTCAATGGCACTGACGGAAGCATCCCTATGCGTCGGCATAGGGTTGGTGTTCACGTTCGGGCATCTTGGAGTGAAAGAAACGGCCTTGGCTTCGATTAAGTCTTGTACCCGATTCTGAAACGCGAAACAGTTTTCCAAGGTATGACCAGGTGCTCCCATGTGAAATTCGCAATGGGCATTAGCGTCGTATCCAGGTGGATATGGAAAAACAGCTGGTTTTAACTCCCTCAATGTTAGAAGGCCCTCCTTCTGCAGATATGGGAATATCTGACTATAAGGTACTGGTAGAGGATCAAGTTGCCTTCTTGGAGGTCTCGGCTTGAACTGTCTTGGTGGTGCAGTATTTTGCTGATGATGATGTTGTTGATGTTGTGGCTGATACATTTGTTGTTGTTGTATTGGTTGTTGATAGGGTATGGGTACCACGGCAGCGACTTGGCCATATGAAGCTTGTTGCTTCCCTTTATAGTTTCTGGATATGGCGTTTGTTTCGCCTTCTCTTTTCTTCGGGAAACCTCCAGAATATTTCTTTGGTACGCTAGGTGTTATCACTGCTCCAGGAATCTTTCCATCCCTCAACCCCTTCTCTATGCGGTCTCCAATTGTAACTAGATGTGTGAAGTCAGATGCTGCACTGCTCACTAATCGATCAAAGAATGGGTCCTTCAAGGTGTCCACAAATATCCCGGTCATTTCCTTCTCAGATAATGGTGGCTCTACCTGAGCTGCCAACTCTCTCCACCGCTGGGCGTATTCTTTGAAGGACTCACTATCCTTCATAGCCATCCCTTGCAACTGCATTCGGTCGGGTGCCATATCTAAATTGTATTTGTACTGACGGAGAAATGCGTCAGCCAAATCTTCCCAACTTTGAATTCGCCCATGTTCTAAGCTCATGTACCATCTCAGAGATGCTCCACTCAGACTATCTTGGAAACAGTGTACAAGTAGTTTGTCATTTTCGGTATGAGCAGCCATTTTCCTGAAGTACATCACCAGGTGACTTCTTGGACAAGTCTGTCCTTTGTACTTCTCCAAATCAGGAGTTTTAAATTTAGCCGGGATGACTAAATTTAATACCAAACGCATGTTCATGGCAGAAGCACCGAAGATGTTGTTTCCTTCTATGGCTTTAATTTTCTTTTCCAGGGCACGGAGCCTATCTACAGCAGGATCTGAAAGTATCTTAGGCTTTGGTTGATCAGTCATATAGAATGCATCATACTGGTCATCTCCAACTTCGGATCCATGATGAGTAGACGTATCAGAAGGTTCTGCACGGTCTCCATCTCCTTTGCCTCCTACCGGTATCTGAACCAATCTCTTCTTGGTGGGGACGTAACTTTCGCCTTGGGGATTCGGACCTGGCGTGCCATCATTCCTTTTTGCCATAGCTTCTTCCTCCTTGCTCCTTTCTCTCTGAGCGATCGCAAGCATTGTCTCCAACAGTTGATCCATCTTCTCCTGGATCGTATTGATGTCTGTTCTCATGGTAACCTGGTTGGCCTCAACTTGCTCTAATGTCATCTTGTATTTGCTTCGCGTCTCGTACCGGTGTTGATTAGTCAGTGTGGCTGGATAAAGGGTAGAAAAGGTTGGGTAAGTTTTTTTGATTTTTATGAAATATGATGCATAATGAAGATGCAAATGTTATGTATATTTTATTTCCAGGGAGTCATTCGAGTTTCATTAGTTGTTAGTAATTCGAAGAAACAAAAAATACTTAGAATAGCAATAATATAGTAATTTTTAAACGTCATTCATTCCAATACATAACATAGATGTCCAAAAAGGTCATAGTTCAAAAGTACATTTGTTAAAGGAACAAAATACAAGACATAGGCAAATTAAATAGATGGCTTTCTAGCCTGAAGCTCTTCTAGTTCCTCATTGAATTTCTTCAACAACCCTTTGCAGAGCAGAACGAAATTGATTATGGCTGGAGGAGTGTTATCTTCTTTCAACTCTTCGACTGCGTCTCTCAACCTCCATGGCAATTCTTTAGCTGCCCAATTACAGAATCCTAGTAGCCCATCGAGTTTTGCACGAAACTTATCCCTATCCCCTTGTAAGAAGTATATGGTCTTCTTAAAGGATTCATAATCTTCAATCACATAGTCTCGCTCTTTCAACCATATGGAGCTGTCTTGGCGTAATGACTCTAGCTGGTTCTTCCAATAGCTTACAGACTCCCTAGCATCTCTTACTTCTCGACACTTCTCTTCCCATATCATGGGTGACACCCTAGAAGCTTCAATGGCTATTTTCTTGAGTCGGCGCTTCTGATCTACTTCAGCTTTTGCATGACGAACATAATTGGTGAGTTCTTTTATCTGAGCCCCAAGTGTATCCCTTATTGTCTTGTTCTCCTTTGTGGCTAGATGCCACCAACGCTCGTTGTCTTGACATTCTTTCTGAGCTTGTCTTAGTTGACCCTTAAGAGTATCCAAACAATGATCAACTTGTTCTAATCCCACTTTGATCTTCTTTCTCTTATACTCCTCCTTGTTGAACTTTTCCACGTGGGTTTGAAGTTGTGTCTCATTTCTCTCGAGCTCCCACTTCATATTGTTTTTCTCATTGATGGTTTGTTGGAGTTTTATCTGCAGCTCTTCATTCTCTTTTTCTAACTTTGCCATGGTGGTCTTGAGTTCCTCCATTTCTCCAATAGGGACATGGGTGAGTTTAGGTTCAGGAAGAGGTATTGGTTTCCGAATGACGAATGGCATTTTAATCATATACACCCTTTCCTTTACCCACTGAAAATATGGTTCTTTTGTAATCCCATTTGCTCTTCCTAACTCAGCTTTCCCTTTTCGATTGACATTTTTCCAAGCTTCTTTGATTCGCTGGAATAAGCTAGGATTCTCAGCCCCAAAGTCAAGTAACAAGAAAGCTTCCAAAGAATTTGCCTTTGGAGGGCCTTCCATTGGGTAACCGAGTTGTCTGAGTGATAGAACTGGATTAGCATTCACACATCCTTGAGTTCCAATAAGCGGTAGATTTGGGAAATCTCCACAACTGAATATGATGTCTACGTTGATATATTCTTTGGAGTACCAAGAGAGATCTTCAGATCAGAGTGATCCCAATCTCTGAGGCCAACTAACATCTGTTTGTTCAACCCAAGCACCCGTCTTCGGAAGATGTTCTAGAAACCACTGATACAATAAAGGAGCACAACAAGCAATCAATCCCTTCTTCTTAGCATACCTATGACTTATGTGATAATAGACATCAGCTAACAAAGTGGGTACTGGGTTCCTAGTAAGGAAGACACAAATGGCATTCATGTCTACGAAACCATCCATATTCGGGAACAGGACGATGCCATAGACGGCCAATGCAATAGCAGAGTAACAAGCATCCCAACTTTCTGCCTTCAACAGGGTATGAGCTCTTTCTAAAAGAAAACTTAGTAAAAATCCTTCGGTATTCCCTTTGGTCTCTAAGTTATCTTTTGCTTTCTTTTCATCCATACGAAGCGCACTAGCAATGACCTCGAGGGGCAAAGATTCACCTGTCCCTTCAAATAATGACTTTTCCTTCATAGGAATCCTAACAAGACGCTCGAATTCTTCCAACGTAGGTGCTAGCTGGAAGTCTTGGAATGTGAAGCATCTTAAAGGTAAGTCATAAAATTGGGCTAAAGTGATCAAAGCTGTATGGTCCACTTGTTGATTGAGGATGCTGAGCAAATTGCCATAATTCTTTCCAAAGTTGATTCTGTATACTGGGTGTTGTAGCACCTCAAATTTGCACCTATCATTGTACATACATTCTCATATTAGGTCATAGCATAACATGGTCCACTGCATAGCATTGCATTGTCCCATTTGCCTCAAGTGCAAGCCAGTCAGAGAATTAGGTCAAACTGATCAGGAGATCAGTCAACCAAGCAAGCAAGTGTGTTTTTCAAGGAGCCAAGGCCCTAGGGTTGGTCCAACATGTTCACATGACTTGGGGATCCATTTGAAGTGTTTAGGTCAAAGATTGGAGGTTCAGAAGTCGTCAGTCAATGCACAATCAGTCAGAAACCCTAAAAAGTCAAACTTGGTCAACTGGGTTTGATTTTATGGTTTTGATGGATGGATTTGGTTTGAGAGAGTTCCTTCATGTCCAAATAGACCTCATATATCATGGCAAACATCATCATTGAAGAATTTGAAGCCAAATCAGAAATTTCCAAAAATAGAAACTGGACCTGTAATTTTAATTGCCAAAAATGGAAACTTCTTGATCCCAAACTTACATCATGATACAAGCTTCAAATGAATTTTTTCCCAACATGAAAGTTGAAGATCTTGTTCTCCCATTTCCAAAAAGTCCAATAACTCTCAATTCCCATGTATGGTTGGTAAGATATGATCAATTCATTTTCAAAAATTCTTGAACTTCAAAAGGCCATATCTCTCAAACCGTTTGGCCAAATTTGGTGAGGTTTTTTCCAACAAGTCATATTTAACCTCCTCTTTCCAAAAATGTGACTCTCATGCACCAAAACTCTATGGATCAAAATGGCCCTTTTTGAACTTACATGTTTATTTTCAAGTGTGGTGCAAAAATGAACTTTTGAATTAACCCTTTTCCATCCATTTTGCCAATTGGGAAAGTTCAGAAATGTTGTTTGGAGCATGTTTGAAGCCCATTTCGTGCAGAATCATACACCCCATGTGCATTTGGTTGAAATTTAGCAAATTGACAAAATTGCTTCATTTGAGATAATGTTGATTAACACTTCATTAGCAAAGCTAAAACAGAAGTATAAAAACATATTTTCTGCCATTTCCAACCCTAGCAGCCACCAATTACCAACAGAAAAACTCTCTCTCAAAAAATCTCATTTCTCCATCTTTTGAATTTCTGCTGAAAATTTCAAAACAACTCGAGCTACCCTTTGTTGTTTCATTATCTGACCATCATCGTGAGCTGTTTACAAGCATAAAACACCAGCTGGAACAGCATTTTCGTGGACTGTTCTTCAAGCACCCTTCAATGGCAGAGGTTGATTTGAGCCATCTCATGCTCTCTTGAGCTAAAGTAACTTCATCATTCACCTTTTGGAGCTTGGACCTTCGACTGTTTCGAGCTTACATCATCAATCCATCACTGTTGATCCATTTGCTTCAAAAACAAGTAAGGTTTCGACCACTTTCTTTCTCTAAACCATGCTATGCCTTAGGTAGAGTTTACCTTGCTGGTCATTAGGAGCTTTGAGTTGATAAAAATGGTCAAGTATTTAGCAAGTTATGCTGTTTTAAAGTTTGTTGATGCATGATGATTTTTGCTCGATTCGTGTTAACTAGTTGGATTCAATGCAAATGATGTTTGGATTATGCATGCTGGATGTTTGTTGGTTCGATTGACATGATTAATTGCATGTTCTGGGCATTTTGATTTTTCACGAATTTGGTGAAGAAGACGAGTACTGTAGCGAACCCTAATGGCTTTTTTTTTTCCAGAAAATCGTGTTTGGTCGTTGCTGTGTGATGTTTGCATGAACTTCCACTATTCCATTCGCATGTAGCCAGTCATCACTTGCCACGCAGGATAAACGCAACGCTGCGTTTCATTTAGTTTCCCTCTTAATTACCACAATGCCACCGTGCCCTATTATTTTAACTAAGCATGTTTTATTCCATTTATTTTCTCAATAATCATTTCATTTTGTGATCATCTTACAAAAATCATATCATCATCATCTTTGATCCAAATTTCGTGGGAATTTTTGCATTATCTTCATCATGATCTCTACTTTTTTATCATAATTTTTCCAGAATTTTTTGATCCTTGGATTTTGTTTGGCATTAGGATTTGTAGCATGCATCCATATTGTACACATTTTACCAAAACCTTCGTGAAATGGTCATGACTTATCCTATGGACTTGAAACTTTTTGAGCACAAACTGGACACATTCATGTTTATTTTGATGTAGAGTTTGTGAATTTATCTTATCTGGATTTTGAGTTGTGAATTTCTGAAGTAGGGTGTGACAATTTGTGTCACACCATTGATGTGCAACTTGTTGATTTTTATAGCCATGCTTCCTGACCTCCGATTGAGCTGAATGTTTGCATGAACCTACTCTTGTATGTCTAGTTTGCACATGATTTTTCTTGGAATTATTTGTGCCATTTTCCATTTGTTTGAGATTTTCTCCCCTTTTTGACCAAAATGTTGACCTTATGTGATACATGTTGCCATTTCATTTGTGAAATCCTCATACTTTATTAGATGGACATGAAATTTTACATGAGATAACTAGACATCTTAAGATTTGCCATGGTTTTAGTCCCATTCATTTATCATATGCCCTCTCTGATTTATGAATTTTTCAAGTTGATGCATGTTTGGTTGACTTCTTTGAGCATGTCCAAAATTGCTTTGACTTTCTGATTTTCATTGACTGCCTTCCACTTGTCCAAATGAGATGAAATTTGACATGCTTACCATGCTATGTGTTAGGATTGATCATGATTTATTTGGTGATTTTTGGAAATGTTTGAGTTTGCTTTTGATGCAAGTTTTTCTGTTGACTCCTATGAGCTCTCATTTGCCATGCTTTGACTTCTTTTGCTTATGAAATGATGATGATGCATGATATGAACATGAAACCAATTGGGTTTGCTTCCTAAATGTTTGAATTTGATTTTGATTGGACATTGCTTGCTGTTTTGACTTTCTCATTCATTTTTGACCCTAGGCTTGTCCTAGTGGTCCTGTGACTTATGTTTGAGTTCTTGTTTTCAGGTGAAGCTACAAATGCTCCAATGAGACCATTTCTTTTTTGATTGAGCTTAATTGAATATCATTGACTAACTTGTGTGTTTTGTAGGTGGCTTGGCTCATATGCCTTGAGCTTTGTGCTTGGCTCATTTGTCTGTTTGTTTTGACTGTTGATTCTTACTTCCTGTTGCTTTAATTCTTGAATTGCGTACTGATTTGTTTGACTATTTCAGGTACCATTTAGTTGCTTAGTTCTTTGAACTTGCTTTGCTTTGCTTTAAATAGCAACTTGCTTTGAGGTATAATCCCTTCTTCTTCATGTAGTCTGGAAGACCTGGCTTGTTACTTCGCCAGGCAACTGTCTGAAGTCCTCCTTAAGAGGCAATGTTTGTGTATGTTTAAATCTTGTCCTTGTACATAGTCAAAGACCTCCTAAGTGAAGAGGCAATTGGCAGAATCCAAGGGATATGCAACCTATCCCCTGCTATTCTGTGTGTCATCTGCTTTGCTCACACCACTGTGTTGATGCATTGCAGATACAAACCCAAGATCTTGTACAACTGTACAGTTGAGTCAGTTTCAAATGTGTAGAAGGGTTCCCACTTTCTGAACCCACACATTCTTGTCAGATGCTCTCCCTGGCCAGGGATAAGAGCAATGAGGCACACCCCTCATCTCCTTTCATCTGCTTCACCTTAGCCCCTCAATGGCAAGGTTAAGAGCAACATCTACCCAATCCCAGAGGTTTGTTTGTTGAGGTTGATATGACCCCTTGACTAAAACCTAGCCTTGATGTTTGAGCCCCCTTGTTGGTGTGTTTATCTTATGCTGTATGTGCTTGTGTGGTGTGATTGTATCCCCCAGGTTTGTTAGACTCCGCGTAGTCTCGTTTGCATGTCAATTAAGGTAGCACGGTTCCTTCGTATAGGACTTCCTTTCTTGCTTGAGCTTTCCTAAAACACAAACAAACATTATTCCCTCTTAAGGATACGTTAAATCCTTCTACTACAGGTGAGTAAGTCTCCAAAGGTCGAGCATCAGGTAGATTGCGCAGTGACGTTGTCTACTTAAAAAACACAAACCAACAGGAATAGTTTAGCCGAACTACGGCAACTCTGATTCTCATGTCCAGATGAGATACGTAGGCACGAGATACGATGTCTTGTCGAGTTTGACTAACGACTAACAACTAATCCTTGCTTGTTTTCGCCCTCGTTGCGATCCTTTCTCTCGCCCTCGTTGCGATTGAGACCTCCCCTTTCTCTTGCCCTAGTTGCAATCGAGACCCTTGCTTCCTGTGCAAGTTAGGTTAGGTGTGGCTGGCTCCCTGTGCCAGTTAGCTAGAAACCTTAACTTAGGGACGACTTTGCATGACAACATCTAGGCTCGAGTCGTAGTCTCCCTAGTGTTGTGTCTCCCTCTGTTATCTGGTTAGGCTAGTCCTTTTTTCCTGCGTAGGGGAACTACGTCGCCCTGATCCTCATACCAGATGAGGTACGTAGGCAGGAGATGAGCTGATCTCTCCGGGCGCCCTTTTTTCTCTTTCCGCTCTTTTTCTTTTTCACCCCTTTGTGTCTTCAACCTCTCTGTGTGTGTTGTTGTGTGCTTGGAAGCTGATGTAAGTCCATCGAGTGGCATTCGGGTTCCAGTGTGGGTTTGTTTTGGTTCGGATGCTGATGTAAGTCCAGTGATTGGCAGTCGGGCTCCACGTTTGCCTTTGCCTGCTTTTGTTTGTGTGCGTGTCAGCCGAGCTACGAATGCTCTGATTCTTCTTTCGTCCAAGAAGATACGTATGCATAGGATGCGACATCCTAGCGAGCATGTGTCGTTTCCCCAGTCCGAACTACTTCGACTCTGATGTCTATGCCTGATAGACTAAGTAGGCCCAGGATACGATGTCCTGCCGAGTCAGTCTTGTCTGTTTTCTTGTGTCTCTTTCAGCCAGTGTGTGTGTGTGTGTTTGAGCAGTGTTTTAGCAACCATTTTCCCTTCCTATTGTGCGTGGATCCCGTCGAGTACGACGGATGCGTAGGGGTGCTAATACCTTCCCTTCGCATAACCGACTCCCGATCCCATTCTCTTTGGTCGCGAGACCATGCTTTTTCCAGGTTTACTCTGAGCGTTTCCTTTCCCTCTTTTGGGATAAATAACGCACGGTGGCGGCTCTGTTGTTCTTCGTTTCCCGCCGGTTTTTCGCGTGATGCGACAGGTGTATCTGAGAGACCAAGTCACGTAAGCTCCTTAGATCGGAATCTTTGAACTTGAATGAGTAAATATTTCTTTTGCTTGATTCCATGTTTCCTGAATTCCTACAACTCATGATACTCAGATTCCTTGGAAATAAAATAGTATGAATGTTATGCTATGAATGATATTATGCGTGCCACATGTAGGTTAATATACAGGTCGTGAGAGCGGGTATTCTTGGTTACTAAACAAAACCCTTTTGGGAGGATGCTAAAGTTAAAAGGTTCCCAAAGTCATCAATCAATATCTAGGAAGCTATTGTCATGATGAAAACTCATCTGCAAATAACATCCCCAAACGAAGTTTCATCTGGGTGAGGCCTTCGTATGGTCCCAAAGAGGAAAACTCCTAGTGGGCCCATACTACACAACTCTCGAGTCCAAGGTTCTAATAAGGTTCTCAGAGTCATAGGTCGAGGTTGGGAATACCACTGTAAGGTAGTAATACGCCCAAGGAATCTCATCTGATTGGGGCTTTCGTATTAACCTAATAAGTCTGAGACTTTTCAGGTAAATACTACATAACCACCGGATATAATGGGTTAAAAGGTCCATAGAGTCATTGATCCAACTTGAGAATACTATCGTCGTGACGAAAACTTGTCGGGCAATAATATTTCAAGAGAATCTCCTTTAGACGGGGTCTTCGTTTCTTCTTAACAAGGAAGACTCCTTATGGGCGCCCACTACGCAACCACCAACTTAATCTTATGGTTTTTCTCAGACTCGGGTAGAGAGCCTATCTCACAAAGTATCACCGACCAGAGAACCCCAAATAAGACATATTCAATAAATCACAATACAATCATCATGACAGCATAATAATAACATAATAAATAACAAACAGATAAAATTAACACACAATACATCAACTGAACTAAGTTAGGCTTCACTCTCTTTTGCTTGGAGCTAGTCCCTAGCAGAGTCACCATCTGTCGCATCTCGAAAAATACGATTCCTCGCGATAGTCGCGGAAAAATTTAATGTTCGAACAGAGTCGCCATCGAACTTTATTTATCCCAATAAGGGAATAGGAAAATATCGATAAAACCTTTAGAAAATGGAATAATGGTCGTCGCAACCATATTCAGGTTCGGGAGTGGATTACGTAAGGGGAAGGTATTAGCACCCCTTGCGTCCGTTATACTCAACGGGAACCTTTTAGTTCTAATTTGCGTTTTGAGTGTTAATTTATGTTTGTTTGTTATCTTTGGGTTATAAAATGTTAAAAATAGAAATGGATGAGAACCTCAGAATGGGAAAGGGGAGGTTTTTTATTAGTGTGCTCGCGAAGATACAACAATCTCCTGCCTACGTATCCTTATGGTATAATAAGGAAATCAGAGCATTCGTAGTTCGGGGAACTACGGTTTGTTGGTGTCTTTTAATGAACGACTGTTTAGATCGCATCCTAAAGGCTAAACGTTGGCTTGTCTACTCTCGGCGGAGGTTTAAGCATTAGTTTGTTGTGCGCATCAGAAAGGATTAAATAATGTTCTTTTTGAAAAGAGTTTTGATCACACGAGGGTGACGAGTTGGTTTGATGTGTTTGATGTTTCGTTTGATTGGTTTTGATTGCACGAGGGAGAGGAAAGGATATATTTGATGTGTTGAGATGTTTTTGGTTGGATGACGATTACTCAGATAATCGAGTAAGACAACTCGTATCCTAATAGTCGGGAAAGGGAATAGAAGACTCTAGACCGCTTTCTGTTTCATCTGAGTAATTATGAAAAGGATTGGATAATAATTAAGGTGTTTTGAATGGATGACGATTACTCGGATACTCGAGTAAGACAACTCGCATCCTAATAATCGGGAAGAGGAATAGAAGACTCTAGACCGCTTTCTGTTTCATCCCTAATTATAGAAAAGATTTGATAATAATTAAAGTGTCTTGAACGGATGACGAATACTCGGATAATCGAGTAAGATAACTTGTATCCTAATAATCGGGAAAAGGAATAGAAGACTCTAGACCGTTTTCTGTTTCATCTGAATATTTATGAAAACAAGATTATATAAGGTTGACATATTTTAGCGTAGACGACAAGTACTTGAATGGCTGAGTAAGACAACTCATATCCAAGCATTTGAGAAGAGGAATTGAAAACTCAAGACCATCTCCTTTTCGTATAGTCTTGATATGAAAATATTTGATTAGGTTATATGTTTGTGGGAAAATGACAGTTGTTCGACTGACCGAGTAAGAGAACTCGTATTCGACCAACTGAGGAGTGAAGTTGAAAACTCAAAGTCAACTCCCTTTTCATTTAGCTTACTGTGAAAATATTTTGATTTAATCGAGGTTAGGAAGTTTGTAGAGGAACGACAATAATTTGACTAACCAAGTAAGAGAACTTGTATTCAAATAGTCGTGGAGAAAAAATTGAAAACTTAAAGTTATATCCCTTTTGGTTTCTTGTTATAAAAGGATTTGACTTGTTTGTGCTTAAATGGATTAGAAATGACGACCATTTGACTAACCGAGTAAGAAAACTCGTATTCAAATAATCGAGGAGAGGAGTTGAAAACTCAAAACCATCCCCCTTTTCATTTTCAAATGAAGTGTCGTTTAAATGTGGTTAAGTGTTTTAATTTAACTTTCGATGTCGGATCGAGGTTTTAAAATTTGCATTTTTGTAAATGAATTGAATTTATTTAGTGAATGATCCATCTAATCGATTAATTAAAACTGAATAGGTCTCATTGTAAGAAGGCCCAAGAGTAAGCCATGTGAGGTTGATGGTGATGCTTTTACAAGCGATCGACTTACAGAGGTGTTTTGAAAATGGGTTCGACTTTGAATCGAGAAGTATGTGATTTATTTTGAAATCGGCTTGGATTATTTTAAAATCGATGAAAGCGACATGACTTTGTCACAATTACAACATATCATTTCGTGTACACTCAAGGTTCAATATAAACAAATAGATAAAGAATAATCATGCACATACACTCCTTAAGATAAATACACATATAAATTATGAAGGTCAATTGTGATTCTATAATCAATTAATTAACTGAATGTTTAACGAATTATTTTATTTTAATTAAATAATAAGTAGTAATAATAAAAAAAATGAATATAACCAAATAATTAAATATTAATAAAGATAACAACCATATAGTTGTGTATTTACTTTTAAAAATATAAATAATAATAATAGTAATATAATTACATATTTACTATATATATATATATATAAAATATTAACAATAGTATAATTATAATTTCAAAAATAAAATAAAATAATATTAACAATAGTATAATTATAATTTCGAAAATAAAATAAAATAATATTAACAATAGTATAATTATAATTTCGAAAATAAAATAAAACAATATTAACAATAGTATAATTATAATTTTAAAAATAAAATAAAATAATATTAACAATAGTATAATTATAATTTCAAAAATAAAAATAAATAACTCAAAGCATTGTTCTATTCTAAACTGTGGGGGTGCAAAAAAGAAATAATAGAATAAAAAGAAAATAAATGGCAGAAAGGACACTGGCCTTGAGAGAGGTGGCCCATTTCAGTTCACAAGGGGTTCAGAATAACCCAGTCAAACGTTTTGACTTCAGGGATCCATTCCAACCGTCAGATCAAAAGCTTTGGCCAGGTTTGTTAATCGAATGGAGATTATAAAGGGTTGTATGGTAACCCGCTATACCCTCATGCATGGGAACAGAGTCGCCATCCCCTTCTCTTTGGTGACAAGTGTCTCAAACTGGTGACACTTGTCACCGCCACCTCACCAACCAAAACACGATTTAAAAAAAAAGGAAAAACTGGAAATGTTTTCACATTCCACTCATTCTTTCTCTCTCTTCAAACTTACGCTCAGAAGGAGCTTTGCAGAAACCCTAAAAACTCTTCTCTCTTAGAGAAGACGACCGAAGGCGGCGGCTCACGGCGGAGCCTCTATCCTTCTTCGGTAACCCTACCCCAAAACACCACCTAACTTACTAAACACGCCCTTCCGAGGTCGAATCTGAACCTAAAATTTCTTAAACCACGCTCAAATCTCATAGATCCCTAAACCCTTACCGCGAAATCGAGGCTTTTGCATGCGGCGACTTAAGGAAAATAAGGAGGATCTTGTTTCACTTACCACAACGAAGGAGGCGGAAAGATGGCTTCAGGCGAAGAAGGAGCGCTTGATCCGAGTTCGTCGTCGGCAATCCGTCACTGTTTCAGATAAGCTCTTCTCAATCTTTCTTCTCGTTTCCTTCTTCTTTGTCTGTTGACTTATGTTTGATGATTATGGATTATAAAACTGTTTCAACTTTCTGTTTTATCTTTGACTAGTTTTTTCGGAAATTTTATGTTTGATGTTCTTAATCTCTGGGATTTCTGAAAAATGTTTGATGTTCGCTGTTTAGTTTTTAGGGTTTTTTTGAAATATCTTGCTGTTGTGTTTATGATGTGTAAAAAAAAATCGCTCTTTCCCTGCTTTGCTGTTAACTTCTGTTCTTTTTATGATGAATTTTTCTAAGCCTTAAAAAACTCTCTACTGTTATGCTTTTTTTCTCCAGATTATATGGGATTCCACTTTTGTTGATTTGTTACTGTTTTAAGCCATTGTTGAAATGCTTTTTGGATATTCATGTTAGTCTTCTGGGTAAAGTTTTGAACCAAGTAATTTATTTAGTTATTTTTCAGTTCCTTAAGCGCTTCTGGAAAGTGCTTTTTAATTAAGCTGCTTTTTCTTTTTGCAGGTTACAGGTGAAGTGACCTTGATGGAACGGAACGTGGGCTGCGTGAAGATGGAAGTGTAATGCTTGTAGTTTAATTGAACTTTGGTGCATTTGGAAGTTTTACAACATGTTTCATTTGAAGTCTAATAGCCATTAACAACTATGTATTCAACATGATTTTAATATTATTTCAAACAATTTCGCCCTATTAATTTTATGTTATCTATGCATGTATGTAGAACTTCATGTATGAAAGTAAAATGGACCTTGGAAATGGATTAATGAATTCAAATATTTGAATGCACCTCTTTAATCATGTCATAACGAAGTAGGTGTATGAATGTGAATGGAGTTATAAAGTTCAAAGTGCATTCTTAACCAAGCATGAACAAGTAGCATGAAACAAATCTAATTCAAAATGCATGGTATGTACGAAGTGAAAAGATGATGATTATGAATGTGGTTGACTTATGATTGAAAATTTTCATGGAAAGCTTGAAAAGAATTGAATCATTACTTGTATAAGACAATGGGATGTGCATTGATTTATGAAAAGAAAGTGAATGGTTTAGCATATTATGAAGTGTAGTTTGGCCTAGAGTTGGTTTTTGAATGAAATGAATAACAATGATACATAAAGCATGTTGATTTTGTCAACAAGTGTGATGGAATTACATAAGGTGGAATGTGTAAATGGACTAGTAAATAGTTATCATAGAAATAATAACATGGCTCTTAATACTTACTAATAAGAAAATAGATTTTGGATTAGTAATATAAAAAGATTCAAACCACATTTTAGATTATGAACACGCTTATGCAAATGGGCCTTTGTAACAAAGAGATCTCATGGGTAAACCACAAATGGCCGGACAAAATTGGGGTATGACAATGACTTCCATAAAAATCCTTTACAAACTCTCAGTCCACTTAAGTGTCAGCATTTTCATATCATGATCATTCATATATCATGCATAAAAACAAATTCAAATCATGCATAACCGAAATATACTTCGCGCTCATTTTGCATTGACCCATGTCTTGTTGTTGATCCTATATCTTTTGACCTCTAATTCCAGTTTGTCTTTGGTGCCCTTAATCCATCATCTGGTTTTTGCAGTCATTTTCCAGTCCAACTCAATTGGCAATTTTGTCCATGAGGTTCAATTCCTTTTGGGATTATCCGATGAATTTCCGGATTACTCCTTTGTTTATTGATGTATTTAGATAACTTAGCTGATGTATTTCCAGATATTTCCTCACCTATATGATGTATTCTCAAATATGTTTGTCTTGTATTTTGATGTATTTCCAGAATTTCCTCAATGTATTATCAGATGTATTTGTATTCTGATGCATTTCTAGAATCCCTTGTAATTTTGATGTATTTCCAGAATTCGTTTCTTTTACTCTCTGATGAATTCTTGGACATGTCATTTTTGTTATGACGCACTTCCAGAACCCATATGCAATTCCTTGGCATTATTTCAAGACTCATTGGTGTCTCCTAAAATCCAGTTGTTACTAGGCATTATTCCAAGCTCAGTGGTCACTAGAACTCGGTTTAAACCCATTTTTTGTTGGCATCACTGTCACTCCGTTTGTAAATACAATCGTGATTGGTATCTGAAGTTTTGTTGTCACCAACATCATTTCAAGTCCAGTTGTTGTTGGCAAACTCCATTGTAGCCGGTAATTGTTTACTAATGACTCTCATCAAGTCCAATAGTTGTTGGCACCTATCCGTTAAAAGCTTGTTGTAATCCATTGCTTATGGTTAAAGTCCAATTGTTGTTGGCAAAATCCGTTAAAAGTTGGTTGTAATCCATTTCTTACAGTTAAAGTCCAATTGTTATTGGTCAAATCCGTTAAAAGCTGGTTGTAATCAATTGCTTACGGTTAATGTCCAAGTGTTGTTGGCAAAATCCGTTAAAAGTTGGCTGTAATCCATTGCTTACAGTCAATGTCCAAGTGTTGTTGGCAAAATCCGTTAAAAGTTGGTTGTAATCCATTGCTTACGGTCAATGTCCAAGTGTTGTTGGCAAAATCCATTAAAAGTTGGTTGTAATCCATTGCTTATGGTCAAAGTCCAATTGTTGTTGGAAAAATCCATTAAAAGTTGGTTGTAATCCATTGCTTACGGTCAATGTCCAAGTGTTATTGGCAAAATCCATTAAAAGTTTGTTGTAATCCATTGCTTATGGTCAAAGTCCAATTGTTGTTGGAAAAATCCATTAAAAGTTGGTTGTAATCCATTGTGAAATTCTAGTTATCAGACTTTGGATGTCACACAGGTTGTTATGACATCCAATTCTGCACAGACAGGAATTATGCAGAACTTAACAGTAAGTGCAGTAAATAACACAAGTAATTGTTTACCCAGTTCAGTCCAACATGACCTACATCTGGGGCTACCAAGCCAGGGAGGAAATCCACTATTAGTAGTATCAATTCAAAGCTAAACTCACCCGTTTACAACTTATCACTTAATCCCTACCCAATGCAATTTCAATCTTAACCTAAGATCAGAGTTCCTACTCACTCCCCCTCAATCACCTCAGTGATTACTATCTTTAAACAATATTAAAGACAAGTTGAAGTCACACTTCAAACAACTCTTGATTGTGCCTCACAGCTTTAATCAAGATACACAGCACTCACGCTTAAAAGCTTTGAGCGACACAACACTTACAACTCAATGAACACCCTATGCCACAGCTATCATCTACTTGATAATGGCTTGGCTTACAAGATACGTCTAATACAAGACTCACAAAAATACAGCAGTGAAGTATGATGGACGCACAAAATCTTCACGCCTCAAAATCCCTGAAACTGAATGAAGGAACGCCTTCCTTTTATATTGCAGTACCCTGGGCTTTTGCACCTGTATTCTCCTGAATTTAAGGTCACGCGAGTTCCCATAAATTCAACATTTAGGTTACTAACAAATAGGCTATTTGTTAGGTTCATTGAATGTAGCTTGGTTGTTGATTTCCTGGATTTTCTCTCAGTTGTTGAATCCCTGAAGAATAGCCTGAGAAAAAGCTGAAACAGAAAACTGAACAACCTACAATTTAGCATATGCTGTCAGGCATGAATGTCACGACATTCAGCTTGACATCAAGGTCCATATGCTGAGTCTGTTTTTCCAGAAAACAGACTGTACAATTTTGCTGACCTGTACATGATCAAAAAGACCATACTACAGTAACAACTTACATTAATAAATGTCAAAGTGTCCAACTTAACATTTACACATTTGGCCTTCAGTTAGTTATGTTATTCTCTTGAATAACAAACTAAGTTACATGCTAAAGTATAGCAGAACACCACTCTGTCTGATGTTCAGTAGTTGCTGTCAATGAATGTCATAACATCCAGTTTGACATTCAGTCAGTAGGCCTCATGCCAGATCTGGTCTTTCCTTGATAACCAGACTGGAAATAAATACTAAGTTCTAACAGAACACTAGCTGTTCTATTCCTTAGTATCTGTTGACAGGTATGAATGTCACAGCATCCAGTTTGACATTCAATAAATCCTGTGTTAGCTAGTCCTGCAACAATTACAATGTAGTCACACATACATGTCATGACATTGGTCAAGACATTAGTAACCAGCTAGTGTTTTACCATATAATGCAGCCAATTAAGCACCTACAAACTCCCCCTTTGGCAAATTTTTGGCTAAAACACTTTGATCCCCATAACAGAGTTCATGGCAGCGGAATCACACACCTAGCAGGAATTAATACTAGCTAATACACTCAGAGTGGCAGCACACTCACACATATGGAAGTTAAATAAAAACTTCACACAGTAGCACACACATACAGAAGTTAAATCTAAACTTCAACACACAATAGCTGCAGGGGAAAGAAGTTAAATAAAAACTTCACACACATAACAGCATACAAACAGAAGCTAAATACACACTTCATCGCACATAAGCTGCAGTAGAGGAAAACTTCAATCTGTCAGAATGAGAACCTGTTTTAACAAAGTTTAACAAAGTAAACTTCTTTTGTTGTCTTGGGGTATCACTTGTCACTCCCCCTTTTTGGAAAAAATGTTGCCAAAGCAACACTTTAAGTTACAGATCCACAAATAGTAATTAGAGTTACACAAATGACAGAAAACACAGAAAGACAAGTATTTAATCCTCAGCCTCATCATCAGCCTCCTCTTCAGAGCTGGCCTCCTCCTCCTCCTCAGAACTTTGCTTATCAGCTCCATCCGTGTCCTCAGCAGAAGTTTCCAATTGCAAGATGAGCTTTTCCAGAGCATGCTTTCTAGCCTCCAGCTCTTTGCAGGTCTCTTTGAGAACTACAATAACATCAGCTTTGTCTGGTTGGTTGCCAGCTTTGGATGTTTCTCCTGATGTCAAGACAATGTCAGGGACATGCTTGCCCAGGAACAGTTTGTAGCTTAAAGCCAATGGACTCTCTCTTCTTTTCACAAAGTCATTATCTGTCAGGATATGTGGAAATTGATTCAGCACAATTCCACATATGAGAGATGGAAAGGCAATGGGTCCCTTCACACTAAAACTCCCAGCATGTTTCATTGTCTGATCAAAGATGTAAGTACCATAGTCCACCTTTGTCTTGGTTCCCACTGCATAGATGAACTTCCCTAACGCCACAGACACAGTTGACTTGTGATTTGTGGGTACCCAGTTGGCTGCTCCAACTTTATGAAGTATTGCATACTTTACACTTAGTTGGCTGGCTACCAGCTTCCCTTTGAGAGGCCATTTTCGGACCTGCTTTGCTGTGATGACTTGACAGACAGTATCGTCAGTCACTTCAAGCTCTGCTTGCACTTCATCCGCTCTTCCCAGATACTGATTTATCACTGAGGGGGAAAAGGTCACACACTTGCCACGCACATAGACCTTTCTAAATTCTCTGGACTTCCCGTCAACACACTCCTCTGACAGATTTACAAGGAACTCCTTCACTAAGGTCTCATAGCACTTAGGAAGTTGAGACACAGTTCTCATCAACCCTGCCTCTTTGATGAGATCCACAATCTCCTTACAGTCCAGTGCATTCTGTGCAAGTTCTCTCTCCAGGGCCAGCCTTTTGTGGTAGACATACTTCCACCTGTTAACACTGGAGGCAAAGTGGAAGGACACATTGTCAATAGGAACTTCTGGGACACTAGCAGCCAACTTGCTCGAAGAAGGCTTCTTCCTGGACATGGATGTTGTGACATCACATGGGACATCAGATTCAGACTCCACCACCACAGTCTTGGTCTTCAACTTCTTGGGCACCTCTTTGCTCCAAGATTTTGTAGGTCCATAACCTTTCCTCTTGTGTGCACTCTCTGTCCCTGGTTGCTTGTGATGATTTGTCTCATCAACTTCCTTGGAGGGGGACTTCTGCTCCACAGTCTTTTTCTCCCTCCTAGTCCTAGCCCTCTTGGCTATCCTAGGGACAACTGAAGCCAAAAGTTCATTGTCAGAGAGCTCTTCCACGTTAACAGTTTCAGCTCTAGGGTTGTCCTTAACACCTTGAGTAACATTGGCCGTCTCGCCTCTCACTTTGCCTGAGGGTTTTTCAATCTTTGACCCCTCATGAGCCTCTGGTTGCTCAACATTGTCAGTGACATTCTTTCTTAACACTACAGCTTTATCTTGACATGCAGCAATATCAGGAATGATAGTGTTCAAGGGAACAGAAACCCCAGGAACATTCCGATTACCAGATAGTATCTGAGTGACAATAGTTGCAATGGAGTTATGCACATACCTCGAGCCTTCCCTTGTTTGTTCATCAAGAGCGATTTCTGATGAAAATCCGGAGACCGTTTCCTTAGGTCTTCTTGCATGGGACGAAGTTGCCGCGTCAACAACAGGATCCTCCCGGGTAGGGTAGGAAGACTCAGTGCTGTGAGAGTCGGATACGGTGGTATAGGAGGAGGTATCGGATTGACGAGCCATGCTGAAAATCTCAGAGGGAAGATGAACCGTTTCTTTGGACGAGGGTTCGCACGAGTGGAGTTTGAAGCGACTGAATGTGAAACGCTTTATGCAAGAGTAAGGTCTATTAGATTTTGACCACTCAGAGCCCACTATTTGTTGTTTAATAATTTGACTTATTAAACAGTAGCTAATTAACTTCATTAGTTGCTATAACTTTTCAGACGCACGCATTCCCTCTATGCCCTTACTAGTTTCACCCTTAGTAACGTACAATGTCATGACATTCCGGGTGACATTGTACTCTGTCTGCATCAGGTTCCTCCATAATAGAGATGCCCACTTGCTACCACAAGCTAGGTACTGAGTTTCTGCAGACGTCAATAATACACACCTCTGTCTATCCCTTGCTGTCATATCAGTTGTATGATGACCAATGGGTACCAAGGGCTCATAACTTTTGATCAGACACTTTCCACAGTCTGTCCTTTTATCTAAAGACAGATATGAGACTCTTCTCATAGCTCCCTTGGAAATGCTCTTCTTCACTCCTTTTACCTGAAGGGGATCAAGTCTTCCATGTCCCAGCTTCCCTTCCTGATCCCCCTTGGCCAAAGGACACTTGGGAAAGTTGAGAGTGTCTTTAGATTTCCATAGATAGCAATTATCTTTGGATCTATCTCCTCTTATCACTTCTTGATTGCACCCATTCAACACCATACATCCTCCCTTGGTAAATTCCACCTTGTATCCTTGGTCACACAACTGGCTTATGCTTATGAGGTTCACAGTTAGTCCTTTTACTAACAATACATCACTCAATTTTGGAGTTTCTGGACAGTCCAGCTTCCCAACACCCATGACTTCTCTTTTAGTTCCATCACCTAATGTCACAAACTTGGTGTTAGAAGGATGTAGATTCACCACTAGGTTGTTCATCCCAGTCATATGCCTTGAGCAGCCACTGTCAAGGTACCAATCTTGTCTGATATGTCCCCTTGAAGAAGTGTGAGCAAGGTTAGCAACACACTGTTGATTCTCAGGCGAGAAGTGAATCTTAGATGCCAGCTGCTTAGGATTGACCTGAGTTGTCTGCTTAGCCGCCCATGTTTGTTTCTTAATGGGGACATTATGCGTAGACACCTTTTTCTTAGGCCTACCTTGAGAAGTCTGGTTTAGGTAACCATGCAGCCTATAGCAGAATGGTTTTATGTGACCGAATCTACCACAGTAATGAAATTTCCATCTCTTGAATTTCTTCTTCTGATGATTGTTCATTCTGGTTCCTCGATGTTGTGACTTTGGATGTGACTTCCCTTTGGATTTCTGAACTTTAGCCTTTGGGCGTTTGCGTTCAGCTGAGGATCTTTTCCCAAAGCCTAAACCAGATGTGGTTCCAGACTTCTGTCCTGTCTTCAGGATCTCTTCCAAGGTGTCAGATCCCTTATTCAACATTTTGATGGATTTGGTCATTTGGTCTAGCTTAGAGATCAGCAGAGAGATCTCACCCTTCAGACCCTCTATGACTTTCAGCTGCTCTAGTTTCTCAGCTTCTAGCTCTTTGATGAGTTTCTTATGCTTTTCTCCTTGGATGCAAACTTCTGCACTTTTAACACATAATTCTTTATATGAGACAACAAGCTCATCCAAGGTGAGCTCATCTCCACTTGAGTTATCCTCTGAGGCACAAACACTGGTCAGAGCAGTGACATGTTTGGCCGATTCTCCTTCAGATTCACTCTCAGTGTCTTCTTCTGACCAGGTGACAAATAGCCCTTTCCTTTGCCTCATGAGAAGGGTAGGGCAGTCAACCTTAATATGACCATATCCTTCACATCAATGGCACTGGATTCCCTTGCCTTGGTTGGCCTTTTCTTCATAAGTTGATCTTTAATTTATGTCAGACGGGATGTTCTTGACATTAGGTCTACCCTGTTGATCAAATTTCTTTATGAGCTTGTTGAACTGTCTCCCAAGCATGGCTAAGGCTTCTGATATACTTTCATCACCTCCAGTATATCCTGCTTCTGACTCCTCTTCAGCATTAGATACAAAAGCTATACTTTTGTTCTTCTTCTCAGCATACTCACCCAAGCCCATTTCAAAGGTTTGGAGAGAACCAATGAGCTCATCCACCTTCATGTTGCAGATGTCCTGCGCCTCCTCTATGGCTGTGACCTTCATAGCAAATCTCTTAGGCAAGGACCTGAGAATCTTTCTTACAAGTTTCTCTTCAGCCATTTTCTCACCTAGTCCACCAGAGGTGTTTGCAATTTCAAGAATATTCATGTGAAAGTCATGAATAGTCTCATCCTCTTTCATCCTCAGATTTTCAAACTTGGTGGTCAGCATCTGAAGTTTGGACATCTTCACCTTGGAAGTACCTTCATGAGTTACCTTGAGGGTATCCCAAACTTCCTTAGCTAGTTCACAGTGGTGTACCAGCCTGAAGATGTTCTTACTGATTCCATTGAACAATGCATTCAAGGCCTTGGAATTTCCAAGAGCTAATGCCTCTTGCTTAGGGATGGCAACGGGGCGGGTCGGGGACGGTTTTTACCTCTCCCAAACCCAAACCCGAATCCCCAAACAATCCCCGTTCCCTGCCCCAAACCCAAACGGGGATGAGGAATTAAAACCCAAACCCGTCCCAAACGGGTTCGGGTTGGGTTCGGGTATCCCCGCCCCGCCACCATCCATTTAGTGAAATCAATTTTTTTAATAAAAATATTTAATTTTTTTAAAATCATATTACATTATAAATAAAAAAATAAAAAAAAATAAAAAAATATCATACATACATTTCGAATATTTTAAATAATTAATACAAATCAAAATATTAAAACATTGGTCTCTTATTTAATATTCTAAATCATCAAAAATAAATAATAATGTACATAATAAAATAAACGGGGCGGGTTCGGGGACGGGTTCGGGGTGGGTACTAGTGTCCCCATTACCCGACCCGTCCCCATATTTTATAATCGGGGAAAACCCAAACCCAAACCCAAACCCAGTCAAAGCGGGTTTTCCCCGTCAACTTTGGGGCGGGTTCGGGTGGGTACCCGCGGGTACGGGTTATGTTGCCATGCCTACTCTTGCTCCTTGTCCCACTCTTCTTCAGGAATCTGCACACTGACTCCATCTTCACCTGTCCTCATTGGATGTTCCCATCCTTTGTTGACAGCTCTCCAGACTTTGCTGTCTAGAGACCTTAAGAAGGCTATCATACGAGGCTTCCAGTCATCATAATTAGAGCCATCCAACATGGGTGGTCTGTTTGAGTGTCCTAAATCCTTGTCCATGGTACTAGAAAGTAACTGTTGATTCCTTAGGATTGGCAGTAATTTTAGAAAACAAATAATGTAATCATCTCTGTTGTTTTAATATGTTGGGTTGAAGAAAGTCAACATCTGGACCAACATGTCATGTACGATGTCACGACATCAGGTCTGTGACATCGCACATGTGTAGGAAACTGAATTAATTAATTCAGTATATGTCATGGGATCAGCAAGGATATCTGGTGAATATCCTAACTCCCATGTGGAGGTCTTGAAGACTAAATCAGAATATATATAGGCTCTAAACATGGAGATATATATGGAGAGAGTTTAGGAACTTGAAGACCTTGTTTGTAGCAGAATTTTTCTGCTGAAGTTGCAACAGCAAAGAACAAGTCTGCTGCAATTTTCTGAAGGCCCAAATCCAGTTGGGTGATTAGGTTATAAATAGCTGATTGTAATCTAGTTTTTGTAAGCCTCTTAGAATGAATTTTTAGGGGTGTGTGTAAGGTAAACCTCCCAATCTGTGGGAAGGTTACCATGTGTTTCTCAGTGGTAAACCTGAGAGTGTTTGTTACTCAAAGCCTGTAGGCAAGAGTAATTATGTTCTTGAATGAAGCTGTGAAGCAAGTTCAAGGTGTTTGCACATTACATTGTATTTGTAGTGATAGGAATGGAAACTGGAGGTTTCTATCTAGGAGTTCTTAGGTATAGATTGCATTGGGTAGGGATTAAGTGATGAGTTGTAAACGGGGGAGTTTAACTCTGAATTGATACTACTAATAGTGGATCTTCTTCCTGGCTTGGTAGCCCCCAGATGTAGGTCATGTTGGACTGAACTGGGTTAACAATTTCCTGTGTTTGTTTACCTACTGCATGTTATAATCATGTCTGCCATAATTCAGGTTGTGTTACAGTCTGCCAATCAAGTTAATAACAAACCTGATACATAGCCTTCTGTTGGAATGTCAATCAGAATGTTTTGACATTCATCAACAACAACACATACTGTTTAATAAGCTAATGAATTCAGTTCAGTATGTAGTGAAGTCTGGTTTTAAAAAGCATATCAGACCTGGCCAAAAGAGCAGTGTGAAATTGTCAAACTGGATGTCTTGACAGTTCTTCCAGTAAGCTGATACTGAAGTAGAGACTGGTTGGTCTTTTACAGTACAGCAAATTTAGCAGTCTGTGTTCAGGAACTAAACAGACTGAGCATATGGTTCTGGGCTTGGATGTCAGACGGAATGTTGTGACATTCATTCCTGACAGCATATGCTATATTGTTGGATGGTTAGTTTTTCTGTTTCAGGATTTTTCTCAGGCTATTCTTCAGGAATCCACCAGCTGATCTAAAATCTAGGAAACTAACAACTAAGCTACAATTAATGAACCTAACAAATAATCTATTTGTTAGCTCCTTAATAAGTGGAGATTAGTTTAACTTGTTACAACCTTAATCTAGGAAATACAAGTGCAAGACCAACAAACTGGAACAAAGTAACAGATGATGTCCAAAACAGGATTGAGACATCGTGCTGATAACTGTGTAGGAAAACAACAGTAGTGAATGTTATGGTGCACATAACTAAGTGTTCCTCCTTTCTAGGATGACATAGAAGGAGAGGTCGTGACACTGTGAAAAGGTGCTCATTAGTACAGAGTGTATTAACTGTCTTGCTGTAATAAGTACAATGTTAGATCAGATGTCATGACTTGGAGTAGAACATCTGAATACTGACTATGCCAGAATTTCAATTGGTATCAGAGCAGGCATCCTGTTCTGTCTCTGGATGAGATCCATGGGTGATACTTTCTGGTAGCTGGCAAGGAGTTATGTTAGTACTGATGCTGGAACCTGTGTAAGGTTCTGTAATTCCCTGAATGGTCCCTTGAAGTAGGTGGATGGACTGTTCATGACAAGAATGGTGTGTACCTGTCTCTGGAGGTTGGCAATAGGCCTGTGTGTGGGACAGCTGTGCCAGTACTAAATCACATTCAAACCTGGTATGGTCTTGGAGGCCAATCTGGTGAAGTGTGTGGTCATAGGTTGAGTTGTATTATGATTTCCGCTGCATAATACCTGGCAAAACTCAAACTCTGATGTAGTTTCCCCTCATGTGGATGAAAGGCTGCTGTGTTCAAGATCTCATCATAATCTACTGAAGATGTCAAAGATACTTGAGTCCCCTCAAGTCCACTCATCATGACGTTCTCACTTCAGGATGGTAAGAGTCACTTAATCACTGATTCTCTTACTCTCTTGAGTAGTGTATATGAAGACCTTGAAGACCTTCAAGGAAGGTTTGTTCTAAGGAGGTGAAACCAATGTTCTATGTGATGTTAGAACATGTTGTTCAACAAGTATGCAGCTACTGGTTGAAGAGCAGATGTTTTTAGGGTCCAAACAATGGGATAATTCTGTTTGGAACCTACTCCTGACCTGGAAGAGGAGACATCTGTGTGTGCTAAGTTGACAAGAGCAGGGTCAACTGGGTGTGTGCTCAAGAAGGTCATCCCTAGAAGTTGAGCTGGTTGAGATGTGACATTGTGCAATCTCCTGCTATTAGGCTTCTCCCTGCAGTTTGATCAGGGTTGGATAGTTGTTCCCTGAAGTACTATGGTGTGTTGGAAGACAAGTCTCCTGGATGTTGGCAGTCAATAATGGGGTAACCTGACTGTGATATCATTTAAGGGGGTTATAACCATGAATCTTGGTATTCAAACACCACGTTCAGAAGTGGCAGTTCTTACTAGGAGTGAGAATATGAAGATTCAGAGGTCGGTTGAGGTAATATGCTCTGGCAATGCATATCTACTATTGACTGGTGATGTTTGTCTCACTAGTACTTATGGTCAGCTGAAGTCTGATTGGTGTGATTGGAGGAGTTAGTTGCCACTGGTAAGGGATAGTGTATGTCATGTTGAGACATATGTGTACAATGCATGGATATTGGTGTGGAGTATCCATGATTGTTAAGTTGAAGGGGAGTTTTGGTTAACCTCCTCAAGTCTGGTCAGCCTAGGGTCTGGTTGGCTGTTGACCTGTGTCACATGGGCTCTGGTGGTTGTGTGACACATTTGCAAGGAAGAATTCATCTCTCTCATTCCTAAGGGTGAATTTAATCTGGGAAGACTTTCAAAATTGTCTAGGTGCTTGCAAGCAGAAGATGTTGACACAAGAAGAGTATTTTCAAAGTATTCTTATGGTGGAAGTATCTGAAGGGATGATTGGGAAAGGATTTAAGATCAATGTCTACTTGTGTCAAGTACAAGTATTTAATTGATTATCCTTGGAGCTCAAGATAACTGATGCTCTTAAAGATGTTGGAACATCTCTTCTTCAAGACCCTGTGCAAAATCACAGGAAGGATAGTAGATTGAGGTATGATCTATCTCTTTGGTGGCAGCAAAAGCATATGATCTCTGAAAAGGTTTCCTGGCAAGAAACATGATTCAGCCTTGGGATGCACAAGAAGAAGAAGACATCATAGTCTTGATGGTGGTTACTTGGATCAGTTTATTTCTGATCTAGGTAAAGAAGTGCATTAGCTTATGCACACTGTGGAGTCAAGAACAAGTGGCAGCATTCTTGACATCATGGAAACAGCCTTGCCTTAGGATGTGGAATCCTTGGTAGAGCTGAAGGGTTAGTTTCTAACTGGTCCTTCTGAAGACTCATACATCAGAGTGTCTGATGTCTTTGGAGAAGAAGCAGTGATTCATCAAGGTGTGAGCTTGGATGACTTAACTGCAAACCTGCAGGATGGAGGTTATTTACTCAAACTTGGTTCCACAATCAAGTCTATGAGAACATTGAACTCTTGTTCTGTGAAGGGAGGAAGTTCTTTCAAGTGGCAGAAGAAGGAGCTGAATTCAACAACTGGATGTCAAAACACAATGTTGTGACATTTGGTTCAACATCAGATTCTTAGTTGGTGAAGTGGCACATCAACTTGAGATAGAAAGGTCTACAGGGTTGCAGATTGGATACTTCAAAAAGCTTGAAGTTCAAGTCTCACTTGGAAGGTCAGAATATCTTTGGGAGAAGTCTGATAAACTTGGGGAGGTCAAAAAGCAGCATTTGACCTTTTCATATGAGGATTCATGAAGGAGGTAATCAACCAGTGGCATTTGGTCTATCTCAGAAGTGAGTTCGAAGAATCAAGGTAATCAACATAAGGCAGCTGATTATTCTTGAGGAAAGTCTGAGACAAATTACTTTTGAACAGAAAAGTATTAAGTTGAAGACAAAAGGAGGAGTTCTCTATTCATCTCTTGGAGCTTGTGGTAGAAGTTCTGAGCTATCTATGGAAGACTGTCTCTGGTAGTGGGATGAGAGTATATATATCCCAATGTATGTCTGGGTTCCTCTGGCCCAAGCTGAGGACTCAGTAATATCTGAAGTCTATCAGATAGTGCTCCTTGTGATGCTGTGAAGGAAGTCCTAGCTGATGTTAAAACATCTGGTGAAGTAATCTTCTGGTCTGGTTAGAAGAGAGAGTGACACAGAGTGTGGATGTGTTCAGCCAAGAGGGTTGGACAGAGGGTGCGCCCTTGAAGACATGAAGATGCGTCTTATGTTTTCCTTTCATCAAGTGGTCTGGAATCTCTTTGAATCAGGAAGTATGTGAAGGTCCAACCTTGGGGTGTTGGATATGATCATGTGTGACCTCCAAGAGAGTAGGTTGTCCATGACAGGGGGAGTGCGTCCGTGTGCTGCAAGTAATCACCTAGCTTGTGGTCTATGTGCTCTCAGATAACAGGGTATGGCAACCTGGCAGTTATCAGGATGCTGTGATGTGCAGCAAGGCTGAGTGAGCAGAAGAATGTCTGACCGGATGTCATGACATTGCCCTGGACAGTGCTGTTAATTCCTTCTGAATCTTAAAGTCATTAGGAATTATGAGGGTGATGTGGCTAAGTCTGATAAACCAGAATAAGCCTGATGGCTACAGTTGTGTGGTACAGGGGGAGTAACCATCAACTGAAGTGTGAAAAGTTGGCTGTAGCAGTGCTAGGTGTCAAGTCTCCACTGGAGGTATGACAGAGGTCTTGTTGAATACTGGCTGAATGCAGGAATGTTAAGACATCGCGTGCAACGTGTCTGACTGCATATATGGAATGGTCTCCATACACTGGAACGGCTGTTTTGGAAAAGAAACAGTCAAGAGCTATAAAAGGTATTCAAAGATAGTCTGAGATTTTGTTGGTGATTCTCTGACTGTTTCTCAGCAAAAATAAATGCATCTTGACCAAGCATTTATTTCTACCGGAAATTCCTAGGCACGGGCTGGACTATTTAAAGGATGCAACAGCCTTATTCCTCTCACAAGAAAAACACTCCATTCTCAGAATCATGGGGTATATTAAGGTTTGGGCAAGCTGCGCCTGGATCTGGTTTTGTGAAGGCTGCCTTTACAAATGTTTAGCTAAAAAGGGGGAGAGAAATATAGTCCTGGGGTTGAGAATGTACCAGAAGAAAGAAAGCCAACTGTGGAGGTGGCAGCAAACAGAAGTTGGCATCAGGCACAAAATCCACCAACCGGGGTTTCCACTTGTGTCTTGTGATCTGAGTTAAGAAGACAGTTGTGCCTTGTGATCTGAGTTACATTGTCTAAGTACTCAGCATTACATATTCTTCTGGAAGCTCTCCGGTTGAGGGGAAGGGTTCTGGTACAACTAAGTCTTGTCCCTCTTCTTCCCCATGTACACCAACCTTGGTGTTTGTGATGGTGGAGCCAATGACGGAGATGAAGAGCATTCCCAAATTGGGATGTGTTGTCCAGTGTATTGTTTATTTGTTTTAGCTAAAATTTGCCAAAGGGGGTGATTGTTGATTCCTTAGGATTGGCAGTAATTTTAGAAAACAAATAATGTAATCATCTCTGTTGTTTTAATATGTTGGGTTGAAGAAAGTCAACATCTGGACCAACATGTCATGTACGATGTCACGACATCAGGTCTGTGACATCGCACATGTGTAGGAAACTGAATTAATTAATTCAGTATATGTCATGGGATCAGCAAGGATATCTGGTGAATATCCTAACTCCCATGTGGAGGTCTTGAAGACTAAATCAGAATATATATAGGCTCTAAACATGGAGATATATATGGAGAGAGTTTAGGAACTTGAAGACCTTGTTTGTAGCAGAATTTTTCTGCTGAAGTTGCAACAGCAAAGAACAAGTATGCTGCAATTTTCTGAAGGCCCAAATCCAGTTGGGTGATTAGGTTATAAATAGCTGATTGTAATCTAGTTTTTGTAAGCCTCTTAGAATGAATTTTTAGGGGTGTGTGTAAGGTAAACCTCCCAATCTGTGGGAAGGTTACCATGTGTTTCTCAGTGGTAAACCTGAGAGTGTTTGTTACTCAAAGCCTGTAGGCAAGAGTAATTATGTTCTTGAATGAAGCTGTGAAGCAAGTTCAAGGTGTTTGCACATTACATTGTATTTGTAGTGATAGGAATGGAAACTGGAGGTTTCTATCTAGGAGTTCCTAGGTATAGATTGCATTGGGTAGGGATTAAGTGATGAGTTGTAAACGGGGGAGTTTAACTCTGAATTGATACTACTAATAGTGGATCTTCTTCCTGGCTTGGTAGCCCCCAGATGTAGGTCATGTTGGACTAAACTGGGTTAACAATTTCCTGTGTTTGTTTACCTACTGCATGTTATAATCATGTCTGCCATAATTCAGGTTGTGTTACAGTCTGCCAATCAAGTTAATAACAAACCTGATACATAGCCTTCTGTTGGAATGTCAATCAGAATGTTTTGACATTCATCAACAACAGCACATACTGTTTAATAAGCTAATGAATTCAGTTCAGTATGTAGTGAAGTCTGGTTTTAAAAAGCATATCAGACCTGGCCAAAAGAGCAGTGTGAAATTGTCAAACTGGATGTCTTGACAGTTCTTCCAGTAAGCTGATACTGAAGTAGAGACTGGTTGGTCTTTTACAGTACAACAAATTTAGCAGTCTGTGTTCAGGAACTAAACAGACTGAGCATATGGTTCTGGGCTTGGATGTCAGACGGAATGTTGTGACATTCATTCCTGACAGCATATGCTATATTGTTGGATGGTTAGTTTTTCTGTTTCAGGATTTTTCTCAGGCTATTCTTCAGGAATCCACCAGCTGATCTAAAATCTAGGAAACTAACAACTAAGCTACAATTAATGAACCTAACAAATAATCTATTTGTTAGCTCCTTAATAAGTGGAGATTAGTTTAACTTGTTACAACCTTAATCTAGGAAATACAAGTGCAAGACCAACAAACTGGAACAAAGTAACAGATGATGTCCAAAACAGGATTGAGACATCGTGCTGATAACTGTGTAGGAAAACAACAGTAGTGAATGTTATGGTGCACATAACTAAGTGTTCCTCCTTTCTAGGATGACATAGAAGGAGAGGTCGTGACACTGTGAAAAGGTGCTCATTAGTACAGAGTGTATTAACTGTCTTGCTGTAATAAGTACAATGTTAGATCAGATGTCATGACTTGGAGTAGAACATCTGAATACTGACTACGCCAGAATTTCAGTAACTTCCCTAGATCTCACCCAGAAATTCACAGGCAGGGTGCCTGCTCTGATGCCAATTGAAATTCTAGTTATCAGACTTTGGATGTCACACGGGTTGTTATGACATCCAATTCTGCACAGACAGGAATTATGCAGAACTTAACAGTAAGTGCAGTAAATAACACAAGTAATTGTTTACCGAGTTCAGTCCAACATGACCTACATCTGGGGGCTACCAAGCCAGGGAGGAAATCCACTATTAGTAGTATCAATTCAAAGCTAAACTCACCCGTTTACAACTTATCACTTAATCCCTACCCAATGCAATTTCAATCTTAACCTAAGATCAGAGTTCCTACTCACTCCCCCTCAATCACCTCAGTGATTACTATCTTTAAACAATATTAAAGACAAGTTGAAGTCACACTTCAAACAACTCTTGATTGTGCTTCACAACTTTAATCAAGATACACAGCACTCACGCTTAAAAGCTTTGAGCGACACAACACTTACAACTCAATGAACACCCTATGCCACAGCTATCATCTACTTGATAATGGCTTGACTTACAAGATACGTCTAATACAAGACTCACAAAAATACAGCAGTGAAGTATGATGGACACACAAAATCTTCACGCCTCAAAATCCCTGAAACTGAATGAAGGAACGCCTTCCTTTTATATTGCAGTACCCTGGGCTTTTGCACCTGTATTCTCCTGAATTTAAGGTCACGCGAGTTCCCATAAATTCAACATTTAGGTTACTAACAAATAGGCTATTTGTTAGGTTCATTGAATGTAGCTTGGTTGTTGATTTCCTGGATTTTCTCTCAGTTGTTGAATCCCTGAAGAATAGCCTGAGAAAAAGCTGAAACAGAAAACTGAACAACCTACAATTTAGCATATGCTGTCAGGCATGAATGTCACGACATTCAGCTTGGCATCAAGGTCCATATGCTGAGTCTGTTTTTCCAGAAAACAGACTGTACAATTTTGCTGACCTGTACATGATCAAAAAGACCATACTACAGTAACATCTTACATTAATAAATGTCAAAGTGTCCAACTTAACATTTACACATTTGGCCTTCAGTTAGTTCTGTTATTCTCTTGAATAATAAACTAAGTTACATGCTGAAGTATAGCAGAACACCACTCTGTCTGATGTTCAGTAGTTGCTGTCAATGAATGTCATAACATCCAGTTTGACATTCAGTCAGTAGGCCTCATGCCAGATCTGGTCTTTCCTTGATAACCAGACTGGAAATAAATACTAAGTTCTAACAGAACACTAGCTGTTCTATTCCTTAGTATCTGTTGACAGGTATGAATGTTACAACATCCAGTTTGACATTCAATAAATCCTGTGTTAGCTAGTCCTGCAGCAACTACAATGTAGTCACACATACATGTCATGACATTGGTCAAGACATTAGTAACCAGCTAGTGTTTTACCATATAATGCAGCCAATTAAGCACCTACACATTGCTTATGGTCAAAGTCCAATTGTTGTTGGCAAAATCCATTAAAAGCTGGTTGTCACCCATTGCTTACGGTGAAAGTCCAATTGTTGTTGGCATCTATCCGTTAAAATATGGTTGTAATCCATTGGTTACGGTCAAAGTCCAATTGTTATTAGCACATACATAGAGTTTGATTACACTGTCTTTCCTGATGGTTCCGTGAAAGTCATGTATGACTCATCATCTTGAGGAATTCCCAGAAGCTTGGAGGTTTTTGTGTTAGAAAACTCCAATGATGTTGGTTTTGTTTGATTTCTTTGTAAAGAGTCATCATAGCCTTTTTGCGTGGATGATCTTCTAATGAGAAGACTCCAATTTATTCTTGTCTTGGATAAATTCCCTGTTAGGAATCTCCAAAATCTTTGATCGAATGAATTTCTTGTGAGAAATCTCCAGAACTATCAGATGTATTCTAAAGTGTCAGGTCATGTATGAACCTGTTGGTGAAACTTGATATGTATGCTTTTCAGTATTGTCACGTCATGTATGAACCTGTTGTTGAAGTTTTCTTTGGGTTTCTAGTGTTGTCAGGTCATGTATGAACATGTTGTTAAAATCTCTATGAAACCTTCAGAATTGCCAGGTCGTGCATGAACCTATGGATATACTTTCTTTGAATTTTTCAGTGTCGTCGGGTCATGTATGAACCTATTGATAAAACTCACTTTGATTTTTCCCAAGTGTTGTCAGGTCATGTCTGAACCTGTGAGTTAAACTTTCTTTAAATATCCTAATGTTGAGGTCATTAATGAACCTATTGGTTAAACTTTCCTTGATTTTCTAGCATTGTCAGGTCATGTCTGAACCTGTTGTTGAAACACTTTGAACTTTCCAATGCTGTCAGGTCATGTATGAGCCTGCTGATGTAACATTCTTTGTATATTTTCCAGTATTGTCAGGCCATGTTTGAACCTGTTGATGGAACCTTTTGATATCCCTTAGCATTGCCATGTCATGTTTGAACCTGTTATTGAAACTCTTTGAATATTCCAATGGTCAGGTCATATATGAACCTATTGATGGAATTCTTTGATTTTTTCCAGTATTGTCGGGTCATGTATGAACCTGTTGACTAAACTTTCCTTGATATTCAAGTTGTCATCAGGTCATTCCTGAGTCTTTTGTTCAAACCTTCTTTGTATATTCCCTAATGCTGCCAGGTCATGTTAGAACTAAGTGTTGTCAAGTCATGTTTGAACCTGTTGATTTTTTTAATATTCTAGTGTTGTCAGGTCATGTATGAACCTGTTGTTAAAATATTTTTGCATATTCCCCACTTGTCTTTCCTCCAGCAAGATTGTTATCTCCATTGAATTTCTACCCTCGTTTTTTGTTTCTTGTGGGCCACATTTACCATATGTCTCCATTATTCCCCACAGATCTTTGTTTCATTCTGTATCCATCATAAAACATCCTGTTAGGGTTTATCTTATGTCTGATCATATCCCTAGCAAATCAAATAAAAAAAAGAGTCATTCTTCATGCATTCATCTCATCTCATCTCATATCATATCATTTACATTTCAGGATCAAAATCTGGGTCTTCTTAGTATTTAATTATCTCTCACTATGATCATATGAAGAGTGTCCTGCTTCATATTCTCTGGTTGAAGATACTTAAATAGGGGCAACTGTAATACCCCGATTTTGACCCTAAATCCCGGATTACGTACATTCATCATAGTTGTCCAATCTCTGCATATCATATCATGCATTCCATACTGCATAATGCCTAAAATGTCAGTCGAAATAAATTTTCGGATCTACAGGCAGACCGGTTGAATCAATTTTCAAATATGTGTCAAATTAGTAGACGTAAAATTTCTAAATCAAGCTTGCAGACATCAATTTTATTAATTTATGTTTCGCGTAGTTTAACCTAGTGTGCTCGATTTATTTTTCGGCTAATTTTTCAGGCACATTTGGATCCGTCTGAGTGTTTTAACCGGGCGTTTTCCATTTCAAAATTTGGAAAAAAACATGTATGTTTCTGAGTCGCTAATTTCGCACTGATCATGATGGTGCATTCAGTTAAATTTTTCGAGCATTTTTGCGCCGACTCTTTTTCATTTTGAGTCCGTTTATTTCAGTTTTTTCATCAAAATGTTCATAAAAAATAATTAAAATTTATTACTTAGTTTTTTTTTTAATTTTCATTTTAAGAAAAACATTTTTTTTCTTTTTGTTCATTAAATTCTAAAAAAAACTATATTTTGTCATTTAAAGATTTTAAAAGAGGCAATTTTGGAAGATCAGATAAGATAGAAAACCCTAAACACTTGCTATAAGTTTGTAAGGTGATTGACCCATGAGAGGGGGGAGAGCGGCGCATACGACAACAACATTAGCTCTCTCATAAAACTTACAGACTAAAAAAATTGGAAAGAAGAATTTGAAGATTTGATCATCTTTTTTCCTTCAAATTCAAGGTGGCCATCACCAAACTCTTCATGAATAGTAAAAATCACACAAGACCTTTCATGTTAACAATATTAGTTTCTTCATTTTTCATGTGACAAAAAACACTCACTATACACAAACCATAAACACCATGTCAAACTCTCTTTTTCTTCATATTCACCATCTCTTACTAACCTTCTTCCTCCCTCCATCAACATGAAAAACACAACCTTCCTACATATTTCAAACCACACAATACACTAAACCACTTTCATACTACCACCATCATATATTTTCACCATTAACATACTCACCATATAAAACTCTCATAAACTAACAACTTTCATAACCCAATATCACCACTTCCAACCATCCAACTTCTCAAACAATCTCATGACATAACCACATCCACCATGAACGCAAATCAGAGCATCCACCATTGTCGATGTTGCTCTCATTGTAACCTCTCTTTGAAGAAATAATGAGTCAAGAGAGACTGAGAATAACATCAAAGGGAGTATGGTGGTGAGTGAAAATGAGGTGGGGGCGTCATCATCGTCGGCCAGCCGACTGGTCGTCCCATGCATCTTAACAGAGCCGGCGAGAGAGAGATATGTGCTACGGAATAGAGAGTACGTCACCATTATTATATTTTGTGTAACTTCCCTTGTCATTTTCTTCATGCACTTAGTTTGTTTGTTTTTATTAAAAAAATCCTCACACATGTCACACGTGTATTGTTTATTTATAATTAAAATTTGAAGTTCTTTATTTTAAATTACATGTTTTTGTTGTTTATTTATTTATTTTTTGTTTTTTATTATCTATTATAATTATGATTAATTAAGGTAGAGTTTGGATTTAGATGTGGGCCTTACGCCCATGATTTGTTTCTACAATTTCATGTATGCATTCTCTCTCTCTCTCTCTCCTATATATATATATATATATATATATATATATATATATATATATATATATATATATATATATATATATATATATATATATATATATAAATATTAGTTTAATTTCTGTTTTTTATATATACATATATATTTTTGTTTTTGTTTTTCTATATATATACTCTTTGGTTGGCAGTTTAGTTATATATATAATTTTTGATTTTTGGTTCTATATATTCACATATTTTGCTTTTTATTTTTCTTATATATATATATATATATATATATATATATATATATATATATATATATAATATATATATATATATATATATATATATATATATATATATATATATATATATATATATAGTTTTTGTGAGTTCAAATTTTGTATAGTTAGATATATATAATTTTTATTTTTCAAGTTATATATATATATATATATATATATATATATATATATATATATATATATATATATATATATATATATATATATATATATATATATATATATATATATATATATATATATATATTTGTATTTTGTTAATATTATTTTTATAATTTATTTTATTTTTGTTCTATTTCGATTTCGTAGTAATGCATATTTATTGTGGGTATTGTGTGTGTGTGTTATGTTTAGCTTTCTATTTTTTAATTATTTTGAGTTGATGTAAAAATTCTGACACTGCTAAAATAATAATAATAATATATTTGATTGTTGTTGTTATTTTATTTTATTTCATTGCGTTGTGACTTCAGAAGTTTAAATTCAACTTAACTTCCAAAACTCGCTTGGACACATAGATTTAGTTGCTCGGCTTCTTATAGAGAGATTCATACATGAGTCTACTTTAAGTTAGCTTAGAGCTAAATTCAATTCCTTTCAATTTCGGTTTATTTCAGTCCCGTAGTTACTCTTGGGCCTTCTTACAATGAGCTCTTAAGCAATATCAACCTAATATTCAATAATCTCAAACTTTCACTTTAACCTTTTTATTCAAAATGTTTTCATAATTAAAATCTGAAGAAAAAGATTACCCTAGATGGAATATCCAGTCGTAATCCCGAATATTAGGCCCAAGTTGTAAGAGCTTGTAAGCCCTATGTATTCGTCTTCTCTTCAAAACGCTCCAATATTCAAAAAAAAATTCTCAATAAAATTTATAGAAAAAGATTACCCTGGATGGAATATCCAGTCGTAATCTCGAATATTAGACCCAAGTTGTAAGAGCTTGTAAGTCATATGTATTCGTCTTCTCCTCTAAAACACTTGTAAATATTCAAACTTTTTTCCCAATAAAATTGAAAGAAATAGATTACCCGGGTGAAAGGTCCAGGCGTAGTCCCGATAATTAGACCTAAGTTGTAAGAGCTTGCAAGTCATAAATACTCGTCTTTCCAGCCCAAAAAATGCATCCAACTAATCAAACTATTTTTTGTCGCCGTGCGATTGATCAGTAAAACCCTTTCATAAATGAAAGACACCTTGTCTTAAGGTGATGTAAAGCAATGCTTCGTCCATAATTGTTGAGTTGAGATAAATGATGTTTTTCTGAATGTTGATTTGTAAATCCATTCGATGTGTGGTATACATCCGCTCCTCATCTGTTTTAGGTAAAACAATATTCTTCGTCGATTAATACAAGATAACTTTCGCTAAAATCAACCAACAAAAAAATATTTTCTACTCAGAACTACGTAAGCCTTGAATTCTCTATTGCACCCGGAGATACGTAGGAGCAGGATTGCGAAATCTTGTCAGACTCATTAATAAAAAACTTAGGTTTAGTCCCCTTCGTTGCAAAAACTCCAAAAACATCTTCTCTTTTCTTTTGATCCTATTATTATTTCCCTCATAATAACTTGAGAAGCCTAACATTTCAAGCTAACACTAACGCGCACAATTAACCTAATGGTTCCCGCTGAGTACAACAGACATGAGGGGTGCTAATACCTTCCCCTTGCGTAATCGACTCCCGAACCCTGATTTGGTTGCGACGACCATAATCATTGCCGTTCTTTCTTGGGTTTTTATTGATATTCCCCCTTTCCTTTTTAGGAATAAATAAAGTTTGATGACGACTATGTTTAGTCCATCAGGCGAGCGTGCGATTGCGCTTCGCTAAGTCGTGTTCTCATTTTTTCGAGGTGCGACAATAATGTAATGGGATTCAAATTGTAAATAGAAATAAATATTGAATATTGTACAATAAATGGCATTGTGATCTAAATTATTGAAGTTGGTGGATTAGCTCGAATGAAAGAATGGATATGGAATTGGATATTTGGATTTGACTTAAGGTTTATTGAATTGGATAAGAAAAAATGGAATTTGAAAATTGGTTTTACAAAATGGATATGGAATTGGATAATTGGATTCAGAAATTTGTTTTAAATGGTTAAAAAAATGGACAAATGGGCTTAACAATAAAAAGAGAAGTGAATGGGCTTAAGAACTTGGACATGCTAAATGGATTATTATTGAAATCAAACCAAAAAGAAATTCTAATGATGGAAATAGAGTGTCGAAATCAATTTGAAATAAATATGAAATGATCGTTGATTTTTATGCTAGATACCACGGTTAAGTGTGATAAGTTGACTTTGGTCAATTGATTGACCAAAAAGTCAACAGTTGGCCAAAAGTTAACTTATTCAAAAAGATGATGGGATGCATGTTCAAAATGGCACCATGATATAATCATAACCCATGAGCTTTGGATCAATGATGCTTACAGGATGGAGTGACTTGAGTCCAATGAAATGCAGTGGAATGTGAACGCAAGCCTGCTTGGAACCAACCAAAGCAAACCATGTAGTAAGGGTTTGGCTAGATCAAAGATCAAGGTGTCAAGCAATAACCAAAGGTCTCAAATCAAGGAGCAATCAACATAAGCAATGCACCCATAACTAGGGTTTTAAACCAAGCCACAGATCTCCTCAAACCACAGGTCCCCAATCAGGGTTTATAAGCCCAATCCATGCATATAAGCCCAACCACAAGGTCCTTTAAGATCAAGAATTAGGGTTGTAATTCCCGTGATGAGCGATACCATAATCTTTAAACCAAATCTCTGATTTTATCAACCATGGACCTTGAATCTATGACATTTGTTAGCAAATGTCTATAATGAGTGAATGATGCACATGAATGAAATATGAACGAGTATAAATGGTTTTCATATGTTAGATGAAAATAAAAAATGGAAGGCAAATTTTGGGGTACGACAGCTACCCCTATTTAATCTTCTTAGACCTGAATACAAGAATTGCAGAAGCTTTTCAGGTATTCAAGGTAGAAGAGGATTAAATACTAACGCATACAAAAAAAATCATGTTGGGGACGAAGGTAATGTGATGAGAATTTTGTGGTTTGCCAAGCAAAGGTTGGGCTTTGGGTTAGTCAACAAAACTGGATTTCTGGCTTTCTTGTTTGCACGGTTTCATGTTATGCTTTATGAATATTTATGCATGAGTGAAACGACGTGATTCATGCATCATAATGATTTATGCAATGGTTAAGCCAGATGCTCATATAGAGGGCGGTGGGAATTTTGGGCTAGGATAAGGCCATACAAACATGATTCTCCGACACCTATTTCAAGCTCAAAAGCTGCTGTAACAAATCTGAATTTAATCTGAAACATGGAGAGAGCTTGTACCTATGTAGCCTGCCTCTGCCCCAATATACTGAAGATTTGCACCAACTACCCCAGTCACAAGTTAGAGTGGTCTCATCATCTGAGTATCTCAAACTGGTTTGCCCTACTAGCGTCTTGAAACGATATTCCCTATATCACCCATCTTGGGCAGGATTGACTTTTCATGCTCTTGGGGTAGCTTGCCCCAATATGAGCCTTGAAGTAACCTTTGCCCTTGATCATTGCATTTTGATGAACATTCTTCTATAATTATACTTAGGCATTTCTATAATTTATTCTATTATTTTTACTATTTTAGTGTGTGTTTATATTTAAGTTTATTTTTGACTTTATTTTATTTTCGTACTTTATTTTCAGCATAAATAGTTATTTGATACCTTGTCACTATTTAGATCATAACTTGGGCTATAGGATTCGGATTGACGCGTTCTAATATACGTTGGAAAGCTAAGAGAAAGAAATACAAGTTTCATGTTGAAGTCAAAAGCAGATTCAGAATGAAGAAGGGTAGAATAATTCATTGAAGTTCCAAACTTAATTAAAATAGTTAGTTTGGGTCAGTTTTTGTAATTTTCGGGCCGAATCCTATAAGAGCCCGAATTTACCTTTTATTATATTAGGTCTTTCACTGCTACATGAATCCTAATTCTGAATTTTGATGATACAATATTGCTTAGAAGATTTCATGGAGAGCTAATTCCCAAAGAGCAAATCTGTTGTATTCGAATTCCACTTTGAGGTTTTTATTAATTTCAGTTTAATTTCGATTTCTTTTTCAATTCTTCCTATAAACTCGTTTGCTTAATTCGATTACTTTCGTTTGCTTAATTCGATTGTTTCTTATAGGATAGATTTGATTAAATTTGATTGTTTGTATGATCCTTAACTATAATCACGTTAGCGTAGCTTTTTCATTATCGTGTTTGAATAAGTCACGTTTGTTTAATTTGCGTATGCTTAAATCCATTTGCTTAATTTGGAAATTAAGAACATACATCATATAATACCAATTTGTGCTTGTCAGTGGGTATTGTAATCGAATGGGATTGAATCCGCTAGGGAATTAAAATTATAAGAATTGATGATAAGTCGGAAATCGATACAATAAATTAGCTTATTTATCAATTTTGCTTTTACCTTTAATCATATTCGATTTAAGTTTTGAACCTTAAAAAAACCCTTCTTTTCATTCGTTTGGTTATAACATTCAAGAGTCCTTGTGATACGATATTCGAGTGTCGCTTCCGTTTTATTACACTTTTAAACTCGTTTTTGACCCGTGTGCAACAGCGGAACAAATCCGTCTGATTCAGAGAGATTTGTGGAATCTCGACGTAGTTGCCCTAGATTGACAAACTCTTGAAGAGACCTGACATATGGGATATCAGGAATTTGTTCATTTTTCCCATTTTATAAACTTCCTTGATGTCAAACGACTGTTCGCGTGTAAAATACTCATTTTGAAAATGATAATTGTAATGCCATGCTCATGCAAGTTTTGAAAACTCAAGTGTGTTCACTAAGATTATGACATATAGTAAACGAATTACTGATTAAAATATCATATCAATATCAATACAAATGACAAGCAAATCTTTAAGAGTCGGCCTAACACGATCTTACCATAGTACGTTTTCGAAATAAACCCTGCTTCAATTAGGTCTTTTCAGGGTTGTAACATGGCCTGGTTCACGGTTTCAAAAAGAAAGGATATAAGGCTCAAGACCTATTCTAACTCGCCCATTCTCCGTGATGTTCTCAAGTACTATGTTCAGTTAGCTCAAAATAAACGTCCATCTTTCAGAAAGATTTTGGATATCAACAATAATGGCTAAAGAACCCATGAGAGTTTGGAGCAATAGCCACTTACCTTCTTCTTTTGTTTGCAGTCATAGAGATTTGCTCTTACTTAGGATTTTGATATTGATCCTCTTGTTCTTTTGTTTTGTGTATTCCCTGATTTTTTCCTGGGCTGATCCTTTGGGTGTGCAGCCCACCGAGAAACCCAAATTTTTGCCTAAGTCAACCTTGTTTTCAAGTCCTTAACTTAGCGGGATTTTTATTTGCTTTTGATTTTTTTCTCATTTTATCATCTTTTCTTTTTGAGCAAATCCTGCGATACTGCTTTCTCAATTTGTTGCAGGGGTCGTGACT